>NC_137190.1:19754565-19952065 GCF_960531495.2 Zeus faber | reverse complement strand
GTTTAGTTAAAAGAAAAACAGAATGCATTTTATATATTAAAAGTATGTTCTGATACAGAGCAAGAGGAACCAATCGAAAAAAATTGATATTCTATACTCTGGATATTATAGTACTTTTACTTTCTTACTATGTTCAGTACATTTAAGAGCAAGTACTTCGATCATTTTACTCAAGTTGAAATGTCAACGTGGTACTTTCACTTTCATAATTTTGTGTCAGGACGTTGAGAATATATCGTTCAATCTGGCCCGCAAATGGATTCTGAAATGACAATGCTAAAGGAATCCACTTCATTGTACTTTATGTTTTCAAGAGACAACCTGGCCAGTGGCTCCCAGGTCATTAGAGACTCCCCCCCCCCCCCCCCCCCCTCTCTCGCTCAGACACACACAAAGGTCAAGGGCAGGGGCGTACACACCCAAACACATTTTTTGGGGCATGTTATCATGTGACATACGCGAAAAGCCACACAAACACATTTGATTCTAATTGCAATTCCGTGTCTATGAGCAATTTGCGACACAAGGATAGCGCTCGTGCACGTATGGCTGCTTGCCCACACATACTCATTTAACGTTCAGTGAATCGTTATCACTTATCAGGAATAATTGCCGCATGTGTACGAAAGTGTGAAATTGAACAAAAATCCCCACTCCGTATAATTAAACAAAACACTGTGAGCGCACACAATAACACAGAGGAGCCGGGGGCGCGTGAAGCCCTGGATACAACTCAAGGAGATGAGGGCCCATTACGTTCTTTCCTCAATCTGAGAGAGAGCGTCTGCCCGCCTCCTGCGGAGGCCAAACTGGACCATGGAAAAAAAAAAAGAATCTCGTTTCTTCTCTTACACCAAATCCACTCACCGGAAGTCTCATTCACATACAAAACACACCAACCTCTCTTCTATATGAATGAATTGTGCTCATTTCTTTGATTTGTGCACACTCTGCAAACTATATATCATCCATGGAAAATTTGTATTTGTATTATTCCATTATTTTTGGACACATTTTGCGATGAGAAATCCAGACGGGCGCGACCCCGATTCTGACGCTTCTGATGTTGTTGCACCTTATCTTTGCTCGGTTTAGCCGACAAAACAAGCTTTTATAATAAGTCACTCGCACACTGAAAAGTTCACCGAATCGTCCTGCACCCCTTCCTCACTTTCTGCCTCTAAACATGAGCTCTCTCTCTCTCTCTCTCTCTCTCTCTCTCTCTCAACCTGTCTGCCTGGATCAAAGTGACAACTCCCTGTGAGTTGAGGGAAACGCCACATGAGGCAATTACTAACAAGCCTGATGCCCCCCCTCCACACACACACACACACACACACACACACACACACACACACACACAGAAATGGTGTGTGTGTGTTTGTGTGTGTGTGTGTGTGTGTGTGTGTGTGTGTGTGTGTGTGTGTGTGTGTGTGTGTGTGTGTTTGTGTGTGTGTGTGTGTGTGTATCCGTGTGCGGAGGGGGGAGTAGGTGGTGGTAGGGGACAAGTGCCCTTCAGCAAAAATGAATTTTCCAATTGCAGTTAGTTCTTCCATGAATAAATAAACAAATGAATAATTGAAAGAAGCAACATAAATAAATAACATCACAAACATTTCGCCAGTACTCGTAAGTATTCTGCAGATAACTCGGGTCGCATGCTAATGATTAAAAACAGTACATGTAGAGGGTCGAGATGCATTATTCACCACTCTTACACCCACCCCTCCCCCAAATAAATAAATAAAAATAAATATAAAAATAAATAAATAAATAAGATCCTTAAGGAACTCAGAACATCTCCTCTGCACTGAAGTGACAGGCCTGTTCCTTTTCTATTTTATTAATTTTTTTGTTTTTTTTTATAAACTAGCACACGTGTGTTAAAAAGCAAATAACTGACCATTTGACTGCAGGGAGAGGAAATAAAGAACGCAGGAGAGGAGCTGGCGGCCATCGACGTGTTCTCCACCACGCCGCCTCCAAATGAGAGAAATATATAAAGAAATCTGAAACATCTCCAAAGGAATAACCTGCAAACTTCAAAGAGCACAGGGAAGTTGACAGGGCAGTGATTTGCTGCAGCGGGTGGAAAAAAGTAGTTGTCTGGAGTTGGAGAGTTGGAGTTGAGAGGGGAAAAAATAGAGGTAAAAATGGATGTATGGATTGGATAAAGCAGGTAGGGGCCACACCACCGGACCTTTCAGCTCGGATACAAACTCCCAGCAAGTGGGTGTGTTTCTCTCGAACCCTCTGTTACACTCAGAACACTGAGACCACCGCGGGGCCCTTTCGGAATTGCTGATGTAATTTATAGTTCTCATAAAGACTTTTAACAAAAGTTTCAAAATGTAGAGCGATATCACTCAACAGATTATATAATTAGGAAAGTAGTTACAAAGAAAGACCGTAGATGGTAAAATCATGAAATCATATTTCCCGTTCACAAAGGACAATTTGCTAAGATTTGCTTGTGTTTTCAAGGGAAAGAGATGCCCATTACACTCATCCTGGTTGATTCCTATTTTGCAGCCAATGGGTAATCAGGGAAAACATTGAATGATATTTACACGTACTATTCAGTTTCTCTGAAATGGCGTCCCCACGATATTTGGGAAATAAAAAATCCTCCCATCTAAGATATGGAGGAAGTGAGGACGCCGCCCTTATGTCCCGCCCCTGCCGGTATATATTGCAGCTCGACTCCCGCTTCCTCCTCATTTCACTGCTTAGCGCCACAGAAGGATACTGTACCGCAGCGCAGTAATAAATCTGTTCCCTCCCCCAGGGAACCATGGTTGCCTACGCAACCTAGACGTTCACTATTGCAGGGACTGTGATCTATTAATCATGGGACTGTATACCATCACGCTACCATCGTATGGTTATCAACCGAAGGAGGTTCACATAATAACATACCCCCCACTGGCATGTCAGTCCCAGACATGTGAGTGGACGTGTGAAAAAAAATGCTTATGGGATACTTTCTGCAACACCTGCATACTCAGGGCTGTGAGTCAAACATAGCATGTGGCAGCGTAGACCTAGTAACGTCCAACATGTAAAAGCGCACAAATGTATAAGGGGAGCTTCAAGATGCTGCCCGACATATATCCTCCACTGATGCCCCCCTGTAGAGGGCCCAAGAGGAGGACACTCCCCTGATGGATATACATATGATTGGCTCCTATAAGCCAAATCTATGGCTTCCATCAGCAATGAGCCCACCTCTTCTTGGACAGGGGCCTACCCTTTGGTTGGACGCCAAAGCACATAAATAACTGGTCCCTGCACCTAAAGCCCTTAGTGTGATCCATGTAGATGTTCAGCCTCTCCTGTTCCTCTGACTCAAAAGGCGGTGGAGAGAAGGCCGCTACCTCATTGACCTATTACAGAGAGTTACAGAAACGGGGTGGTAATGACCTTCGGGGTGAAACAAGCGTTAGGACACATGACCACTCTATCACCTCCACCCACAAACTGTATGCAGGTTGGGTGTATAGTCTGCAGTCTGGATAATGGCAGCCACCACATCTGAAGGACCCGAAGCTAGGTGCTTCATCCTCTCAGGCACCAGGCCCGGGCGTTCAACGCAACGGCGTGAGCAGGTCTCGCCAGTGGGGGAGCTCCCACGATGGACCCACATTCATGCCAAAAAGAGGCCACCAGCGGTTGTCCTCCTGCACCCTTTCCAGCACCATCTGAATGAGTGCCACAGTGCGAAAAGCGTACAGCGGCGCGTCCGGCCACGGGTGGATCAGCATGTCCACGCCCAATGGTGGCTGGTCACCCACTCGGTAGAACAATAAAGTGCACTGCGTCGTCTCTTGCAACACAAACAGGTACACCTCCACCCAGATTAACTACCAGACCCCACCTTGGCGATGGATGTATGCTATTGCCGACGTGTTGTCTGACCTTATAAGAACATGTCGGCCCTTGAGGGCTGGCAGGAAATACTTAATAGCTAATAGCACTGTGTGCAGCTCAAACAAGTTTATGTGACATTTTGCCTGCGTTGTCGTCCACCAACCGTTGGCTGTTGGCCGTACACTTCTCCACACTGACAAGGCCCTTTTGCACCTCGGTGACACCGTCACCCTGTGGTGCTTGTCATTCACTGGGTGGAAACACTTGGTCACGTACCAAGCACACTGGCTGGCAGCATGCTGAGGGATAGCGCCACGGCAGCTGATGCCATCATGACGAGCAGCTTTTGACACAAAAGTGAGGTCTGACCGTATGGGTCTGAACTTCGACGCACATTAATTGATTGAGTCCTGGCTGGGGATAGGCGGACCATCATAGAAACCAAGTCCAATTCCATGCCCAGAAAAGGGGTGTGTTGGCTCAGAATCAATACACTTTTCTCCATGTTGACAGTGAAACCCATACTCCCTAGATGGGAAAGGGTAAATGTGGCCGCCAGTTTGACAGTGGCTGCAGATGAGCCAATTGTCCAGGTAGTTCTCCACTCTTACCCCCTGCTGGCGTAGCGGTGCTATCTCTGCTTATTCACATTTCGAGAAGACCCATGGGGCTAGAAAGATGCCGAATGGGAGCACAAGGATCTCGTAGGCTCTTCCCTGAGCCAAAGCAAAAGGTAAAGCATGGGTACCTCCTGTACTGGGGGTGACTGGAGATATGAAAGTATGTATCTTTAAGATCGAATTTCACACCCCAGACGTTTGGTCGAAAAAACACCTCACCAATTCACGTGCGGTCAGGAATTTCAGTCTGAAGTCTGGAATGTCATGTTTATCACACTTGTCTAACATATGCAGGTCCAGGATTGAGCGAAAATTCCCATCCTGCTTTGGGACCACGAAGTATCTGCTGTAGTGTCCTAGCACCTCCCTCTCTACTGGGACGCTATATTTATTGCTCCGGTGTAGCACAAAATCGGTCTGGTGCGTGCTCGTGCACCCACATATTTCAACCTGTGGACCCACGGGTCTGATTAGTAATAGCTTTGAGTCTGGACGTCATGTTCTGGTAAAACTGGGGTTCAAGTTCAAGTTCAAGTTCAAGTTCAAAAGATTATTTGTTTGTGAGTTTCGCACGTTTATTTTTGAATATGAAAATGGCTCAAACGGTGCTTTGTGGTGCTGTGGGGGTTTGTGCGTGGCAGGCCGGTGTTTATAATGGGAGCCTGCTACACTCCCACAGTGGGGGGTGTTGGGGAATGGGGCATGTGATTCATGGCACAGACATCTGGGCACAGTGATGGGCAAATTGTGTGCGTGTGTCTTTTCACTGTAAGCATTTGCTTTCCGGCCATAGATATAGGGTGAAAGGAATGCTTCTGAAAGACAGGATAGGTGTTGTCCTGCTGCTGCCGCCGGTGGGAGCCGGGATAGCATCAGGAGGAGTGGTGGTGCTAACGGGACCAGCTCCTGTGCTATTGCTAGCCAGGGGAGTGGGCTCATCCTCCGTCTGGGGGACAGGGAGGGTGCGAGTGATCCGGGTTCAACATGCTTGGAGGACTCCCACCCCAACACCCAGCAATGTAAAGCGCTGGGGACTGGCCGAGCACCCTGCCAGCTGAGTTCTGGTCCTGGCTGCTTGCGCTTGGGGGTTTCTAGCCTCTGCGACCTGGTGGGGCTACGGCGAGAGCTGCCGATGCTTTCCAGGGCCCCTTTGGGGCTCAGAGATGGCTGCGGGTGGGACTCAGAGGTGGCTGCAGGATTTTTTCTGCTTGGAGGTGCAACAATATAATTCTGACCTCATAGACCAGAACTAATTAGGTCATTCATCTAATTCCGGAGGCAAAAAGATGAGAACGATCAAAGCCAGGCAGGCGCACAAGCACTCACAAACAAACTTGCGCGGGCCCCCCCCCATACACACATTCTCATACACACATGAACATGCAGCACAACACAACAATTTCCGGGCATCACCTCAACGCAAGTTAATCTGTAGACACCAAACAACATAAATACACCCAGATCAGAGATTCATGCCGCCTCCCACTGACACACACACACACACACACACACACACACACACAGACACACAGACACACAGACACACACACACACATAGACACACACACACACACACACACACACACACACACACACACACACACACACACACACACACACACACACACACCACCAGCACCTGCTTTTAACACACCTCCCAGCACCCTCCTGATTACACCCTTCTCCTTTTCTCCCTCATTTTACTGCCATGGCTTTCACAGGAAGTGCCAAATTGCTGTTCCAGTTTTCTCTGACTTAATTAACTCTGTTTTTCGTCGATACATGTTGTCATGTGATGTTTCTATGTTTACGTTTTTCCATGTGCAGATTGTGGTTTGGTTCTGTTTATTTGTTTCACCCGTGGTGACCCCCCCCCTCTTGGAGTAGTAATGATGATTAGTTGTTTATAGACATTAACATGGTAAGATCGATACTCCAAAGAGGCGATTGGTAGCGATTATGTGTAACAAAGCGCTGTGCTCTCTCATCCATAGGACATAGAAGATATTGCAAGGAGTTGATTTAAGAATGAATAAAGAGTGGCATTGCAGGTTGAGAAGTTGAACCCCACTTGCAGACTAACTCTGTCCAAGATGTAATGCCATAAATACTCTGTGTTGTATGCCAAGGGGGTTGACAGCAATGGTAAAAAAAATAAGGTAAATAAATGAACTGACAAATCAATAAACGAACGAAACGGACAAATTAAAGAATAAATCAATGGCGGATCAATTAACAAATGAACTATAAAATGAATGAATGAACACATTCATTAATGAACTAATGAATCAACTAATGAATGAAGGAAAGGGACGCAAACTGCTCAGCTGATATTATTCTCAATAGTGGAGATTTGACTCATGTCACCATCTTGATAATTCCCCACTGTCACCATCCAAGCACTTGTTCTGCTGCAGAGAAAATTAGGTTGCACTGAGGATTATGGGGAGGTGATATGTTGAGTAGTGATTTAAATCATGATTACTACACATGTTATTATGAGAAAAAGAAAAATGGAACAGCAAATCAACAAACATGAAGCGAAGATGCTTTTGCGTGGCTCATTTTCCACAAAGCTCATTAAGGGACACTGTTAACATGCTTCTTAAGCGCAATGTTAATTAAAAACACCGGGCTAATGTGCTTTTTACCACCACGGTTTTGAAAGAAGTGGAAAAAAAAAAGAAGAAAATCTCATTTCCCGTGTGGGTCGACTGATTGCGGTCTGATGGTAAAGTTAATTAAAACCCTGTGATGTGATGAAGGGGTGACCACGGTGCACGCTGCCACCATCTTTCCCCCATCCCTCATCGGCTCCCTGACTTCAATCACCCCCAGCTCACGCTCCTTTATTACTTCTCAGGGCTAAACCTTCCAAACCACTTTGGAAAGGGGGGGGGGGGGGGGACTCAGATGCAGTTCCTACCTTGTTGCATTTCTGTGCTGCTATGAATTCAGGCCCTTTTACATCCATACCTGGCATGAGGTTTCCACATTCCCATGCTTCTTTGCCAGAGCGCTGGGGTGCCTCTTGGCCACGTCTCGGGTCCTTGTCACATCTACCTGCTCAGCTCGGCTCTGGATCTCAGCTGGAAACCTCTCCCCCCCTGAATGTAGAGGACAAGGGCGAGTGTGAAAGTTAGAAATGTACTCCTTCAGTCAGTTTTCAGAGCAGCATCGATCGGTAATCACATCAGTCAGTCGACCTGTTACATCAGTTAATGATAACCGCAGGGATATCAGTCGGTACAAAAAAATGAGACCTTAGAATACACTTTTGGATACACGCAAGCACACTTACACAAAGACACACATACAGGGACAAGCTGTCAGACGCACATACACAAAGATTAGAGGTATTAACGTGTGAAAACTGTGACTACTCTCTTTCTCTCTGGCCTCGGATCCGCCTGTGGACTCGCACGGCCCCAGAGCCCCCCATTCCCCCAGACACTCGCTAGTTCCCTGGACATTAAAACAACACGTCTGTAACAGCTCTAATGAGTTTTCGGCGAAACAGCCTCAAAGAGAGGGGCCCATTTTTTATGAACTGACAAACTCGAGCAGTGACAGGATCAGCACATAAAAGTCCATGTGAATGAAATGAATGACTGTTCGCCGGGTGTGAAAATATACTGCGGTGCGCACCTCTGCAGACCTATTAATCAACCTGTCTACACTTTGTTTTGAGAGAAATGTTGTCCAACCACCAGAGAAGCACTCAGCTGTAAGTGGTGCTTGGCTGTGCTTTGAAGGCCGTGGTTTATTGCTGTCCCAAAGCACAGCAAGGCTGCGTTGTAAAAACACATCATCTCAGCGCTCAACACTTGCCTGAGGTTATTCACCTTACACACCCATCCAGCGCTGACCTGCGCTGCACGATCCAGCACTAAGCCGCTGCTGGCCTTTGCTCCCTTCTCAAACTCTTAAGTACAGTATGCGTTGGCGTTGCAGTCCTCGGCTGACCTTTATCACCTTTATGGTCTTGCGATGCCATGCTGGGCCATCCCACCCTCTGTTTCTAACGCCGGGGTCCGATGGGAGTTTGATTGAGCGGAACGCACGTGAGGGAAACCGGGACCCTTGTGGCTTCATCCTTCTCAAACATTCCCCCTATGCACACATCTGCAAGCATGCACATGTCAAAGACATGACTGCTCGACAAACCACAACAATCCTAAGCTCTTCTAACCAACCCGCCTGAACGGTTAAAGCTTCGCAGAATACTGTGCTGTGACAGAATGGGAATTGCTGTCTTTCCAACAACAGGCCGTCCACGTACGAGGGCTCATCTGTCCAAATCATCCTCACCAAAGCTTGCCTGTGCCTCCTCGATTGTTTGAAAGATTCTTCTGAACAGCTTGCTCCCTCCCAAACCCACTTTTCACTGCACCTGCGATATTTGATGGATATCAAAGACACAGCGACGCTGAGCTGCTGTGAAAGAGTTGGGGGCATTTAAGTTTGATTCAGTTTTGTGAACTTTGAAGGGCATGTTGTTGTAATACTGCTTCACTGATGGAAGAGATGCAGCAAAATTCACTTTTCGGGGGGCCGGGTTGAATTCAAGTCGGTTTCTTAGCAGCAGCTGTGGTGTTGAAGGATTCAGGGTTTAGAGAAAAAAGACAGAAGCCTCGCCAGCCATTCTTTTCTTCCCAGGGAGCATCAAGGTAACAGCAGGCAATGCCAGTGTGTTTATGTCTTTGTGTCTGTGCAGAATTCATTATTTGTCACATGGGGCACACACACACACACACACACACACACACACACACACACACATACACACACACACACACACGCTTCAAATGGTGGCTGGTGAAACTTGTTCTCTGCATTCAACCCATCCCGTCTAGTCCTCTCTCCGGGGGGCAGCCAGGAGCAGTGCTCACCATACATTGATGCGATCGGGGACCAACTCCAAACGTCCATTGCCGGTCAGACGACGATTTTTCTGCATGTTTTTAGCCGGGTTCTTACAATATTATATGGAGGAAATCATATGTGAGCACGGGGAGAACATGCAAACTCCACACAGAAAGGCCTCTAATTGGGAGATAACCCACCTGAGCATGGTGCCAACAGGTGGGAATCAAACCCAGGACCTTCTTGCTGTACACGTACCGTGCCACGCACATGACACAGGCTAACCATATGTATTTGACTGAAACCCAAAAAAGAAAAACAGCTGTTAGAGCGTCAGTAAGCTATTTATTTCCAATTTATTTATTTATTTTTTAACCAGGAGTGCAAGTTCATGTGATTCATAAGCTTTTAATTAGTGATCAGCAACATTTACATGTAGGATGCACCTGGAATCAGGGAAAAAATCCTTGCACAGACTTTGAGGATCTATTCCCAAGCAGAAAAGTATAAAGAATAATTGAAGAAAACGTACGAATGACAACCAATGGGTATCTTAATGGAGAAATTAGGTCCGTAACAGTATAAAATACTAAAATATTGAACGAGGCAGTCCGTTGGTCAGCGGCTGAGTGGCAGACAGAGAAATGCGACAGTGGCATAACCAAAACTTTGGAATGGTGAGCTAGGAGCCTCTGGCTTAATTCACGCTCAGCCCACGAGCATGTCCCTTAAGAGCTGGTGTCTAACGGTCACACAAACTACTTAAATAAAGCCAGGCTGACTGTAAACGTGACCATGAACAGTAGGTAATATGGAGCTGTACTTTTATCTCTGAAAGAGCAAAACCTTCAATCAGGGCTTAGCGAGGTGTGTGGGGTGTGGGCGGCGAGGGCGGCAGATCAATGGACATCCGATGATCAACAATCAAATGTTTAATCCCATGATTAACAATGTTATTTCACATACGAGACGGGGAGACGTTACTCTGGACTCCTGGTTTAACGCTGCGGTCGTATAAATACGTATTCACAATTATGTATGTGAATGCAATGCTGAACTCTTCAACGGCACAAAGAGCTAGTGTTTCCTTCCCTTGACTTAGAAAATGAAAAGCGTCCCTGACTCCTCAAAGGCAGCATAATGCGGCGGAGCTGCACCTCGCCTTGAAGCACGTCCTCGTTCCCAAGATGACGGTGTCAAGGACCGCGGCGGTCCCCATCCCTTTCTATCGCTCATACCTTTGAGGAGATAAACATTCAGTGGGGCCAATACGGACAACAAGCACTTCTTGAACCGCAAAAGGGAAGCAGGAACACACATATACGCTGTGACATCCTTCATGATTTACTTTAGAATGGTGGAGGTGTGTGTGCGTTTGTGTGTTCTACTATCTAGATGTCGACCATGTGTGTCACCGCTCTCTGAATAGCTCTCTCCTCACTCATCCTTCGACAATGTTTCCATCCTGCCTATCTTCACCCTTAACTCTCAAGGATGTTCTTCTCTCTGCCTTTTTGATTGATGCTGCCGAACGCACAGGGAGGAAGTGTGGGTAACCGGGGTGATGCACACGGGGGGATTCGAACTGGTGGCTTTAAAAAGGTGTCAGCACACCATATTTTTGCATATCACACTTAAACAATGATCCATTAGCAGGTTATAGCGTGAGCCTTCAAATAAGCTGTCATGAAATTGCAAGTGTGTGTTCGCGCGAGCACACACACACACACACACACACACACACACACACACTTAAAACAAAAAAAGAGATCTATGGAGCAGACCGTAGCTGTCCGTAGAAACAGGAAAACACAAAGCCTGTGATGAGCGAGAGAACGTAAGAGAGAAGGAGGGAGAGAGGAAGAGAAAAGGCGACATCACTTTGAACCACACCCTCTCCCTCACATCGCAGCTGATTTATAATTTTAATATCTCTAATTTCCACAGCTGCAGCCATTTTCCAAATGTCATTTTCCAATTTATGTCAAACCGTGTGACCATTTTTCTTAATACAACTTATGACAAGCTCCGTGGAGAAGGAGGAGGAGGATATGCAATTTAGATTGAGTGTTCTACAGGCCAGGCGGCAGCCACACTGTTGTGTTTGTGTTTATCTTTTTCAGTGATTGTTCAATATTTTGCAGTGGGAAGACTGGGACCATAATTCTCTACGCAGGGGAACAGATTCATTCACTGAAAGAATATGCCTTCAGGGCGCATAACCATAATTCTACGATAAATCTTATAATTACAGTGATAGTCATGATAAGAATTATGATGGCTGTAATGATAATATATTAAAATATGCATTACCAATACAAACTTGAAATGGAATGTGGCCTCATGGTCATTGCATGAATATTGATGTGAATTAAAACAGGAACTCCATTTATATGTACCATTCTATAACGACCTAAGATGGTGAAGTGAATTCCGCAGGGTTATCAGCTTTGCGGAATTCACTTCACCATCTTAGGTCATGTTTGTCAATGTCAGTGCTTAACCAATGGGAGGTGCGTTAGAGATCCTGGCTGACTTTAAGGAGTCATTTCTACCTCAAAGTCAGCCTCTGGTCTAAACGCTTCAGTCAAGTTGCCGTAGGCCTCTTTTTCTGAAGCACGCAGAGGATCATACGACACGACAGAACAGCTTGATGATATGCTGGGTATATTGAATCCCTGCCGTCTTGATAACGTCAACACTTTATCTCTGCTTAGAGGTGAAACTGGGTCCCGATATTTGGGAGGTATAACTGTTAGCGCCGCTTCCCAAAACAGAGCTGGCTGACCCCATGATGTAGCGCGGCGTTAAAGACGATTCATCAACTGCCCACTATGAAAATTCATCCCACCGTTCTGGCTCGGACCACACCCATTTAGGCCGTCAGTGATCACTTGGATTATCAGTAAAAGGAATCCTCTCAGGCTGAGGTAGATCTTTCTCTGGTGCCGCGCTGGTGAGATCCCGTTTCGGTGATCCGGCCATCCATTCTCCGAGCCTTTTTCACTGCCAACTGCGCCTATTGACTTCCCGTGAATGGCGGCTCACCAGTGCATGTTCCCTACTATTGAAAAAAGGGTAAAAATAACAGGAACAAGTTGTCGGAAATGAAATTTCAATTCATCCAGTCCTTTTATACACTGGTGCGAGAGTCTGCCGTCGAGAGGGAGGGATCAATAGTGTTTAGACAGCAGAGCAGATTTTCTAAGCGCCGGATCAATAGGAAGGAGAGAGGGAAAAAATACCCTGGCTTTTCTTTGGCTGTTGTAGTAAATACGAACAAATCAGTGGCCTTAGGCTAAATGGATTGGCCAGCTGTTTCCGAGTTTTGTGCTGTAAATAAAGATTCCTTTCTGAGGTGTGTGACGGAGGCCCAAGGGGAGAGTGCTACCCTGGCAGGTTGGGACCAGGCTAGGCTGGTCTTGGACTTGCAAGCGTCTGGGTTAGGAGACCAGGAAGCCTCGGATGTAAAAGACGGGAAGCAGCCCAAGGGTGCGTGTGGACTCTCAGGAGGCTGGAGGCTGTTGATCTTCTAGGATTACCAGACTCCGAAGACATACACCAATTATTTTAAATCAACATATTCCATTTGACACAACAGGAAATAATGGACAACATGGCAGAAAACTGTAACTCATTTTGCAGGTAGGTATCATTGTATGGCCTTAAGTATAGAATATATTGAAGATACAAACACTAAAACTTTGATGGTTTTTTGTTTGGTTGTTTTTTTTTTACTTTTTTTTTTTTAAGGAAAATCATTACATGGAGCATAAGTCTGGTTTCTTGAAACAGGCAACTGAGGCAGGTCAAATATCTCAAACAATATACTGGACTAATCACAGTGAAAGAGTGTGACAGAATGACTGATCGCCCATTTGCTCTGCCTCACCTCTGGACTTATTAAAGAAAAACACCACAGGCCATGCTCCCTAAGACTCATTGGTCAACCACATAGGAGCATGTGATGGGTGAAATTCATCACTAAAAGCTGTTCAGCCCAAATAAAACATACATTGGAGGAACAAACAATACAGGACCTCTGGTCATTACCGATTGCTTCCAAACTCAGCGAGGAGACATTTAAGGATGAATGAGTGTGTAACGGGATGACTGTTGACTCTCGCTGCAGGGTTAGGAAGGGTGAAAGGAAGGTGAAATGGTTGGCTCGGCTGTGCATGAAAACAGTAACAGAGGGTGAGGGTATGGCCGCTCCGTCTGCGCTCAATGCTGGTTATTGATAGCGAAGGTCACAGCTCAAAGCCAACATAGAAATATCTACATCCATGACCTCACGTAGTGCACTGTCCATTATTCTCTCTGTCTAAGTGATTTATAATTGCCCCAATTCTGCCAACCTGCCAGAGAAAGCTCCTCTTTGCGATTGGCCTATAAACCTGCAGTTTGTTGGTGCTGCGTGGGTATTTTGCAATAACCGATCCCACAGAGAAACCTACCATTACAGGCCATTAATGGAAGAAGACTGCTCACAAGACACAGGAACAGTGTACACAGAGTTGTCATATGACTCATTGGAGAGCAATTTCACAATATAATTGTGGCTTTGTGTGTGTGTGTGTGTGCGTGTGTGCGTGGGTGCGTGCGTGCGTGTGTGTCTGTGTGCACGCGCGCATGTCCAGATTTGACATTATCCACTTATTGTGACAAAGTTCGCCCTTGACGCGTTGAATGCAAAATCTAGCAGCACAAGATTAACCAAACTCATAGTAATGATGCCGTTCCTCATACATCCAGTGCAACACATTTAGAAAAAGGAGCAGGTTGACCCAAACGACTGTTTATACACCACTCCCGCTCGGAAAATGTCGCCCAGTTGGTCTCTCAACCCCAACGGATCCCCAAGAAGGCACAGCAGAGACTGCACTACCTGAGGCATCTCCGGTACTCTGAACTTCTATTGCTGCACCATTCAGAGTGCCCTGACCGGCTGTATCACGGTCAACCCAGACTGCTCAGGACTGCAGACGGCTACAAAGGACTGTAAAGACGGCGACACAAATCATTGGCACGGAACTACCACAACTTCCTAACATTTACGCCACTCGCTGTGAAGGAAAACCCAAAACATCATTAAGGACTGTTCTCGCTGCCTCCGTCTAAATTTTTTTTTACCGCAGCACCAAATCACACACCACCCACCCCAGCAACAGTTTCTTTCCACAGGCAGTCAGGTTGCTGAACCGCTGACGCACAGCTGTTGTACAGTATGTAATGTTATCTTGTTGGGTCTATAATGTATACATACTGTCTGAATGCACTGTGCACATAGTCTATGTAGGTCTAAAGTGTTTTTGTTATTTTGGGATGGTGTGTCCTTTGTGTTAAGGCAGAGAGAGCCAGAGCACAAGCATTTGATTGTATTTTTAATACACATGACAATAAAGTTGTCATGTGTATTAAGTTAAAAAGTTGAACTACAATTAAGCGTGTGTTACAGTACAACTCCTTTACTTTTCACCTATAAAGAGGCATAACATGTAGACATTCAAAATGTGTTGTTTTACTTTTTGATGTTAGTCCATTGTGACTGGCTTGCTTTAAATGACAATCAAATCTACTTACTCAGCCTGGGGGACCGAAACAAATGTCTGGCAATATGTACGTATGAATGTATTTTATTTTATTTATGTTGAACTACATTTTAGCAGTCATTTTCCACTTGAATGTGTGCCCTACAGAAATCTGCTAATGATGCCTTTTGAATTTTAATCAACTACTGTCTTGTTTGTTAATTTTGTCAGGGGGAGGACAAAATAACTGAAACCCCACATGGGCTTAATTATTAAATCACAATTACAAATGCAACTGCAGTTAAAAATTTCAGGTTGATTTCCAATTAGTAGTATGCGTCAGCTGTAGAAGAATTCTGACAATTAACTCTTTGAAATTTCATATTGCAGATGCCATACGTGGACAAACTGAACCAGTAACCAGGAGGCCATTTTACAAGACTAAAATACTGTTGCCTTACCATGTTCCCAAATTCCAGGATGGTAATACCCCCATAAACACAGCTGAACAAATTCAAAAGTGGTTTCATGAGCACCAGGGTGCAGTCACCTCCACCATGTCCTCCTCCGCCCCCTGATCTGAACATCAATTAACCTTATTGGGTCGTTCCAGTGGAGGAATGTGAAGTCGATTTCCACCTTCTTTATCCCTCAAAGAACTTGAGTCTCTTATTCTCAAAGAACGGTGCGATATGGCAATTACACACAATTTAGGACTTCGGAATGACAGCATTCCCAGAAGGCTTGCAACTGTTCTGAAGGCAAACGGTGGCCCTTCTTCATATGAGATCCTTGATATAAATATACTGCAAGCCTATTCCCGTTATTTCATCAGACCCCTGTAAGTACTTAAATTTCTGTTAAACAAAAAACACAGGACCTGAATGCACATTTGGCAGCGGTCGCAACAGACAACCTTAGACTCAGAGATGAGGTAGTTACTGGGAAAGCATAGACAGAAAAAAAAGAGCAATCGGCATCCATGAATCCCTACGGCTTATAACGTCAAATTCATAAATCAAAAGATAAAAGGTTAATTCTTGCTGCAATCTTCTCTTATATTGTAGTTTTTGACCAGGCCACACTCTTTATGAGATGCACATCTCAGTGAGTGGTCCTTAATGTGGTCAAGTCCCTGTAGGCTATCTGTTCCATATTTTTTTTCCCAGTGTATGCAGTTTTTCTCCCCTTCTTTGAGGCTTTTGGGGTCTTCGGAGGGGGAGACGAGGGCTATTGAGAGTGTTTATGTTCCTGGCTTGTACAGAGGCTTCTAATGTGTAACACAGGGCACTTTAGTATTCAGACGCCCCAGGCTATTCTCTAAGTGGTCTTTACTTTGAAAACACAGACGCCCTCCAGGGGTTGATGAGTGCTTGTTCTGTGTGTGTGTGTGTGTGTGTGTGTGTGTGTGTGTGTGTGTGTGTGTGTGTGTGTGTGTGTGTGTGTGTTTGTGTGCGCGTGTTTAGTGTGTGCAAGGGGGCAGTTGGATAGGAGGGCCAGATAGAGTAGCTCTGCAACGCTCTGAATAATATATCCATACATCATCAGTCCATGTCGGACTTTGATTCAGTGTGGTGGTCTCGCAGAAACCGCCGTGGTATTATCTTTAATAATGCAAGCTGGGATTAGGCGGTTTCTCTCTTCTGATAAATATGAGCAAATCAATTAATTCCGCTGACATTTTCCCCACAGCTCATATATAAATCCAGCTCCACGTTGGGTTTCTTGATTTTTGTTGTTGTTGATGTTGTTCTGTAAAGCAACACGAGATGGTATTGGACATATTTTCCAGATAAACAGAACCCTCCCACCCACCCACCTATCTGCGCACACCCACCCAACCACCCACCCACACACACACACACACACACACACACACACACACACACACACACATTATATGATATTAATTATTAATACAAATCTTTAAAATCCAGTAAATGTTGATTCTGGAAATTCAGAATAGATTTGGAGGCAGGCAGGGGTAGAAGAAATAGAGCCGTTTCTCAAGTCCGCAATATCACTTTTTTCTTTTACAATTTTTATTTAATTATAAAAACAAATTGCCTTCATTGATGGATTCATTCACATATTATACCATTAGAGAAATACATGACGCGATTTTTTTTGAAAGAAGTTGAAATATGTTTTCCACATGGATCCCCTTGCAATTTAACACTTCTATTGATAACGCATTAAACATAACAGTTAAAAAGTAACCGTTATGTAAGTAGTCAGGAAAGTAAGTAAAAGTAACTAGTAACTAGCAAAGTAATCTGGAAGTACCTTGAAACTAAGACTAGTTTTTGAGAAGATTACTTTGTACTTCTACTTAAGTATTATTTTTTACACTTTTTATATTTTTATTGTATTGAGTTGAGTACAACTGCAGTAATGTAACAGTACTTCTAATCAGGAACATGTTTTCAGCAAGGCATCAAAAAGACAAGAAATTCAAGGCAGCAACCTCCCCGCTGCCAGTGTATAAGGAGAGAATACAACAACCAAATTTAGGATAAATCTATACTCGATTTTTAAATCAAGTATAAATCTGACATATTATTTATGATAACTGCCACTCAAACCACAGAAACATATGAGAAGCCCTCCTGAATATAATGCAATACTTTGATGCTGCTTTTTTTCAAAGTAGATTGGCTATCAACATCCTATCAAAGATCAATTTGCACAAGGCTAATGGAGGAAATCTTTTCTTTTTGTGGACCAGAAAGGTTTTTTTTGGTCAGAATTGAAATCCGGTATCTGCCTCTTTCCCAGGGACTCAGATGTGACGACAGTGACCTGGATAATGAGCAGCAGACAGGTACATGACCTCCCCATCTCGCTGAACACACTTGACCTGACAAACATCCGTGGACCTCTTTAGGTTCCAATTGGAACTGATAACTTCGCTAATTTCACTGCAGGTCTTACAAATACCTCTACTTCTCTACCTCTACCGCATTAATAACCATATAGACACAAGATGCTCCTGGTTTCATCCCAAACTCATAGCTCTAATTAAACTGAGAACTGTCGACAGAATAGCGACCAATGGGAGCTATGGCCTTCTCCACATGCCTAATGAGCAATGACCTGGGCGCAGAGCAGAACAGGCTTTATTAGCCCTTAAACATTAATATTCTGGTCTAATGAAGGTATATCTACATTACTTCATTTCCCTACACTGCCTGTCACTGTTCGGTTCATAAATGTTGTGTTATTATTATCATCATGATTTTTTTTCCAGATAAACCGGAAAATTCAGAGCCAATTACCAAAATGACAGGTGAAATGGTAGCGCGCTGGAAAAGAAATGAAGGGTTGCCATGGCGATGCAGCCGGAGAATCAGATTGCATGTGTGCGCGTAGTCACGTGACCCAGATCTGACCGAGCTACATACTGCTCCGCTGGAGCCCCGCAGACCAAAGGACACTTAACCTTAATAGCTGGCAGCAATCGCGAGGCTATCCAGCCGAATTTATTTGCTATTTCTGTCCGGGGGGTCGTGGGGGGCGTCTGTGCGTCCGGGTGCCGCAGCTCTGCCGGGCGAGCCACACGCTCGTTGGGTACAGTTGCACCGAAGATCTGCATTTAAAGATGCATTTGGCCGCGCGGGCGAGAAATACAGGCAGTAAATCAGATTGTGCGGCGCTGCAGAAAAACAAGCTGGAGAAAAACAGAGGGTGATATGTGGGAAAAGCAGAGCGGCAAAAGGAGCCGAGGAAACAGAGTGCAGCTGCAGCAGAATAAGGTGGAGGTGGAGGCTGCAGCCACCTGCCCATGGGTGCCGTTAGAAGCCGTATAACAAATGAATGTAGTGCGTTATGTCTGAGCCAATGTATGGCATGTGAATTGGCTTTGCGACCCCCCCCCACACACACACACACACATACACATTAAGAATACAATACCTTATGCACAGACAAGGATTAATATTTGAGCATGGGTAAAATGGAATGGGAAATGACTTGGATCAAAAGTTAATTATGAAACACCTTGCACAAATATATATTTTGAAGACCATGCCTGCTTATGAGAGATCATGAGAATTTTCAAACCTCCCCTAAACTTATGGAGGCGGTGGCGGACTAATGGAAATGGACCAAAAACAACAAAAAACAAGCTAACAAAAATGTGAATTTTTAATTTTGTCTTGCAGACGACAAAGTCGAATGGAGGATGTACTCGTACTTGAGAATGTGTTCAAAGTTATGACTGAATTTTGGTCGGGCCGAGAGAAAGGCGGTCCGTCTCATAAAAAAACAAACAAAAAAAAAACAAGTGCGTCAAACCCATAATCAGCCTCTGTAGCCACGCAGGCAGTGTTTATTTGCAATTCCAATTACAAACGATTAACGGTGATTCTAAAGTGTAAAATTGACAATACCACAACACACAAGTGCTGTCGATGATGATGGTGATGATGATGATGGTGGTGTTGGTGGTGGCGGAGCGAAATAACGTGGCTTAAAAATTATACAAATAAATAAATATATTCAAACAAACAGAGGGGAAAAATAATTCCACTGAAGCAATTATGGATCTAATCAGAGGTTTCTGCATGAAGGTACTGCTCTCCTATCTCGCTTCCATTTGCATCATAACACAGCGTGCAATATTAATTTCCGAGTTTACTGCTTATTGGAAGTGCAAAGTATGAAAAGCTATTAAGGGCTGCAAATAGGAAAGCAATTTGCTGTCACATGGATTCGGCTCTATTAAAGAGAAAAATCTTGTTAACCATTTGGAATTAGAGTCATTTGGCAAAAGGCATTCTGCCGCACTCCAGTAAAATAAGTAATTATGCTCGGCTTCCTTCTATCTGTCTCCTTCTTTCATTTGCGCAGGCAAAGTGGGGAGCGCTGGATGGGGTGAGTGAGTGGATGCAAAGGTAATTAAAGTTGTTGGCTATCTGTTTGCCTAATGCAGGGACCGAGCTGAGCCGGAGGAGCCCCGGGGGCTGGAGGGAAGATGGAGAACACTTATCCAATCCCGCGTCTGCCGGCCCTCAGGCTCCCCCACATCCGCTACTTGCACCACCTTTTCCAGCTCCGGAGCGCGGCCGCCGCAACACCACGCGGGACAAAGACGTCCCGTCACAGCGCAAACACAGACAGGCCATCGCTTACGGTCTTATCTTGGTTTTACTTATGTTCAGTCCGCATAAAATTCCATTAGGAGCTCTCAGCTGTGGGTTGTGTAGTATAAGCACTTGTCCACCGTTCAGCCGGATAGCTTGGCAGAACGTGAGCTGCACCATGCCTTGTATACCTTTAGTCACATTATTTCCTGTTTTTTTTTTAATGAATACATCTACATCTACATTTTAAGACGTCTACAATGTCTTAAAATGGTCTCCTTTTTCTCTTTTTTCATACTAATCTGGTTCACTTGGAATACACTATAGTCATCTGCGTTTTTATTTGGCTGGCTTTATAAGGCTCCTAAAATTGCCTTCCACTAGCTCGGCGGGCTATCCATCCTATCATACCGTCCTAGGCTCTGCTCTCACCTCCTCCACGCAAGTGAGAGGGTGGAAAAAAAAAAGAAAAAAAGAAAAAGGGGGCTTGCCGATTTATGGGGTGGAGTGTCTGTCCTCTGAGGTGTTTTATGGCGGGACCTGCAGGGCCTATTTGGGAGGCGCTGCATGCTCGGCGCTGACCACAGGTATTGATCGGCGGCAATGGCCGTGGCCTGGCCGACTAGTTAAAGCCCCTCGTGTGTCCTCAGAGGGAGATGAAAATGAGGCCTCGGTGTGTAATGATCTGTGTATGAGTAGACGGAGGAGGGAGAGGAGGAGGCCACCGAGACAGAGAGAGAGAGAGAGAGAGAGAGAAAGACAGATAGAGAGAGAGAGAGCGAGAGAGAGCGAGGGAGACGGAGAAAAGGAGAAATTTAATCATCCTGTTGCTCTTTCAGGAGTGGCACTGCAGCCGGCCACGCGCCGCTGCTTAATGTGGGATCTGTTTTAGAGAGGGAAATTAAAAAGAGCGACCGAGAGAGAGGGAGAGAGGGAGGGACGGAGATGCCCATGAGAGAGAGAGAGAGAGAGAGAGCGAGAGAGAGAGAGAGAGAGAGAGAAGGCGAAAGGGGGAAGAAAGAGAGATAAATAGCTATGTGTGGAGGTGGTAAATGAGAGCATTGTGATGCATGGAGCAGTGTGGAGACTAATGGGACGGGGGCTGACGCAGGCTGTCTGGCAGCCGGACCACCAGCCTCCATCCCTGCCCAGTCCACACCAGCACCAGCTCCTCGCGCGCTAATTGGCGGAAAAAAAACACGATGGTGCATAACGAGACTCCGGTTTAATTTCCAGGGGCACTAATTATGCCAGGCCTTACACTTATTGTGTCTGAGACAAACACCGTGTCCCACTGTCTGTCCGTCCGTCCGTGCTCTGGAGACACACAAGCCACAGACAAGGCTCAGAACTAACTCGTTTAGTTCATCTTTCATTCAGCAGAGCTCCCCGGTTATCAAATCAGAGCTTTAATTTACACTTTATTGGTCATTGGCCATGGAGCATGCAGGGCCCTCGTCCACCGCTTCCATGGTTTGACGTTATGCGGTGGATTTGTGTGTAGCCTTCAAAATGAGGATTTAATTGGGTTGAATCACAAATAGTCAAGACCCTTTGGAACGATACAGGAGAACTAGTTTAACGATATGGGGGCTTCTGCATGATATGCGTATGTAGTTATCGGCTGGATCAGAACTATGTCAACAATACTATAAATATACTGTATATCCAAATACTAAAGAAAGACAGAAAGACAGACCAACAGACAGATAGCCCTTTCTGTGATTCTGCCCTCCTGCTCGCAGCCATCCGCCATTAACGCGGGGCCGTCATTAGGACGTTTGCGGCCAAATTAATTGAAAGACAGATTTAAAATATATTAAGAAAAATGCGTTGCAGAATGCAGACATGCACTTCATAAATCATAGGGACAAAGCCAGGAGCCGGTTCCCCGTAATTAACTGCAGACTATTTATTTTGTCCTGACGGTATAAATTAGAATTCAGACACGCAGATTATATTTAGGGAAGGCTGCTCGCCATGCGGAACTGCTGAGGGGGGATGCAGCGTGTCGGAGGATACAAAGAGAGAGAGAGAGAGAGAAAGAGAGAGAGAGAGAGATGAGAATAATAATTTAACAGAAATGGGAATATTTAGAAAATGAAAATAATAGAAAAGAAAATATTTAAAAATGGACACAATGAATGAAGATAATGTTTGGGTCCAAAGAAGATTGTATTCAGCCTCTGAATGGGAAAAAAAAGAACAATGGATGAGGACATGAACAGGGTGGTAGAAAGTATCAAAGTACTTCATTACTGGACTGAAGTACATTTCTCAATTATCTGTACTTTCTGTCTTCAGTTTTTGGGGATTTTGCTCCACTACATTTCCAAGAAAATATATCTATAGTTTTTACTCAAATACATCTCTAGCACAGTCTATGACTATGACAGCACCTATACTATTTTTGGGGAAAATTGTCAGGAACTACATGAGCATTCATCTGCAGAAAGAAAGGTACAGTAGCACTTTATACTGTACTTTAAGTTCATTTAAGCCCAAGGGAATACTTTTTTACTGAAGTATCAGCGAGTCTGAGGGTGAAACAAAAACGTGGCACAAAGAGAGTGAGGTGCGGGGCACAGCACTGGCCATTCTCATCCACAATGTCGGGGAGGTGGAGCTGCTACGTTTTTATGATCATTATTACCGGACATTTTGACCGGCGAGTTTATAATGAATCTCTTTTTATTTTTATACATTTTAACAGGCAAAAAAAAAAACGTAATTACCATCAAGCAGGTGACGTAGTGCCGTAAAGCGTAACGCACTTTTCCCGCGGTTTCTTAACCCAAAACAGAAGTTACATAGTGCAAGAACAGGCGTTCAGGGGGGTGGGAGGGAATGAAAGAGGTGCCAGTCTCCATATTACAAGTCAGTGAACCATCAAAATGATTTTGAAGCTGTTATTTTAACGTAAAATAGTTACATAATCTTGCTTTAAAACCTCCATAAAAACAGCAATTAAAAAACAAAGTTGAACCACTGTGTGTGTGGGTACAGTGGCGGTGCTGTGTCATGAGTCTCAACACTGTTCACCTGTCTGCCTGCCTGCCTGCCTGCCTGCCTGCCTGCCAGCCTGCCTGCCTGCCTGTCTGTCTGTCTCCCTCCCTCGCTATCCATCTCCCCCTGGTGACCGCAGACACAGTCCTCCTTCTCACTCTCTGACTCTCGGTGTGTGTGTGTGTGTGTGTGTGTGTGTGTGTGTGTGTGTGTGTGTGTGTGTGTGTCTGCCCACCGCCTCCTCGCCACACACTGCCTCCTGGTGGGCACGCTGCCCGGGCTGGCACCTAGCCAGGCCCACTCAGCCATACTGGAGTAGAAAAAGGTTTCTCACTATCTCTCCACAGTCCACACTC
This sequence comes from Zeus faber, assembly GCF_960531495.2. Taxonomy (NCBI): domain Eukaryota; kingdom Metazoa; phylum Chordata; class Actinopteri; order Zeiformes; family Zeidae; genus Zeus; species Zeus faber. The sequence goes on along the minus strand of NC_137190.1, from coordinate 19,928,732 downwards.
CCTGTGCATCCCTTCATTAGAATGCCCGGGGTCCTCCACCACCACTCCTCTTCCTCCTCCTCCTCACCACCCCCCCCCCGTTCTTATTCCACACCACAGCTGAGAACAACACGTTGAAAGCATGCCCTCCAACCACCCAATGAAAAATAACGCTGCTATTACTTCTCCAGCCGGGGACAAACCGGAGCGCTTGTGCATTATACAGCGGCTCCTTATTATGCAATCGCACCACCGGCGATACACAAAAGGTAAAACTACGGGAAAACATTAGGGCGTAAACTACCGAATGAGAATAAAACCATTACATACATCAGGTGCGAAGCGCCGGATCACAAACAATTCACAAAAAATGCTGAGATTTATTCGGCGCCGGGCTGGCTTTTTTTTAGGGCGCGCGGGGCGCGGAGGCAGTTCCGCTGACGGATGTGACGGCGGACGGGCGCGACGCCCTTTAGTGGCGGCGGCACGAGGAGGCGGGAATATGGACACATAGGAAGACGTCTACACTGTAGTCGGATACACTGCGGACGGCTGAGGTTACAACACTGTGACAGGTACCAGATACACAGCGATAAACACTGTGTAAAACCCAGATACAAAATAGATTGCAAGTCATCATGGTATCATGGCGGCACTATTGTTTTGTTTTGTATATATAACGTATTGTACTCATTGCCATTTCATGAGCTGTTCAGCCATCGCATTCTCAATACAGTGTTGGAGAAGGATTAATTCTGTTTAATAATAGTTGTATTGCCTAGGATGTCTATCGGGTCAAGAAAATATAAAACCTCCCCGATGAGCAAAAAAAACCCAGATCCAGCAGAACAAATGTTTATCCTTGCACGTCGTCTAGAAAGAAAGGTTCTAATGTATACTACTGTGTTCTATTCTTTCTTTTTCCCCTCCCTCTGTGTGACAGTCTCGCAGAGGGAAGCTCGTGCACTGTGCCGCTGGAAGCATAGAATCCATTTGAAGCCCACTGTTTCATGGGATTAGGTCGACTTCCCCTCAGACTATAATGGCAATTTCAGGCTTCCATCAACCGTGCGCTCGTATTTGTGTTCTTATTTTAGAACCTCCTGGCATGTCTCCATCTCACTTTTGGGACTGCCAGGAAGGCGGTGTGGAGGGAGAGAACGCCAGCGGACAACCTGTAACAAGCCAGGTGTTAAATATGTTACCGCGCGTGTGTTTGAACTCGGTCTGAGGAGACGGTGATTATGATTACATGAGCCGCGCACATTACCATCGCTCCTCACAGACGCGCCTTATTCATCTGAAATAGTTGGTTTCTAACTCGGCATACCAAAAGACATACCCCGAACTCTTCCCACATTGCCACTGCGCTTGTTTGTGAGGATACTGGCCAAAATATCAAGCAGGCTTTTAACACTCAGAGCATGAAAAGGAGAGAAAAAAACCCTGTCTTTCTTAGATGTATAATTTGGTTTCCCTGGTGAGTAAAACGCCTTGGAGGTGAGTGCATACGCAGCAGTCATGTTTGTTAAGATGCATGGTGAGGCCAGCTATCCCCCACCCCCCTCCCCACTCCTGCATTGGAAACACCAGTAAATCACCAGCAAGGAAAATAAATATATACTTATTACATTCTGCACACTGCATATATTCACCACCTTAACATATTGCACAGACAGAGTGCAAATGTGTGGCACTGCGCAAGGGAAGAAACATCCCATGAAAAATGACAGTGGGGAGGGGTAGCTGCAGACCTGGAAATCGCGGTGCGATGGAGTGGAGGAGAAATAATCATACCTCAGAGCAGCGGGGGGAAGAAAGAGAGGAGGGAAGTGCCAGAGGGAGACAGGTCTGCGCCGGAGCTGAGAAATGGAGCTTCCCTGCACTACGGCCGACACCCCCCGAATGCAGGAACGACACAGTTCCCGAAACCCCCCCATCAGCGGCAGGCAGGAGAGGGAAATGTCTACCCAGTGACTGCACTGGTCTGGAGAAATTCAATTCAGATAACCATAACAGAGAGACAAAGGCATTGTCCTTTTTGGGTTATGCACAGAATCGAAGATGGTGATATTTGGAGTGAAAATTAATACTAATTAATAAATAATTGCCAAACTGGCATATTATATATGCAATTGGAATGCAAAATGCATTACAAATTATAGCAATGACTGTAAATCATCAGCTGGCTTCCTTCTTTATCTGCCCCTGACTACATGTTAACTAGCAGCCTGCAATACCCTCATTGGCCGCTAGGTGTCTCTATTTAACTATGCATGGCTGAGGCTGCCTCCCTCACCAGGAGGGGCCCTCCCTCTCCGAGCTCCCATCTCCACATAATATATACACCATCATTTGAAAATGGCAGCTTTTTGAAAATTCACCTTGATTATCAGACATTAAAAGTGACTTCTCCAGAGCTGAGTGTCTGGCTAGGGGGATGGCTGCAGACAGCAGAACAATGCAGCAGGCTCCGTATTAATGCCTGGCTGGGGTGCGCAGGGAGGAGAGAGAATCCAAGCCTTTGTTCTCTCCTCCAGCCAATTATTATTATTTTTTTTAACGTGTGCCTCCTTTACAACAAGGGAGAATGTAATTTTAATGTACCGAAGAAAAAATACCCAAAACAGTGGTGAGGCTGGATATGGTCACTATCATTGACTGTTAAGAAATAAGTAATGACGGTGGGGGGTGGTGGTGGGGTTGGCAGTGTGTGCTTGGGCTGAAGGCCCAAACACACACCGGCACAAAATCTGTCATGCAAAATGTTTGTACGTGTGGTGCCTCGTCCTAAAAAAAACACCAGCCACTGCGTCCAAACCCTAGCCTGAGCAGAACAGGAGCAGAAAAACACCACCCTGATTTCATTAAAATGGGGGTATGCTACAGTGCATCAACAGCGCTGTGGCGTGCAGAGAAATGTACATACACAGGACACAATGATAGGAAAACACACAGTAAAAAAAGCACGGATTCCTGATCAAATGGCATGAAAAATAAAAACCCCGGCGCTCTGTTGGTAGGTATGTGGCCAAATATTTTTCTAATTGGACAAGTACTTTATCTTGCTGTCAGAGACGCAGTAAAAAGCGGCGCTGCTCCCAGAAGGAGAGGAGCACCGCTTGCTGGCCTTTTATTAGTGTTGGAGCTCTGATATATGCCTCTGCTCCAGGCTTTCATCAGGAACCTGCACCACACACACACACACACACACACACACACACACACACACACGCACACGCACACGCACACGCACACACACACACAGACACACACACACACACACACACACACACACACACACACACACACACACACACACACACACACACACACACACACACACACACACACTATTCAGGCTGTTACAGGCTGACAAACCTAGATTCAAACCAGCCATTAATACACAATCAAGCTGCCCCACACAATATAACTATTGCATAAACAACAATAAATAACAATTAAAAGCAACAGGACGACAACAATTAACCAAAACAGCACGACTTGATAAAGACTGCCTTAATAGGAATCCTTTATTTAAGGCAAAGCTTAACATAATGCTGAGATGATCTATTGTGTATTATAGGGTTTAAAAAAACTACAACAAAATACATGATACTAGAACATTGAGGTGATTAAAAAACTCAGTTTACCCACGGACAAATTCACGCCTGCCTCCAGTCAAAAGATGGAAAACTGCTAAATACATTGTGTGTCTTTCAACTCTGCTGTTCTTTTGGATATGATGTGTGAACCACATTTTTTTTCAGCTCTTCATCTTTGTGCTGCAGTGGCACTTCCCGGCTACTTCTATGGCAATATATGAGTGATACATACACCGACTGGCCACAACATTAAAACCACTGATAGGGGAAGTGAATAACGTTGCAATGGCACCTGTAAAGGGTGGGACATATTAGGCAGCAAGTGAACAGTCAGTCCTCAAAGTTGATGTGTTGGAAGCAGGAAAAAGGGACGTAAGAATCTGAGCAACTTTGACAAGGACCAAGTTGTGAAAGCTAGACGACTGGGTCAGAGCATCTGCAAAGAGGCAGGTCTTGTGGGGTACAAGGAAGGACAACTGGTAAACCGGCAACAGGGTCATGGGTGCCCAAGGATCATTGATGCACGCGGGGAGCGAATTCTAGCCCGTCTGGTCCCATCCCACAGAAGAGCCACTGTAGCAAAAACTTCTGGAGAAGTTAATGCTTCTATGATAGAAGATGACTGCAGACCGGTCAGAGAGCCCATGCTCACCCCTGTCCACCTCCAAAAGCGCCCACAATGGTGAGGTGAGCGTCAGAACTGGACCATGGAGCAACAGAAGAAGGTGGCCTGGTCTGATGAATCATGTTTCCTTCTACATCATGTCGATGGCCGGAGTAAGGGTCCGATCCCATCGAGCATCTGTGGGATGTTCTGGAACAACAAGCCGGATCCATGGGGGTCCACCTTGCAACTTACAGGACTTCAAGGATCGGCGTGAGCATCTCCGCTCCCCGCCACCAAAGGACCAAGCACCGCGACTATTCTGCCCACCACACATCCAGCGTCCCTTTTCCAGCGCATTCATGATGTCAAATGTGACACCCCAGGTGTCACAAGGCATACACGTCTTCTAGCCATGGGAACAGCGTACTCGCCTATTTTTAGCAGGTTTACCCGGGTTTAAAAAACCTGCATATACACGCAAATGTTGGTGTAAAAACGGTTAAACATAGAAATCAGACACCAACACAAACAAACACACTCAGAAGTGCATGGACACACACACACACACACACGCACACGCACACACTCACACACACACACACACACACACACACACACACACACACACACACACACACACACACACACACACACACACACACACACACACACACACACACACACACACACACACACACACACACAGACAGGCACACCTTAAAAGCTAAATTAAATCTGGGTCCTCCGGCAGGCAGCTAACTGCTTGTGTGTGGTACCTGCTCTGCAGCGCGGCAAAAAGCCAATTCTCTGGAGATGGTGAAATTAAAGGGCAGATTCGAGTCTGTTTATGGTTCTCACTCCTCTCCTCCTCTCAATCAAATGTTTTATTAGCAATCATTTGGTCCTAAAAGTCACGGAGTTGGGAGGGAGCTGGCGCTACGACAACAGCCGCTGGACGAAGGAGAGACCATTTGGGCTCCTACCACACCCAATTACCGCCACCTCCAGCCTGGCGCCTGCAGGAGGGATCTAATTAACCCCCCAGATAACCCATTTGTGTAAGTGGGACACTGCACACCTTTCACACTAACCTTTCATGGACTAGGTATATTTAATTTGGCAAAAAAAAACTAAAAACAACAACAACAACCCGTAAATAAATAAATAAATGTATGTGTGTCATTTATGTATAATGAGTACAGAATATACACACAGGATATGATTTCTGAAGGCTTGTCATGATTATGTACGTGTACACACACACACACACACACACACACACATACACACACACACACACACACACATAGATTTTAGATAGGACCATGTCAGCAAAACCACCCAGGAACGATACTGTATATAACGGTCACGACGGCGCTGAGCAGAACATGTGCTGAACCTAAACCACATTTCTGGACGTTAAAATGTGCTTGGGTGGAAAAAAAGTGATTGTGAACGGAACCCGGTGGCTCGCATCTCAGCAGCTATTAGCGGCGTACCTGCTCTCTGGTGCCGCCGTGCCACGGCTTGCGGGGCGCTCGGGCCGGCCGGCTCGCCGTGGTGATGTTTGGAGGTTCAGTTCAGTGCAATCAGCTCTGGGTGGAGAGAAGCCGCTCTGCCCAAACACGTCTAATGGGAATACACAGATCCTGGAATTTCACAACTGTAATGCATATGCGACATTTATGTGGCTGTCTGCGAATTGTCTCACTGAGGCATCTATTTCCACATCTGCCTCCTACCCTCCCTCCCTCCCTCTCTCCCTCCCTACTCCTCCCGCCATCCCTCCCCCCTCCTCCTCCTCCTCCTCTGGTGTCTGGGAGAAGTAATCTGCTCCTGAGGATTAGGCACCGACTGGAGATGGGATATATGCGTCATTAAAGCAGAGAGCACCGCGTTGCAGACGAAAAAAGAGAGAGACAAAGTCAACAAAGGTGACATGGTGAGAGCAGACAAATAACACACCTACACAAACACACACACACACACACACACACGCACATGTATAAAACAACACCAACGGCTGTACACTGGGACACACATCGTCTGCTCTCTATGCATAGTATTTCCATAACCTCTAGTGAATAACAATAACACTCCGGTGCTGTAATAGACGTCTAGAGGGAGAAGCCGTGGTTTAAACCTACAAAACGCACAGAGGGAAACCACGCCGCGTACGGGCGTTATTGTGGCTGAGCCTATTCCTGGGAATAGCACTGAAAATAACACAAAGACCTGCTGTTTTGCTTAGCCCTGCAGAACATGTGCGCTTCTTTGACAATCTCATGTAAGGAGAGGATAAGGCGAATTTTTGAGCGATACCAACCTTACCATGGACTATAAGATGTGGGAGTGGAACTGCATCGAGTATTGCCCAAAGACATTACATATTGGGTAAATGATTCATATCTGAGTTTATAGGGCTCTGGAAATAAAAATAAAAACCTCAAAAAAAAACGCATCATATGACTGATATGACACCTACTTATATTATAAGCTAAATCCCATTATGAACAGCACATAATATGTGTACAATAATACACTAGAGAGATCACCCCACCTTTCTAACGAAACAACGCACCAACCTTTGACCTGAAAAAACAGCAAGAGTTAAAGTGGTAATCCGTGAGATTGTTAATTTAAATCTGCTGTATTTTATATTTTTTCACTGGCACTTTTTAAGAAACAGCCATTCGATGTACTTACGTCATGCAAGTGCTCCTCTGCTGTATACGCTGTTCCCAGGCAGCGGAGTGAATTTGATAAAGCATTGTAGCGTGTTGTGTTCAGTAAACTGCCAATACGGTTGGAATGGAACAGTCACAAAGAAGAACAGCACCCTCAGATGGAGAAATGTCCCCACCGCTTCAAGTGAATAAGAAAACAAAAAAAAAAAAGAAAAGAATGAATCAATCAATCAAAATAAGTCAAACTTTGGAGAAAGGAAAGTGACTGTGGGGGTAAACTCAGATGTTTCTTGCAGTTTCTACTGGAAATCTGGGACTTGTTGTGTAATCCACCCAACACCGAGGATGCTATGGATTTGCACTTAAATTCTTCTTTGATTGTTTTTCATTCAGGGTCAGCATTTGCGTTCTTCTTGCATATAATAATACCCATAAAGCCAAGATTTCGATGAAATGCACTATCCCACATAAGCATGGCACACGATTGATCTCCTCATATGGCACTATATGCCTCGTTCAGGTTGATCAGTGGAGTTCGGCAGAAGTCCCTTCTCTCTCGTCCTCCTCTTGGCATTCGCTGCCCTGCGCTGACACCGAATTACCTCTGCTCAGCTTCGTGCCGATGTGGGCTTCAGGTCGGCGCGTCCGCGCTCCACCTGGAGGATCTGGGGAAAACACACCTCCGCTGCGCAGCCTCTCCACCTGGAAGACACGTCACATGGCCAACATCCATGAGAGACGAGGTCTGTACGGCCGCCATTACCCACCGCCTCCTTCCGAGCAGGATCCCATATTCTTTTAGATAATTCTCTTGAGGAGCAGCGGCTTCCTGATCAGGAGCTGCTCCCCGCCCGCAGGTTAATGGAGAAAGCAAAACTGGAAGGAACCGGAAGAGCGGGTGGATTTAAAGATGCAAGGATGGATGGATAAACAGATAGATGATTTGAATGTACTTTTTGTTATATTATCCATAAGATGTTCTCGACTCTAACCCTCTGACGCTACAGCGCTGTTCTAATCATTCCCTTCACGGAGGAATTTGGGATACATTCTTATAACGTGACTACTGTCTGAGTTTGGAGTCTTCTTTTTGCCAATTTACAGTCATATTTGAAGAGAATGATAATTCTTTCCATCTTGCTGTCATAGTTGGAATCAACATTTTCTGGGTCCAGGACTTGGTGACATCATCAATCTCCTCTGTTATGACAACAGCAGCATGATCCATCGCAGGGCGAGTCCTGTCAGAAATATGACGGAGCGCAGTGGCAGAGTTCTTTTTACGACCTGTCTTGTTAAAAGTCTTTAAAGTTGTTAAATGGTCTTGTTTGTTTGAGATGGTAAAAATAGATATGTTCAGGTGTCAAAACAGCCCTTGGCCTATCACTGAGATAAAACCTGGTTCAACATGGGGCAACTCAACCTACGCTGGCCTTAACATTTCTTTGTTCGGAGAAGGAGTTATGTATTTCCGTTTTGAGCTGGAGATTACGGCCGACATTTCGGTTCAGTTTAAAATAAATGATAAATTCTCCAATTATGGATCGTCTGATTTGATGTCATGTCATAAAGGTGTCAGTTTGACCCAGGGGCAGAAATTACAGGGGGGCGGGGCATGGTGGTCCCGATTTCTCTGAAATGTGGGGATTTTTATTTATTTATTTTTTTTACAAAAAAATCTTACTGATTACCTCTTTAAGGTACATAGACAAGGAAGTGTGTTTGTGGTGAGCTCTGTTGGTTTGAGAGTGTATTGTATGTACTGGAGAGGTGAATTTCTATTAGAATTAGAACTGGCTCGACAGCGTCTAAACAGCGTGCATACAAATGAGACTCATTTGGTTTCAAAGGACTAAATGATTCGCGGGCGATTGAGCTCAGCTGCCTTTCACTGGTTTCTGAAGCGATAGAAACGGATAAGAGGGAACAGGTAATGGGAAAGGTGAAGGTGAAGGTGTGTTGCGAGAGAGAGCGACATACCAGTCAATGAGGCGGAGAGGATTCCACAGAGAGACGACACGTCAAGTTTAGGGCCACCGCCACATTCCATCTCACGAGGTCGGCTATCGAAATGGGAGGCTTATGAAAAAATAAGAAATAAATCATTTAGACTTTTCACGTTTATACGTTGTGAAACGAAATGTTCACAATAACGATGTCACATCACTCTCAATGCCACTTTCTCATGTGATGTCCCTTTAAACAGTGCTATATCGGACTCCAGCACCGGCTCCTGCCCAGTCTCATGAGGTCATCTTCGAAAGCTTTGAGGCTTTTTCCTCAACAATTTGACGAGTGGATTATTTTCACATTGATTGGCGATTATTAAGGGTATTGATGAGGGAATCCGAGATGACGTTGGAGAAACATCAAACCCCTGTCCTGAGAAATAGCCGCTTTGGCTATATCGCTCGGCCAACAGGAAGTGGTATTGGGTTGTTCCTCCAGGAGGAAAGGGACAAGGCTTCTACAGTACTTCCACTCAAGGCGAACTGATGAGTTAAGCATGCATCTGTTTGTTCACAGACGTCAATATGATGTTGATTATGAACGCAGCGAACACATGTGTAAAGCTAAGCCGCCTGCTAGCAATACGTAACAGTAGCCTTAAGCCGACACGTCAATCAAAATAACGTGGCGCTGCGCATGTGACCAATGCTCTATCCTCGGCAAACCACCGACCATTGCAGATGGGTGACGCACAGATGCATGGTGTTTGTTGAATCGTGTTGCCAAGGCGGTCGGAATCAAACAAGAGATTGTAGGTGCCAACCTTAGGACCCGAAAAAAATCAAACGATTTCTTTCCAAGGTGCTTAAAAGCTCTTCAGGCACCCTTCGGGACTTGAGATGAGAGACTTGAGCCTGTGACAAGCAGCGCTGGAAGGCGACGTCTGAAACATCAGGACACTGGGTCGACCTCGCGCTCGGCCCTGGTCTCCGGGCGCTTTTACACGTGCACTTGTGTTGGCGGCTTTCAAAAGCACCCCTGGCCTTGAACCCTCCAGTCCTCCAGTCCTCCTTTTGCACCTGGTTGATTTATCTTACTGTATGTAATCGATTGGGACGACATACGTACATTTGGTCTCTAAGGGTCTTTTATCTAATTATAATTACTGGGATACTTATGGGATGTGAGTGACGCATGGCGCCAATTGCTGGAGAGACAAAGCATCTTTATGAAAAAAAATAAATCCACACAAATTCGTGAGGCCCCCTAGCACACCTAGGCGCCGGGCGATTGGTGACCTTTGCAACACGGAAGGACCGCTTGTGGAAATGACGCGGTGATCTCTTCAACTTCAGCCAGTTCTTGAGCAGCTGAAATACTGTCTCTTTCTGACCATGTGGCTAGAAAACCCCAAAATATGGGATGAGAAAAATCTATCCAACGCAAAACCACCTTTGCAGCTCCCAGGCAACTCCCTTGTTCCCTGACCAGCAAATATCCAGGATCCCCAGGACCTTATCGCCTCCACAACAGGCCTGATGCTGTTGATCACCAATAATAAAGCCCAATTTCAAATGCAGAATGAATCAACACTTTGAAAATGTCCAGAATCTAAACAATTCTAAATGATATCTGTCGCTAAATGGAGATATGGACCCTGAACGTCACAGAGTTATTGGCCAGGGAAATTTATAAAATTTAAAAATCGAAGCTTTAACATTCAACCAAATTGAATTGCTTGAAATTGAAGTGCTTCGTCCATCATAACACTAAGAAGACCATTCATTTAAAATTACATCTATCCTGGCAAATTTTAATTGTCCACTCACAGTATAGCTGTGTTTACAACAATGACCAGAATATTACAGGAACATTTCAAAAAAGAGATTTACTTTAAACACAAATACAGTAAACACTGTGGAAATAGTCTACAGTGTCATAATACATTCACAAAAGGTTGTTAACAAACAATAACAACACACACACACACACACACACACACACGCAAGCACACACACACGCACGCACGCACGCACACACACACACACACACACACACACACACACACACACAATTAACAACATCTTACTTAATCACATGAGAGGGAGGGTTGTTGGGGGAAGAGTCGTTGGGTTAGAGACAAAGACTGAGTGAGAGAAAAAGAGGAGGGAGTTTGGGAGGAGGAAGAGAAGGAAGAGAAGGACGGCAGAGGAAGACAAACAGATTTGTGCACCGGTCCACATGGACACCAGCTCTGGTCCACCGCGTCCCTGCACCGCCCGTCGCACCAGGAATAACAACCACGCAAGATGGAGACTCGAGACAACCGGACAAAAAACCTCCAACGGGGGCCGGCAAATATTCCACACGTTCACCAAACCCAGGTGCATTTTTCTTTCCCTGCACCAATTAAAAAGCGTCGTCGCCATCGCCACGTCCAATCGTAGGAAATCAAAGCCTGACAATTATTCCGGAATAATAAAAAAAAATAATAATAAAAAAAAAAATGCAAGATTATGCAGGAATCCATTCCACGGAATCGGCTAAAACACGGCTCATCCCCTCGCATTCTTTTTCTGTGTGCGATCCTCACCGATAACCCTGGTCTTGCTTTCTTTTGCCTCACAATCGCTGCCTCTCTCTCTATTCTCCCCTCCTAAACTGATCAATACTTCATTTAAATCATGACATTAGCACACTACAACTAGCGGGAACACAGAGAAACGCAACACAAACAAGCTTCTCCCGTTGAGCGACATGCTAACGGACGTTTTTATTACACGCATTTAAAGATTTATTCTTTATATAGAATACGCAATTCAAAGGCGGAGGTATATGCAAGTGTGCGGGGGCTGTTTTGATTTGAGCCTTGGAGACTCGCGGTGATCAATACCACATTTAAATCTCGGACGAGGAGAGCGGTCACAGTATCTCCTTCTCATCAGAAGAAAAGCAAACACGCCATTCCAATTATCATCTCAAATGACCGGCATCAATGGGACACAAGCCGGATGCTGATAGAAGCATATTTCATATTTATTCAGCAGAATTTTTTACATTAGCGGCTGAACGCATAATTGCCTAATATATATGCACTCTCACGCTTTTATCTATTCACGTAATTTACAACGAGCACAATCAATACCTTCCCATCTGTACCCCGCGCTATGCTCAAACAGCAGGTCTGCCCGAGATCATATAACCCGCTCGAAAAAAAAAAGAAAAAGAAAAAAAAAGAAACTCAACAAACGAGCCCATCTAATTTCCTTCGCGCTCATTGGAATGGCGAGCGAGAAAGTGACTGGCTAATCTCCCCGTTCGTCATTAATCCCCGATATTTACCTGAGCGCTGTGGGAGCCCCCGGGGCCTGGGAGGAAGAGCGGCCGGAGTCTCTCGCCGGAGTCCCTGTGTCGTCTCATCCCGCCCCCGAGACGACTTGCGCCAAAGCCGACCGGGTTTCACCCCCCGATCGTCCCGGACGAGGACGAAAGGCGAGAGAAAGGAAACGGAGTGAACGAAGAGCCCCGGCACCAGGCAGGAAGGTGGATGGTGGAAGTGGAGGAGACGAAGCTGTTCACTCCAGGGAACATGCACTTACATATAGCCCGGCACCAATGTCAACCAATGAGCAATTAGGCAGACAAGACTAAAGTTATTGATCCGGGGGTTTGGGCTCTGTTTCTCAGGGCTAACTAGGCTGCCTGAGGTGGTGTGATGGCTGGGAAGACAGGGAAAGGCAGGGTGAGACGGAGGGGGAGGAAGGGAAGGGCAGGGCACGGTAAGTCTTATTCTCTCCAGGCCTTGATCTCTTGAGGCGGTGGCAATGGCTCCCATCATTTAGGATGCTATTGATTTACAAGCTACTAGATAGGCCTTGCATCCCAAGCAGTCTCGGAAATATAGACGGCAAAAACATGCGGACGTGACATAAAAGACACATGCAACAATTGAATTGGGGGGTGAACAGCTAAAAGTATTGATAGTTGCCAATATTTGGGCATCTTCATTAAAATCACAGGGTAATGGAAGGTCGCCATGTCGCGTCATAGGCGATTTCCAAAACCACGGTTTGTGAACAGTGTGTCGTTGTAGACTTCTGAACAAAATAATTTGTTACAGTTTTTAGTCCCTTTAGAGAAACTGAGTTGCCAGTATAACCTACCATTTACAAAGGCAATGTTTTTGACATTAATGTCAAAGAATCTATCTTGTTACAAGCTTGAAAGTGACACAATATGGACATGGAGCGTGTTGGATTGATTACAGTTCAAAACTGCTCTTCCTTTAACTGTGCAGGACATCTCAACACATTCCGCGTAAATCAAAAATAGTTGGAACAGGGTGAATTAGGATTACACCGTCTATAGGTTTGAGCAAGTATGTTGATATGTGTATGTTTGCACAGTACATATGCGTAGTAATGTTGGTATGTATGTTATATCGGTAGTTACGTACTGTGTTTGTCTTTGGCTATGGTTTGTAGACAAGTGCATGCGACATCTGGGTTTGTGTATCTGTTGAAAACAAACATAAGCAAGAAAAACCCATCACCCCAAACCAGTGAAGCTTATCAACAGTCCCTTATCTCCCTTCATGGCATCAGAGGAGCTAATGACTGAGCGCTGCAGTCCTGTTTGCAGTCACCAATAATACTGATCTCTCAAGTATAACCTCCCCTTCACAGTCCAAGGACATTGTTACGAGTCTTTAAAGAATCACTGTGTTCCAGAGGGCTGGAAGACACAGAGCGGTTGCAGAGCATCATACAAACAATGTTTATTCAGGACATTGGTCACATTATGCATCATTTGTCTGTTATTTCTATCAAAGAGGATGCAACACACAGCAGTTAGTAGTACAGCTATAGGTATAAGTAATGCATACAGATTTCCGCCTGACACCAGAATATTCATTCAATACTTTTATATACAGTGCTTTGTGCGAAATAGAATGAGATACCTCAAAAGACATAAGGTGCGATAATGGACAAATAAAAAAAGGAAAAAGGGCCTTTTCTGAAACGATTGCTCATTCCAGGCAGCTTCAAATGGCTCTGCATCAGAAGGACACCTTTAATATTCTGAATTTTCACGTCACTCTAGACTAACTCCCTAGCAACCACCATAGCAACACACTCTGACTCCGACGTGAAATGCATAGTAAGTCACCCATTGCTACCACCAGATAGAGCGGAGGGGGGGACATGCCTGAAAGAACCGAATTAGAAACAGAGGTGAGGTGCCGATATCCAAGATACTACACAAATAGCCGTATTAATAACCATACATAAATGTCTGTCTAACATAGACATATAGTAATACAAACGAACAGTGATGCCCGACAAGGAGCTGAGAATTATATAAAAAGATACACTGTCGGGCAAGAATCTGTTTTCTTAGGTTCTACTGATTTGCTGTCTTCTTGTCTGAATGATCTAGAGCCGTTCAGCCTTATGGACATATGTACATCTTTCCATTGTGTGCGTGGGCATTGACAATATAACCCAAATAGCACGTGAAAAAAGAATTTGAAGCGTTTGAAGTAACTATATCACAGCCGCAATTGTATTAGCTTGTCAATTAGCAGTATATGTGTTAATTTTGGACCCTGGCATAAGCCAAAAAGGGCCAAATTTCATCAGCAAGTGTCAACTTCCCAACAGCCTCAAAAATGACCAGAGAATTGAATCAGCCATGAGCAATGTAAAAAATAATCTGGTCATCGTTCAACCTATTTTGTACAATAGTTGTGTTTAGGCCAAAAGGATGCATTCAACCTAGAATGTCTGTTGTCAACTGTTAAACATGGTGGGGGGTTTGTAATGGTATAAGCAGCCATCTTGTGAGAGTCATTGGTCCAATAATTGCCCTGCGTGGCTGTAAAATGACAAAAGACGGTGAGGCTATTTTACCATATCAGGTGCAAACACCGTTCATGATGTTGTCATATTCCAGGATGGCAATGCTCAATACACACGACTAAACAACGTGTAGATAGCAACACTGGACATGTAGCAACATAGCAGCATTCAACTTGTGGTTAGAACTGCTCAACTTGTAGAAAGTAGTGCTTGACATGTTGATAGCAGTGCTTGATGTGTAGATAACAGTGCATGACTTGTAGATAACAGTGTTTGATGTGTAGATTGCAGTGCATGATGTGTAGATTAGAGTGCTTGATGTGTAGATAGAAATGCTTGACGTGTAGATAATGAAACAGTGTTTGACATGTAGACAACAGAACTTGATGTGTAGATAGCAGTGCATGATGTGTAGATAGCAGTGCTTGATGTGTAGATAGCAGTGCTTGATGTGTAGATAACAGTGCTTGATGTGTAGATAGCAGTGCATGATGTGTAGATAGCAGTGCTTGATGTGTAGATAGCAGTGCTTGATGTGTAGATAGCAGTGCTTGATGTGTAGATAGCATTGCATGATGTGTAGATAACAGTGCTTGATGTGTAGATAGCAGTGCATGATGTGTAGATAGCAGTGCTTGATGTGTAGATAGCAGTGCTTGATGTGTAGATAGCAGTGCTTGATGTGAAGATAGCAGTGCTTGATGTGTAGATAGCATTGCATGATGTGTAGATAACAGTGCTTGATGTGTAGATAGCAGTGCATGATGTGTAGATAGCAGTGCTTGATGTGTAGATAGCAGTGCTTGATGTGTAGATAGCATTGCATGATGTGTAGATAGCAGTGCTTGATGTGCAGATAGCATTGCATGATGTGTAGATAACAGTGCTTGATGTGTAGATAGCAGTGCATGATGTGTAGATAGCAGTGCATGATGTGTAGATAGCAGTGCTTGACATGTAGATAACAGAGCTTGATGTGTAGATACCGGTGCTCGACTTGTAGAAAGCAGTGCTTGACATGTAGATAACAGTGCTTGACATGTAGATAACAGTGCTTGATGTGTAGATAGCAGCGCATGATGTGTATATAATAGTGCATGATGTGTAGATAGCAGTGCTTGATGTGTAGATAGCAGTGCATGATGTGTAGATAGTAGTGCTTGACATGTAGATAACCGTGCTTGAAGTTAAGATAGCAGTGCTCGACTTGTAGAAAGCAGTGCTCGACGTTGATATCCGTGCTTGACATGTAGATAACAGTGCTTGATGTGTAGATAGCAGTGCATGACATGTAGATAGCGGGGCTGGACTTTTAGATAGCAGTGCTTGACGTGTAGCTACAGTAGCAGTGCTAAACTTGTAAATAGCAGTAACTAGCAGTGCTTGCCATGTAGATAGCAGTGCTTGTCATGTCGATAGCTGATCTCGACGTGTAGATAGCAGTACTTGCTATGTAGTTAGCTGTGCTCGACGTGTAGATAGCAGTGCTTGCCATGTAGATAGCTGTGCTCGACATGTAGATAGCAGTGCTTGATGTGTGGATAGAAGTGCTTGACGTGTAGATACAGTAGCAGTGCTTGACGTGCAGATAGCAGCACTTAACTTGTCGATAGCAGCTCTTTACATGTAGATGGTGCTTGACTTGTAGAAAGGAAGAACCAAATGGCGAGCCCCTCTGTCCCCTGCGCTATTTCCCTCTCCATGGTGATTTGCTGTACAACGGTAATGACCCATCTGAAGTTTAGCCACCCTCACATCTGGTTTCTTAGTCAGTGGGATTTAAGCTCTTAGAAGCTGATGAGCTGTCAGACTTCATTAAGTTTAGGGCTGACCCCATAGGTCAGCCCAGTGTTACACTACTACACAGAGGAAGTTCTCTCTCCAGCAGGAAGTAATTGGGCTGCACTGCAGCTGCCTTCTATTGCATCAGTTTAAAGGTAAAGGTATAGGGGATGGGGTGTCTCTGCCTCTACCCCTTAATATTTTGTTCTATACCAGTTCTCCTCTGTTCTCTTACGGCCAAGACATGGTTCTGTGCCGGCATTGCCTCCACTGTGTCTATGGCGGTGTATGATCCATCCACAGTTCTGCGGTAGACGCCACCAGAAGCCTTCTGAAGATGGAAACTGAGTGTAACAACTTGACAATTCTATTTAGAGGATGGGGAGGCTATAGTGAGTAGGCCACTCACCCTTACGCACACTCGGGCCTAGAAACACGCACACGCACAGCAAAAGAAGAAAGAAGATGTTGTGCATACAAATTAAATATTTTCGGTGGATAATGACCATAGACTCCTATGAAAAAGCTGTTAGCAAGCTACAGCTGCACAATAGCTGAAAGAAAATGAAGCAATATGCTATTCACAACTCTCCAATATGCATACTTCAATGTATAACACTGAATAATAAGTAATGAATAAAAATGTTCAATCATGAATTCTAAATAACAATTTAGAATTAATTTTTTTTTGGTCTGGGTTAGCTGCTTGTACATAAAAAGTGGCAATGATTTTTTGCTAAAAATCTAGGCTTAGCAGTTAGATTACCATACTCAAAACTAGCATAACATCAACAATTCATTTCAAGGCCTTCATCATGGTCATCATAACCAGTCTGAAAACTGCTGGGCAACTGCTAAGCAAGATGTTTCCTTCCATTTCCTCACTGGAGAGAAAACGTAGGGGTTTCCTTTTAAAACATTGACAAAAGTAAAACCCTTGCCAGTCCAATATTTATTGCCAGTCAGGGCAAACACATACTCACTTGGGTGCTCTGAGTAGCTATTAAACAAGTGTGGAGGTGACCCTTGCTTTTAAGCGGCCATGTCTCTAACAGCCAGAGCTGCGGAGGCCACCATAAATGGATTTCCTAAAGTTTCATTCAGGAAAATAAAAAATGGAATTCAATGGCAGGGCAGCACGGTCAAAAGCAGGCTTTTTTCTTTTAAACCAAAGGCCAGTGTGCTTGAGCGCACCCGAGTTCCAGGTTGCTCATTATTTAGGAATATACCTTGAATTAATTAGGAAGGCGCTTTTAGGCAGGGAAAAATAATGCACAAGCAAGTGTTTTCATATCCTTGGTATAAATACCTAATATTCAGCAGAGAATTGTAATGTTCCTGTTATGACTGGAGCTAGGAGGGACCCAAATGCACGACACAGAGATGGGGAGGCAGACAGAGGGTTAGACGAAGGATGTTTATCAGACAACACTGTGGAGATGGCCGGATGGATCCGGTTGGGTCGGGATGGAGCAGGGCAAGGCAGGGATGATGACCGGGCAGGAGGGGAGAGACGGGGAACCGGGCTGGATGGAGAGGGATGGACAGGCTTGGTTGCGGAGAGGAGACAAACAGGTTAGGGCAAGACGAAACAAGGAGACATCAACTAGGAGCTAGGAACAAAGAGTTAGAAACTAAGAGCTTGGAACTACATCACGTTCCAAATGATTATGCAAATTGGATTAAAGTGTCCTAGACATTACATTTTTTGTTTTTCAATTAAACTTATGGATGGTATTGTGTCTCAGGGCTCTTTGGATCACTGAAATCAATCTCAGACACCTGTGATAATTATTTTGCCAGGTGAGCCCAATTAAAGGAAAACTTCTTAAGAAGGAAGTTCCACATTATTAAGCAGGCCACAGGTTTCAAGCAATATGAGAAAGAAAAAGGATCTCTCTGCTGCCGAAAAGCGTCAAATAGTGCAATGCCTTGGTCAAGGTATGAAAACATTAGATATTTCACAAAAACCTAAGCGTGATCATCGTACTGTGAAGATATTTGTGGCTGATTCAGAGCACAGACAGGTTTGTGCAGATAAAGGTATAATGAGGAAGCTTTCTGCCAGACTAATTCATCGGATTAAGCAGCAAACAGGTATTTGAAGCTGCTGGTGCCTCTGGAGTCCCGCAAACCTCAAGGTGTAGGATCCTCCAGAGGCTTGCAGTTGTGCATAAACCTACTATTCGGCCACCTCTAACCAATGCTCACAAGGAGAAACGGTTGTAGTGGGCCCAGAAATACATGAAGACTAATTTTCAAACAGTCTTGTTTACTGATGAGTGCCGTGCAACCCTGGATGGTCCAGATGGATGGAGTAGTGGATGGTTGGTGGATGGCCACCATGTCCCAACAAGGCTGCGACGTCAGCAAGGAGGTGGCGGAGTCATATTTTGGGCCGGAATCATGAGGAGGTTGCTGGTAGGCCCCTTTAGGGTCCCTGAAGGTGTGAAAATGACTTCTGCAAAGTATATAGACTTTCTGACTGACCACTTTCTTCCATGGTACAAAAAGAAGAACCATGCCTTCCGTAGCAAAATCATCTTCATGTATGACAGTGCACCATCTCATGCTGCAAAGAATACCTCTGTGTCATTGGCTGCTATGGGCATAAAAGAAGAGAAACTCATGGTGTGTCCCCCCTCCTCCCCTGACCTCAACCCTATTAAGAACCTTTGGAGCAAGTAAAAGATCTATGAGGGTGGGAAGCAGTTTGCATCAAAA
Source organism: Zeus faber (assembly GCF_960531495.2). Taxonomy (NCBI): domain Eukaryota; kingdom Metazoa; phylum Chordata; class Actinopteri; order Zeiformes; family Zeidae; genus Zeus; species Zeus faber. The sequence continues at coordinate 19,909,537 of NC_137190.1, read as the reverse complement.
CAGCAGCTCTGGGAGGCTATTCTGACCAAGAGGTCACAAGTATCCCAAGAAGGCAGGCTCCTTCCCTTCCAATACCTTCTTTGACACGCCGAAGTCATGGCAGGGGAAAGGCAAGGGGGGCACATAATTTCCACCGGTTGAATGCCATCATATGGCAGAGACCCGGATTCCTCTCCCAAGAGGCCGCGAGTATCTGCAGGAAAGCAGGCTCCTCCCCCTCCAAAACCTCCTCCAACACACCAAAGTCATGGCATGTGAACACAAGAGGGGCAGCGGCGACTGGGGAGTGCCAGGCCGTGGCGACTGGGGAGCCGGAGGAGCTGGTGGAATCTGAAGGCTACTGACGACCGCCGAGATGATCCGCGATGTCCCAGAGGGCCTGGTCGTGTTGACCTAGCAATGCTCCTCACTCCCGGAGTGCGCGGCCGAGCCCCTCTGTGTCGGCTGAGTCCATGTATTCTGGCCAGACCGTACTGTTATGACCGGAGCTAGGAGGGACCCAAACGCACGACACAGAGATGGGGAGTCAGACAGAGTGTTAGACGAAGGATGTTTATCAGACAACACTGTGGAGATGGCCGGATGGATCCGGTCGGGTAGGGCTGGAGCAGGGCAAGGCAGGGATGATGATGACTGAGCAGGAGGGGTCTGGGGTCCAGGATCCGGGTGGAGAAACGGGGAGCCGGGCTGGATGGAGAGGGATGGACAGGCTTGGTTGAGGAGAGGAGACAAACAGGTTAGGGCAAGACGAAACAAGGAGACATCAACTAGGAGATACCAACTAAGAGTTAGGAACTAAGAGTTAGGAACTAGGGACTAGAAACTATAAACTGGCAAGAGGCTGGGGAAGCCAGAATGTCCACTAAGACAGCCTTTTGTGGCTAGGTGGCACAATTATTTTACCTGTCCCCATTTTTGACTGATGGACCAACTTGAGCCGCAGCCAGGGTGGGTGGGTGTTTCCTGGATTTAAGGACCCTTTGGGTTCTGCATCCTCGCCTGGATTGGCCATCTTGTAAACTGGCCATCTTCCTTGGGAGACAACTGTAAGAAGAAACCAGCAGAAAAAATGATTTTGTCTAGGATGTCAGGTTTCCTTCTGTCTGACATCCCATAGAGATTCAGCCATCTTGCCCTCTCCTGTGTAATGATGGTACCAAGGACCCTTCCTGCAGCTTGACTCCTGACCTAGTGAGGTGGAGGCACAATAAGAACACAAAGCTCCTCTAAGCTCACTGTCAGGGTTGGCTGTCACCTGCTCCTGCAGTTTTGACGCGTATTAAGAAGGGAGGAAGGGTTCCAAACCTTACTGAGGTGGCAAGCAACTTGTAGATGTTGTCAGTTAGAGAGAACTGCAGACAGGCAGTCTTGGAGGGTAGAGTTGGATCAGAAAAAACACAGAGAGCTCCTTGTTCAAATGACTATAAGGGGCAACCAAAGAATTAACGGTGAACAGTTGGTAAATGCCACTCCCCTTCATATTCAGGCAATGAAATGTTTGGTAAGTTACACCATCAACAATCTGTTGCATGATCCTGTGCTCCATAAATCTTCTCTAGAAATTGCTATTGGCATCCAGGACGTCTACCACGCTAGCCTTGCAGCTGTTTTCGGTATCTGTTAGCAGAAGGCATGAATCTAGTCGGCAGTAGCTCCCACACCAGCTACTTCCTTGTCGATTTGGGATAATCGTAGGAACCTCCATAGACACCGTCACTGGGTACTTGTTCGACAGCTTAGCCTAGCGAGTTAGCCTGCCACATAAGCTATTCCAAATAAATTGGCTCAGTGGTCACACGAGCGTGTTGCGGGCAAGTTGCAGCCCCAGGCAACAGATTTTGCAACTGTAGAAGCACAGGGGTTTACATCCACCATGTTGGTTAGGGTAACTCCTGCAGTTATCTTAACAGGCAATGGGACAACCAGTTAACTGCAGTTAACTGGCAGGGATTTGTTTGAAAGGTCCTGGGTTATAGAGCACCACCCCTGGTGGCCATTGGTGTGCTCTCACCCACTTCGTTACAGTAGGACACAAAAAAGGTCACTTAGTAGCAGACCCCTAGCTCACACAGACCACACCTTAGAAGCAGCTGCACTCTGTAGGTGGCAGGGCTTACAATCCAGTGCACACACCATTTGGTCACAGAGCTATAAGATATTTAAAAATATGTGTAAACTTCAAGAAACACATACAGCTAGACCTTTTAGCCTTTGAAGTGACAGGGGCTTTGTGCAATTGGGGCTGAGGGAGGCTCAATAGCAGGCCCTGAATCAGCTAGAACGCAGCCAATCTTAAGTGCAATTAATGAACCTCACAAAGGCGGATTATGCTGACAGGATTATTTTCAACAACAATGCAACTCTGCTGCCAATTACACACTTGAGCAGGACCTATGTTCAGCTCTTCTGTTGGGCCATGTTTATTCATTCTGCGAAACATGCACACACATATAAGTGTATCTAGTTATGATAGTGCTTAGTTTTTCAAAGACGACAGCTAACAATTAGTATATAATTGTCTGATCGCAAATTGAAATTGTTCGATTCCACAATCATATGTTTTCATCCAAATTGAAAGGGGATTTTCAACCAATGTTAGAAATGTTGCAATAAATAGAATGTGAATTTGGTGCGTTTCCATCAGTTGAGTTAAGGAACGTCTGTCAACCCAATTCTCTATGCTTCAATCTTCAATGACAATAAATGGCTCTTCAGTAATATGTAATACATGTATTCCATAAATGTATTACTACATTCATTTGTAAATCGTTATTATTTGTACCCTACAAGGAAATTGTGACCTGAATGAGTGAACAGCACTTGCAGGGTTATGCCTGTCTACATGTCCGACTGCCTCTATGTCAACGCTTCCACAAGCTTTAATTAAGGATACTAATGCTGGTGCTGGATATATACATTGAGACGGATATTTATTATATCTCAATCATTATATTCTACTGACCACAAAATACCTGTCTATACGGTATGACTGACTATGCTGCGGGTCACTTGGTATCAGCCTCTACTTACAGTACTAAAATGTTTCAGAAAATAAGTATTGATGGCTCTCTAGTTTACAATGGAATTACTTCAACCATCTTCACTTTTCACTCTCAATGCACCTTTTCATTTCTCCATCACGAACAGAACATTCAATTAATGGTGTTCCAGGCCCTCGTCCAATGGTGGTATGTTGAACTTTTATTTTTAAAAGTCTTCCGTTGTGGCTACTGCCACGCTACCAGCTATCAGCTTCTCTGAACTTTACAAAACACTGAATATGTTTGTTTTGCTCCACCATTTTGTATTAAGGCGCTGACAAGCATCTCCATTTGTCTGCAGTCAAATGAGAGCAGTCTGGCATTTCTTGGGGCAACATTAAATCAGATTATCCAAAGCAATGTTAATTTCAAGCAGCATGTCATTAAAAGGAAAGGATAATCAGCACCAAAGACCAATGCCCTTCTCACTAATCTAATAAGGCTTTGTTTGTTTGTTTTAATAACGTTTAACTATTAAGAGGCAGAGACATGTTTAAGTCATAGACGGAGGGATTCCATAACCTGGCCGTCATAGCCTTCTCCTGATTTCCTGCCATTCGTCACGGTGTGGATGGGAGGGATAGGTAAGGAAGCATCTCAAGCCTCTGCCGACCGTCTAGAGATAGACTAGCCTCAGGATGGGTCATCTGCATCCTCATCATCTTCAAGGCAGTTGGGGCGAGAGGGCAGGTATAGCTTCCCCATAAAAGAGAAGCAGCCCTGAACTGGGGGAACAGGGTGTCATGGCTATTAGCTCAGCACTCGTGAAAATGTAAAGAAAATGGCCTCTAAAAGCTGGGGGCTGTGGAATAATAGCTACATTTCCAAGAATTACTTAAGATATACCTAATATTCCACAGGGCGTAGTCTGCAAATACAGTCAGGCAGCGGAGGTGTGTGTAAGGTTGTGTAGGTTCTTACCTCTTAAGCCACAATGTTTGATGGTAGTGTCTAAAGATTGAGTTAGCACCTCTATCTGACATTATTAAAAAAATAAGGTAGTCTAAATTGTTTTTAACAGCCTACAGCCGAATCAAAGATTAATTGCAACTCGAAAGGAATACCCATAACGAAATTGAAAAAAATAAAATATATTCAATAGAATCCATCATTTGGGGATTTATGATTGGTACAAGTGAACAAAGAATTCTGACTACCATATGCACTTACAGTACAGAGTTTCACAAATTCTGCAAGAGTTTACATTTTGAATAATATTTGGTTGCAAGATTAGTGTTCTTGGATGACCTCTATTAAAAAGCGGATTAGAAGGTTGCTACGGGTAAACTGAACTGTATATACGGTAGATCTGATACGAATTTGACAAAGGAGCCATTTTGTTCATTCCATTGAGTCAGTCTAATGTTTGCCTTTTTTTCCCAAGCTGTTTCTGCTGCATACCAGGAATATGTTAGGTTATTTATTTCTGCAAGTTTGGCTGTGAAGGACAGAGTCTGCTGAGTAAGGAATAGATGCCGCAATGAAAGTCTTACATAAAATAAAATAAAAATAAAAATCATCAAATCCTCTACCTCCCTCAGAAAAAAAAAAAAATAACTCATTTCTTATCAGCGGCTGCAATCACTTGAATGGAATCAATCAATCCTGCTCTGCTTGGCTTTGCTCTTCTTTGCGCCTCGTTTCCAAATCCAATCTCTTCCATGTCATCTCGGCCCACATTTATAAGGGCCCCCGTCTCTTGATTATCTCCCTCCCTCACTGCTGCTCCCCGCTGCCGCGCGCTCAAATGTATTAAATTAAATGAGGTGTCTGTCCAGGTCATCCCCATCCACAGCCGCCCCTCCCCGGCCCAATCTCTCTGCTGGTAATCAAGGGAGAGACCCCCCACCCTCCCCTCCCCCCCTCCACCCTCTCTCTCCCCGGCTCCCTCCCTCCCTCCCGACGCTTTTGTGGCAGCCGGCTGCATAAATTAGCATTAATCAGAGCATAGAAAGAGCTGCAGGAGGGAGGGAGGGAGGGATGGGCGGAGGGAAGGTCTGAAAGGAAACGCCAACGTCCCTCTAAAGCAAAAGGACTCGGGGTGGGGTGTGGTGGTGGGGTGTGGAGGTGGCGGGTGGTGGTGGTGGTGGGGGCACTGCAGCCACAGCCTCAAACACATGCTGTTTTAACTCCACACAAACACAAACAAAAGCTTAAACTGCCCCTACTGTTTTCCTTTCCACATATTCCTCCCTCGTCTTCTCGCACCGCGTCCCGGCATTCGGGTGTTTTTCCACCGGCTTATCTGGCGCGGACAGGCCAGACGAACGCTATGAAGAGTGAAACATAAGCGACTTAGGCTCCGGCAATAGATGAATCATAGATGAGCTTGTGCGAACACTGTTAACATAATCCCACAGTTCCATCTGAAGAAAGAAAGGGGAAAAAAAATACAACAGAAGGCTGGAGCCTTTGTTGCCGATCAAATATTGATGAATATGTAATCGTTCATGCATATGTACACAGATGGGGAGTACGAGTATTATACACCGTAGAGCTTGAGATGTGTTAAGCATCGCCTCCCGTAAAGGGAATTTTCCTTGTTGATCTAATTAGGCCTGGCTAATTACAGTACCTGGGGTATATACACAATTAACTTGCCATATTACAACCCATAACATGTGCTTGTGCACAGTGTCTGCTGTGTCGCTGTGCATCCGGGTGATTGTGATTGTGTCTGACAAACAGTCGGAGAGCCACGCTCTTGTACAGCATATTGCTGCCATATGCTCCTCCCTCCCCTCCCGACTCTCCTGTGGCCATCAGTGATAGCTGAGGCAATTACAGAAAGAATCATCACATCAAATCATTCTGTTCCCTAACTTTAATTACTTAATGCATCCTTTACCCTTTACAGCTCTCCCCTCTCCAACAGTTCCCCCCTTGCACTTTTTCATTTCTTTGTTATATAACTCATTTACGACTGATTTTCTTTGTGGTAATTATATCCACCCTGCCACATGCAGCGCATTACAGACCAAACAATACAACCGGTGACATAGAGAATAATGTCTTATTTTTATGTGTCCTGTACTATTAGGCGGCAGGTGTGTGTCTTGTGTCCTTTTGTGTCTCGTGCCGTTAATTGTTGTGCCTTGACTGGAAGCATGGGGCAGCTTTTTGGCCTTAAATTAAATTTGAATTAAATCTGATTTAGATATTGCCAAATTTTTTAATTGATTCCCATTGCGTTTTCTTTATCAGCGAATTAAAAACATGAACCTTGATGAGTCTGGCCACTTTTCATTTGCACAGCAGTTTAAATCCCACTACTCTTTCTGTAGTAGTCATGAAACCTTGATTATTCCCACAAGATGGCTGCCCATACCATTATGGATCCCTCACCATGTTTAACAATTGGCATAAAATATTGTGGATTCAAGGAAGTTTTGGCTTTCTCCAAAACCTGTCGACATATAGGACATAGGATGGAAGACGACTCAACAGAATTTTATCTCCTTGCTCAGGGGTCCAGGTTTTGCGCTCCTGACACAATGTTATGTGTCTGTGTGCGGTGGCCTGGGATACGAGGGTTTTCTGAATGGCAACCCTGCCATAAATCCCAACTTGGTGAAGCTTGTGATGTGCTGAAAGCTTCAGTTTAGTTGATGTTGGGTCACACAGGTGCTGGCTGATTCCATTCTGTGGAGGTTTTTGGGGAAGTACCTTTCTGTCACGTATCCTCCATCCTTCTAAGCATCTAACCCCGTCACCGAGCCTCTTCGCTGATGCGGTTTGTCCATGTTTGGCACACGTGAAAATATTTTTTTTCGTGACGGATGCACTATTCTGCTGACTATTCTACCTCTTTGGAACTCTGCTTGGTGGCTCATACTGCTTTGGAAACTCACATAGCAAAGTATTAGATGTCAGGGCTATTTTACATACGCCGATTATTAGCAACTCAATATGGCTCAGCAGTGCAGCTACATTTGAAATTGTGATTTAGTCGTTTCAAAAGTTAAACTCCTGTTTCGCTCCAGCACAGAGAAGTGAAAATCATTGGCGTCTCTGAAGGATTGCAATGGAGAAGCTGGTACTGCAGCGTCACTGATGCAACTGTGCTGCAGACTGATAAATACCAAACAGTTAAAGAAGTCCCTGTTTCAGCTTAATATTTCAAATTTTTTTATTTCTAAAGCAATCTGTAGGGGTGCAGACACCGTGCCGCAGTCATGGTGCTGAGAATAACTTACAATCAAACACACGCTATCGGTTAAGGATATAGATTAGGTCACAGTTAGCGCTCTTAGGATAAAGTATGAAATAATGGCCGGAGGTCGAAAAATACACTACGGAAGCAACGCAACTAACAACAAACATGATACTACAAGAAGACTTGTGTGGGGGGAATATCTACACTGAAAATTGAAAACAATTATTAAAACAATTGGCTATTAGAGTCAAGTGCACACATGTTCATGTTCATCCATATCCCCAAGATACGCACGCACACACACACGCACACACACACACACACACACACACACACACACACACACACACACACACACACACACACACACACACACACACACACACACACACACACACACACACACACACACACACACACACACACACACACACACACACACACACCCTCTCTATCTCTCTCTAGACATTGCTGTATTATTCAAAGGTACACCTCCCTTGACAGCAGCTTGAGCAGAGTCTCTCTGAGCCAGGAAAGGCTATTATTAAGCAGCTGCCCAGCACTTGTGCTTGAGCAACGGAGCACAATAAAAAAAATCCCCTTTCTTTAATTAACTTTTATGGCCACCTAAGAGGGCACTCTGACACCTGTCTTATACCGTGCCGCTGATTACTTCTTCCCCCTGACATTTGTGCACCTACATGTATTGGTGGGTGCGTGCGTGCGTGCGTGCCTGCGTGTGTGTGCGCGCATTGTTAGTTTTCATGTGTTCAGACGCAAAGAGATTGACCTTTGACATAATGACATACTGTATGTCCACAAGAAAAAGTGTATGGACGAGTGAAAAGTGTCACAAATGTGGAAAAGAAAGGGACTTTTAAATATACTCCATACACTAAGGCAACACATGGGCTTCTACACTTTCCTTCAATTGTTGCCATCCAGTTTTCACAGACGCTGAAGTGAACACTCAGTAATAAAGAAGAAAATAGCATGATAGAGAATCTATCATGCTATTTGTTCCCTGAGTGCTTCCCGCACCTTGCCACAAATGGACCTATCACACACCACCTATGCAAGTGAACACACACACACACACACACACACACACACACACACACACACACACACACACACACACACACACACACACACACACGCACAAACACCTTGGCAGAAATGGTGTAAATTGGATCATCTAAAAATATAAATTTATTTCCAAAGCATAGCAGAAGTTTAGTAGCAGTTGGAGCATTCCTGCTCTATAGGGAGTGTAATTAGAGTTGTTCAATCAACAGCCCAGGTAGCCTGCATCTCTCCTCCTAATAAACAAAGCCAGAGTTCTTTTCATCATAGGCTAAAAACACTCCCTCCCTAATAAACAAAGGCAAGAGTTCTTTTCATCACGGCACGTAGATTTAGCGGTCGCTGATAGGCGCAGACACTCATCTCTGCTTAGTTTCATCTTCTCCGCCTTGTCTTGTCTGGCGCGATAAAAAAAGGAATGTTGTCGGGGGTACGGAAATGAAATCTGTGACAGGTTTCAAGCCTGGGCGTGAAAATATTTCATTTTCTGTCCACTTTTCAAAGGAGGGTGAGTTTCAGAATCATTTCAAATTCAACCGTCCTGTTCAGAGATGACCTTGCCCAAAGTAATTTGACTATGTAAACGTTCTGAAAATCACATTGACTGCGCATGAAGACAGCTCTTCAAATTTATGAATAAAGCCCTTTATCATAAAATGCTTTGTGACGTGAATTCACACAAGTCACGGACACCTTGTGATAGCTATTCACAAGAGTGCTTATAATGGACAGAGGCAAAAAAAAACAAAAAAACCCTTTTGAGTCATAAGGCAGCATCACAGACTGTTTCCATTAGGCTTGGGCAATTGGACAAATATATTAATCGCCGATTGTTTTTTAGGGGAAATCTTTGTACTTGCCCAACCTTAGTTTCCATTTACTGTATAATTCCATTGGCTGATGGTTGGTTTGCCTTCTTTCATCAACATGAATGTGTCAGTGAGGCATGTGATCCACAGAACAAGGAATCGCCGGCCACTACTGAAACACAGGTAAGTATTGGCTTTAATGATTTTGCCATGAGAATGGGTGAAACAAAAGAGAACAAATGTAAAAGTATGTCAGAAATTCAACACGATATATTGTGTAGCTGCATCAGTCGTTCAAATGTACCTTAAACAACAACAGAGAGGAGAGAGGCAGAGAAAACTCATGTTAATGTAGTCACAAAATCATTAACTGTAAACTTTCTTGCAGGGAAAATTGATCTTTGCCGAGAAGAGAAGTCAGAACGTCCTTGTCCAGTACAGAGATATTAACAGGCTGCATGCTAATTGTGTTAGCTCGATGCAAGGGTGCAGGGGGGATCAACTAGCCTAGCTCCTGTGGAAGTAGGGAAATACACCTTCCAGCATCTAAAAAGCTGAGCTATTTAAGTGATACGTCGTGCATCTTAATGACAAGTAGAAATAAAAAAATTGGCATTAAAAACAAGAACTCACTTGTTTTAAACTGGCCCCTTCACTGGCACCGGGAGTGAAAATAATAAAAACCAATAACATAAATTATGTACTGTATGTGCGCCATATGTGTTCAAACATTATATAAAACCAATACTTTTAACACTTTTTTTTTTTAAATTTTCAGAGTACCCCCTGCAGTACCCCTGTATCCCTAGGGGTATGACTACCCCCGATTTGAGAAATACTGTTCTAAACTATTGACTCAGAACCGTTTCTCAATCCACTGTACGATGTGAAACTCAATACGATGGCGCTGTAGGGTTGCCAGTTCGGTCCAAATAATGTTATTGACGGTAATGTTCTGGCGTGAGGCATTGCGGTCCGTACCTGGCAATCAACTCACTTGAAAAATATATCCTGTCACTCAGGTTCAGATTGGAGAGACTGTTCCTCCCAATTACACTCCTCCAGGTTTACCAGTCATTGCCCTCTTTAGGACCGTAGAGTCAGTAGGTGGAGCCTTCTGAAGCATTTCACCCCTCATTTCTCAGAACACCAAATACTCTGAACTGCTGTTGGTGTATGGAGACACGCAAAACGGTCATACTTTTCCTTCCAGCAACTCCAGTCACACTGAGGTGACCCTCTACAACTGTGTGGAAGCCAGCCAGAGGCTTTTGCCAAGGAGGTTGGTTCCAGAGCCAATGCTATGGAAGTGGAAGTGAGCCCGACTCTATCTAGTTGCACCTCTCAACCTCACTCTCCACTTTTTATTTAATCTTCCTATTCGATCTTATGATCATTGGGCTGGGCTCTCCGGGCTGGGCCAGGCCAAGCTACATGGGCTGCCACTGCCAGCCACTAGGCGCCCGCTTGTGAACACTATCCCCAGGCCTGGCTCCAGGGGTAAGGTCCCAGTGCCCCTGTTTTGGGCAGGGTAAATGTGAGACACCCTAAAAGGATGGAGGAGGACTATTGAGGATTAGACCTCAGAAGCCCTTCCGCAATGACAAAACCACAATCCAGGAAGTGTGTACTTAGCCTAGCGAGGAATGGGCTTCGTCCTCGCTGGTTACTCTCAGCCCATGCAGCCGTGTGACGGACCAGGCCGCCGTTGTTCTAGGAGGTGGCCTAGTGGATGACACAGCGCGGCGCATTTCACAGCAACAAACAATGGTGGCTCCCGAAGACGATTGTGCAGATGCAGCCATAGCATCAGGTTAAGCAGAAATAGATGTCATAACAGCGATCAAACACAAACAAAAGTGTGCACTGTTGGATTTTGTCAGAGGAGAACATGTTTTTGCTGTTCTTCCGACTGGATTTCCAAAAGAGCTTCGTTGGTGACGAAGATGTTCCCGAACAAGAATCGTATTTTTGGCGGATATACCGGTAAACAGTGTGTGTGTGTGTGTGTATATATATATATATATATATATATATATATATATATATATATATATATATATATATATATATATATATATATATATATATATACATACACACACCAATATATTTTTGGTGGATATTCAGAGGATCTACAGAGATCATCTCCAACATAGATTGTGTTCATGCGGCAAGCTGTGATAGTGTCACAGGTTTGGTTAATCTGATTGGCTGAAGGTGTTGTCTGTCAAGGCATGGATTCCAATCAAATTCTCTCTGCTAAAAAGCCCGTCTCTCTTATCATAGGGACTGTAAATACTTTGCATGAAAATCTGATGGAACCAGGCTAATATATACGTACATGGTAGAAGGACAAAGTTAAACACCAAGAAATATATGAATATAAAGGACCTAAAAAGGAGTAGGGCAACCCATTTGGCTGCATCTGCAGTCCTTAAAATGCTGTCATACAAGTCATGAATTGTGATCTGTGGGATATTGTACTACTGTACTTATCAAGAAGAAAAGCATCTAGTTCAAACAAAGGAGCTGGAAACCCAGTTTGCACTCTTCGCTCCTGAACTTTCCATAAAGGTTGATTTACCTTGAGATCAGATAATACCATATCACTATATCCTGGTCTTAATGGAACTTCTCTTGGATTTGTGTGTATGGGGGCATTATCATCCTGGAATATGGAAACATAATGGGGGAACTCAGTTTGTACCATAGGGTGCACCTGGTCTTGTTGTGCAAATGGCCTCTCAGTCTGTGATCATTATACAACCACGCAGAGCAATTATTGGACCCACAATATGGCTGTCCATACCGTTATGGATCCCCCACAATGGTTAACAGTTTGCAAACACAAACCAGGACGGGCTTGTAACTGCAAGATAATGATGTAATCATCCTCAAATGTAACATCCCATTTTATAGTGAGGAACCTGTATCCGTCATCAGAACCGAAGTGAGGGTGCTCTGCTACTACTGCTTTTTTCGTGTCTAAATGCATTCTGATTCCACACCTCTTCTACTGTATAACACCATTCTATGTTAAACCCCCAGACACATACAGTATTTACGGATTCCCAGCCAACAAAAACAAAAATGAAGGTAGCGCTATTTAACAACTGTTAATAATTCCATGCACTGTGAGGAGGCATTAAAAGTGTCCTTGTAATGCAGACTTCAGAGGCGTTGCAGGGGCATGCGGAAGAGGGTTGGGGGGGCTCGGACTGATGGCCAAGGATGAGTGATTAAGGCAGTGAGCTGCAGTAATATCCTCCAAGGCGAGGGATGCTGCAGGAGTCAAGCGCGCCGTAAACATTCCACCGCCTCAAACATGCTCTATTGCCTTTAAAGGGAGGGAGATGTGCATTTAATACTGAAGCAGACTGCTGGTGAGGCTCATTACCACAGCACATCCAAATCACGAGAGATACACAACACACACCTACACACACTTTCTCTCCAAATCTGTTCTATCCTCTCATCTCACTACACATTCACATATACAGGTGTGCAGACATGTGCATGCTCTCACTACGGTATGCACGAGCAACATGCTCTGTTCTTTCAGAAGATTATATGCTTGCCATCCATGGTCCTTTCCTTTGAGCTGCATTCTTTAGACTAGGAACCACACCTCTGCTGTGTCACCCCGTCCCTATTTGGCTGCAGAAGAATGATATAGCCTCATCAAGGTGGGTGGGGGTGGTAGCTCAGGAGGTAGAGCTGGTGGTCTAGTGATCTAAAGGTTGCTGGTTGGATCCCAGGCTCCTCCTGCTAGCATGCTGTAGTGTCCTTGAGCAGGACACTTAACCCCGAATTGCTCCTGATGGCTGCGTCCGTCGGTGTTTGAATAATTGTAAGTCGCTTTGGATAAAAGCGTCTGCTAAATGACTAAATGTAAATGTAATCAACAAAAGGCTTGTAGAACAAACACAACCGCTTCAAATTAATACAATTGGTCTAACAAATCTGTTTAATATTTTGCAAATCATGCTTTACCGTAAATATATAGACAGACAAAATAAACATACAACGAACAAAACAAACATTTCCTATTTACAGCCTCATAAAGGTCTTCAACCCGCTGGGGCAGGCAGCAGTGGAATATAAAGAAACAAAAACAATAGTAGCAATGAGATGTGTAGGTTTTACTGCCAACACTTACTTTACTATTTGCAGTTAAGGGGACTCGTGACTCATTGTTCTGTGTCTATGACGTCTGCGTCAGCATGGGACCGCTGGAATAAAACTGCATTCTTAAAAAGGCTAGCGACGACTATGCACCTGAACCCTGTAAAATATGTGATAGGTGCGAGGGGAGCAGAGGAGAGAGCAGTAGCTGCAGATGAATGGAGAAGGGAGGAGAAATGAATAAATGCAGGCAGGCAGGAGGCACTGGTAAGGAGAGGCGAATGGGAACGAGGAATAAGGCTGTTATGTATATTGCTGGCAATTCACACTGGCACATTCCATCTGAGATCCCATCAACTGTCAAATTGGGAAAGCGATGGGGATGCAAGGGCGGCTAGAATCTCAACAAGGCCAGAGCTTGGCGCACCACTGAGACCTCATCAAAACACAATCACGTCCGCCTCCAGACCAGACGAACATGGGCACCCACGCACACGCACATGCACGCACGCACGCACACACACACACACACACACACACACACACACACACACACACACGCACACGCACACGCACACGCACACATACACATACACACATACAAACACACTTTCTTCAAATCCATTTACACTCAAGTCATTCTCTTCCACTTTCCCCTCACTGTTTCACACAAACACTGTTAACCAAATCTCATAAACAAATACACAAACACACACACACACACACACACACACACACACACACACACACACACACACACACACACACACACACACACACACACATACACTGACACACAAAAACCCCCATCAACTTATTGTCACACATGAGCGGCCCCATTTTAGCCCACGCAATCACACTTAGGCGTATTTCAAACTGCCTCTTGCTCCAGGACAGAGATGATGTATGAAGCTACCCGGTTAAATACTGCATCTTATCCCTCACTACAACCAGGGACCTAAGTTCATCTCCATTATGCACAAGTTCATCGGCGAAGTTTCACCTCTGTTGGAGGGTATTGCTGTGAACGATTCAGACGGCCACTGTGCCGGGGTGTGAGGCTCGGGGCCCAAGTGTTTTCCCAAGGAGATTTAGTCCGTCCCCATGCGCTCCCTTCCCTAGAGCGGTATATCTGTACCCCGGGTTGAGCCCAGAGTCCACTCGCTCAGGTGTGACCACATTATGGCCGTCCAGCTCCTCGGTCAGCATTCCCGGAGCTAATCCCCGAAGATAGGCCAAATGCTGACCGCTAGCAAATAATTGCCTGCACCTGGCTCTGCTAAAGCTGGGCCAAGGCAGGAACAGGTGCTCCCGTGTTGCCACGAGATTTTTATTTTCCCTGCGACTTATCGTGATCTGCTCGGTTCTGCTAAACTAAGAGATTGCGCTGGATAGGTGTCGGTGTCACTGATTAGATTAGGGCTGGCGTGGTGCCTGTATTTCCAGATAATGTTCCATCTGCTTTAATGGTAATATCGCATGTTTATTTTTCTCTCTCCAGCAGCCATGGACCCCACCGCCTGCCAAGTGCACAAATATGTCTGTCTTCATCTGCAGAGAAGTATCGGGTTTGAAGCCTTTTCCTATTTACTAGGTTCCACTGTAGCTAGCACCCATTCCTGGAGGATCAAAGAGGGTGAGCTGCCAAATCGTGTCTGTGTCAAGAGCCCTATCAAACACAGACTACAGACAGCAGAGGGGGAGCAGACAACAGAGGGGTATAAAGAAGATAATCCAACGACATGTTAGTGATGCACAACAAACCCAACTCTTAATAATACAGAAAAGAAAAATGCAAATAAAAACAGAATACGTTAAAAAAAGAAAGCAAACAAATGCGCCCGGGCTTTTCTTCCGAGATGATTTGCATTGCTGTAGTTATCCTGATAAGTGGATGTGTCAGATGGAGAAGACAAGTCAAACCTGATACACAAACACAGATATCTCGTGGATTCCATTCAGACGGTGGCAACATCTCTACAAACGGATTGCGTGTCATAACACCAGAGCTCCTTCATGAACCAAACCTATTGAAAAAGCGTATCATGTCAAGCAGGGTTAAATTGAGGGTGGACACCGTCCACCCACCTTTGATAAATTTATACAAATACAATACAATAATAAATTGTAAAGGTGTTCCCTCGCCGACATTGACATATTTTTCTATATGGGACTTCTGGAAAATAATGAATTTACCGAGCTTTGAGCGTAATTATGGTACTATTTATATCACTGGTGCTAGATAGATGGATAAGATAGATAAGATAGCATTTACCCCCAAGCCCAAAAATCTTCATGATACGTAGACATTTTTCGAGATGTTTGATCCATCCACCTCCCAAATCCCAATTTAACCCCTGCTGTCAAGCGATGTAGAGGCAAAAAGTTAAACTCACCAAAATACTAAATAAAGTTCTAGCCAATGTTACAGACATGAGGCATCAGGAGCAGACCGAGGATGAGCTCTCAGATTTCCGCGGCAAGCACCACTCCGAGGGGACGGGATAAACGCTGACCGCCCCCGTGGCCTGCTGCAGGCTCCGACGGGGCCAAAGAGCAGCTCGAAGAGGGGAGCGTACAAGATGGAAGCGGAAAGAGGTCAGAAGACATTGTTCAGGGAAAAGAACAGGGAATCTCCGGCACATGAAAACTTCGCCGGGGCCCCGATCCCTTCGAAAAAAAAAAAGGATTACGGGGTTTAGTTGCTACACTGGAGCTTCAGATGCAAGTCCGAAGACACACGCCCCAAAGCTTGGTATCAACTTAACACTGACACACCACGCCACTCCGTGGCTTCAGAGATTACAATCCCGCGAGGCCGGGCGTCCCACTTCTGACACAAAGAGCGGCGTCGCAGATGTTGGCGCCGACTCCTCTCCCTTCTCTCTCTCTCATCTGATCCGAACGTCTGACTCTGCTTACTGGGGCAAGTGAACATCTGAAATGACAGCGGGTGACATTAGCCTGAGTGCCGGGGAGGCCGGCGCGTGGCTAAGCTCGCACCATTAGAGAGGCGGTGATAAGATGCATGCATGTAGACACAGCTCCAGAGCGTTCACCTTGAGCAGCCCGGTGTCAGCTGGCGAGGGGGAGAGGGGAATCACACGGTCACAGCACAGCGTCGAACTTCAATCCGCCTCCAAGTGACAGCAAAATTAAACCCGCGCCACAGCGAAAAGGTGCGATGACCTCTCCATACAATTATTCCTGCGTGCGCGGTGAAGAGCCGCCACTTCGATGGCCTTCGCTCACCTTTTCTTTGCCGTTCTTGTGTTTCATCTGGGGGCAAAAAAAAATAAAAATAAAAAAATAAACAAAAAACCTTTCAACAGCTTCAGTCACACTGATGAACCAAGTGTTTCTTGTCAAAGCGAAACTTCACTCAGAGGGAAAGCGAGGTGGTGGGGAGGGGGAGTTGGGAAACGGTGAACCCGCTCACATTTCCGGCACAGAGGGCGGCTGGATGCTCATTGCTTCCTGTCGCAGAACATAAAATCGGCGACATGCTTTTAGAGATCGTCGAGATTAAAAGACCCCCGGCTCCTGACGGGAGAAATCATATACAATTTTGTTGAGAAGGCATCAAAGCATCAAGATTTGATTGTGCTTACTATTCTTTTTTGGCTAACAAAAAAAAAAAAAAGATTCCCCGTGCCCCACCTGAACCTACCGTCAAGTTGAAACAAACGACCTTTAACATGTCAGAAACAGACAGTGGGTCAAAATCAAAAGGCCAATCATGCTTCACTGTGTTTTTTAGTTAGAATACATGTTACATCAGGTGTATATGTATGTACTTGTGTGTGTGTGTGTGTGTGTGTGTGTGTGTGTGTGTGTGTGTGTGTGTGTGTGTGTGTGTGTGTGTGTGTGCATGTAGCTGCTCTAACAAAGGAGAACGGAGAGAAATATTGCTCAAGGCAGCAGGTTAACTTTGGGCATGTGTGACCTTGTAAGCTGGTCCTCCACTGGAATAAAGAATCAGGCAGCAAATGCCCCCCCCCTCACACACACACGCACACACACACACACACCTCCGAATCTGCTGGTCTCTTCATTGTTTGAGGAGTTGGAAAATTGCTTTAATAATTTAGAGTGTTAATAACCAGGCTGGTCTCTGCGGGACGGGCGGTGCTGATCAAACACAGCGTTGGTTACTATGCGAGTATCTTTACTCGGCCGCAGCACGGGGAGTCTGCCGCGCGCTGTTTGAACAGTTTGCTGTGTGTGAGGGAGAATGTGTATATGATTTTAGAGTGAGCCATTACAGACTCAACCCGATGGACTGATGCGCTGCTTTAGGGCAGTTTTAGGATGAGCTCCTGAGTCAACAGTTGGGGAAGCACAAACGTCTCCCGACCACTAGGACTCGGGGATCGTACAGTTTGCTTTTTACATCCTGTCGAATACTTACTTTGGCACGTTGGTAATTCCCTCTCTCTCCCACTCCCCCTTTTCTCGAGCCCTTCCTTCCCTTCCCCCGCCGCAATGACGGAGAACATCAGACGCAGAAGTGACAAAAGAGAAGTTGTTTGCTCATTATCTTGATAGCCGAAGCCGCCAACGCTCCGATGACAGCCAGGAAATGTCATTAAAGCACTTCCTGGAAACGGTTTTCTTTAAACCCATCATGAAGAGGAAGTGTAGTTTTGAAAATAGCAACGGATTTTGTTGATGAATTATGAACCTGATGAAATAACTTTTATTCAGTTATGTTTTAATTATGCAGTAAGACATGCATAGAGCCTGAGTAGTGATGTATTGGTTTCATAACGAAATCATATTGTTATGTCTCTCTGATCAATGAAATGACGGGTAGTCATCATTTTGAGCATCTGAAGGCAACGTTCAAGCGCTGCAGCCGGGAGGGGAAAATATTATTCCATTCAATTCCTACTGCAGCTCCTACATATGCATTTGTGAGAAATTGGTCTTCCCTGTCTTTTCGAAGCGGTCAAATCAAGATCCAAGTGTCTTAACGGGATGTTTCACGAGACGGTTGCGGGCTCGTCTCCGATCCCCTCGACAGCGTACTCGATTTGACGCGTTTGTCAAAAGGACCGCTGCGGTACGAAAAGCCCGTGTGATTTACAGAATAATCAGGAGCAAATTTCAGCGCAAAAAAAAAAAAATTCAACGCCACTCGCCGCCGTCGCCATCATCGACGTTACCGTATTTTTTCCTCCCGCTTCGTCGCCGGCGATTTTGACGATTCTTGTTGGATCCACTCTCGTCGTTGACTTTTTTTTTTTCTTCTTCTTTTTCCTCTTTGTGTGCTTGTCAGTCCTTCTCCATTTGAGCCGGTTTATTATTTTAGGAAGAGGAGTCGGGAGTGGGGGGGGGGGGGCGGGGAGGGGCGAGGGGTGACCTTGGCAAAAGTCTGTTGATTTGAGGAGAGTAGCAATATCATTAATAATAGAGAAATTAATAAGCCGGGGCGCTGGCCTGAGGGTCGGACCGTAGGGGGTGGAGGGCGTCAGGACGGAGCGTGGAGGGATAGTAATAGTGTTTTGTGGGGGGGGGGGGCGGGAGGGTTGGGGTGACTAGGTGGAAAGAAAGGAGAAAGGATAGAAGGAGGGGGGTGTGTGTGTGTGTGTGCGTGTGTGTGTGTGTGTCGGAGCAGGAGAGGGTTGTAAAGTGCATGATTTCCTCGGCGGCGGTGGGGTGCTGCAGCCTGCCTTGTCACACGTCAAAGATGGAGAAAATCAAAGGCAGCTCTTTTGATGAATATAAAACAGAGAGTCCTGCTGAGAAGCACTCTGCCTTCGCCGCTCTTTAATCACAGAGTCGCGGAGGCGGCGGGCCAGCCCCGGCATTCCCCCCGCCCGGCACAAAATGAAAGGAGAGTGGAAACAAGGAGAAGGGGACGGAGAGCACAAACAATCACAACAAAGGCTGCTTTGCAATAGCAATAAACATGGGTCCTCTCCAGAGGTCTGCGGCGGGATTGGGTGCGGCGTGGCTAGAGAAGCTGTGATGGCATAAACAGATTTATAACTGCCTCTTCTGCCTCCGGAAAATGGCCACCCCCTATCTCGCCTCCATTTCAGACAATGCGAGCGCACGCCTCCCGTCTTGCAAGTACCAAACAATATCCAACAAACATGTCCTCCTTTGGAAGCTTCAATTTGATGTCGGAAAATGGGAAAAAAAAACACCAGAAAATTGACTTCCGTAAGGAGCATAACAGCCATACATTTAATAAACATCGACTTGAGAAATTGTTCACTGACATATTGCATATAAAATGTCATTTCACATTCTTAAAATGCCAGATTAATAGTCGACATTTTCATTAGCTCATCCTGTTTCATAGACTCACAGGTTCTGAGACAGAACTCAGAGCAGGTCATCTGTATGTGTGCATCAAGTATTGAATATCTACTGAGAGGCCACGCTGCATAACAGCCTCTTGCAATATACTGTTTAATATATCGTTGGGCTGGAGCGTTTACTCTTTCTTCAGCCGCCCGTGTCACTGTTGCTCTGCACTCGGAGCGGAGACGAACAAAGCAGGGGACTCCGGGCAGCAGGCGGAGGAAAAACAACACTTATTAAAACACTCTTCTCCCCAACTTCCTCCAATTTATTCTCTATAATGAGCCACGTTCATTCATCTAAAATTGGTTTTGTTTTCTCCTCCTGTTTTCCCCAATCAAATTCTATATTTTCCAAAACAAAAGCGTCCTTGAAACGCTTTACTCGTTTTTAGGAAAAATAAAGGCGCTCCTATACGCTCACACAAAACGCATTGCAAAAAGAGAAAGGATTGGATCCATCAAATTGCTGATTTAAGATTCATTAGGTCCATATCCTTGTCAAATATAACACCATCTCTACATTTTTGGGGGTAAATTGTAATCAGGTTCTGCATAAAGAGTCATCTGCGAAATAAAGGCCCAGTGGCCCTTTATGTATTACACGCTATGTTATAGAAGGGCACTGGATATGACAAGTCATTTTCCTTTTACTACTTTAGGTCAATTTAAGAGCAAGTACTTATATACATTCACTTAAAGCCCGTGCATGTCTTCCACCAATGCCTACGGCTAACGGACAAAATGTCCTTTTAGCCTGTCATTCCATACGAGGAGCTCCAGTCAGATCGCCACAGTCCATAAGTGAAGGTCCGAGGCTCGCCAGGACTTTCTGCCCGCTCGCCCCCTGCCCGGCATCCCTCCTCCACGCAGTGTCTGTTGGAGGCTCGCAGGCTGCTGCTTGGCCTCTCCTCCCCCGGGCAGCGCTTTTCCACCGCTCCCCAGGCAGCGTTTGTGTGTGACACCGAACCCCTGCTCCCACCCAGGCCAAAGCGCCCCAAAGTGACACATGCAGGGGTGTTGCCGCCGTGTCACCTCCTGCCCACTGAAGTATGAGGCAATTTCCTGCGAGTGGCGCATGGTGGTGGTATGTGTGTGTGTGTGTGTGTGTGTGTGTGTGTGTATGTGTGTGTGTGTGTGTATGTGGGGGGGGGGGTGGCCGCATCCCGGCTCCGCTGCTCTCTTTGATACTGTCAAGGAAGAGTAATGGCTCTCTGCAGCGGCAAGCACCGCTGGACTAATGTTGTGTGACTCCAGCTCTCCTCTCCAATGTATTTCCACTATGGTGATGAAGAGGGGTAAGGGAAGAACACCGTCACACAGCGAAGAATAAGCGTGCAAGGACGGAAGCCTTCAGAGTTAACAGCCAATTTCACTGATTTGATTAAAAACAAAAAAAAACAACTCTTGCTTTTCGAGCTGCCCCATGCCTTGTTATTCTGATCAAAATGTATTTTCTCCCGGAGCTCGACACTCGTCCGCCCCGCCTCGACGAGACTCTGCTCGGTCCACGGTCTGAATAACCAACCGAGCGCGCTGCAAGTCGGGAAATCTTACACTAATCTTTTCCATAATTTGAAGGTCACAGCACCGCGCAGAGAGAAAGCAGCTTATCACAGATGAGACCTCATCTAATTAGGCAATCTACTACCTCAGCATCTATATCCACAATTACAGCCTTGTTCATTGTCCTTGACCTCCCAAATTCAATAAGAAAAGAAGAAAAAGTTGCCTCATCATTTTTCCCTCAATTATAATAATAACGGCAGAGAAAAGGCTAAGGGAAAAACCTCTCCATTTGCGGCGCCGCATGCTCATCTTGAACTCGTGGCCTTCAGCTTCAGAAGTAACAGCAATCAAACCCTTCTAGAAATTAGAAGGTAATTATGCCGAATTACATGCTGATTAAAATTGCACAATGTTACAATTCATTACAGCTAATTGACTTCCACGGCCTCTTGGCTGGCTGCCACATGTGTGCAGATGTCAGGAGACAAGTCGCCAAAGCACAGAGGAGTTGATTTTTGGGACAGACCGCCGCTCTGTTCGGCCTCCCCATTTTGTCTATTGACACGGGCCCTCATTAGGAAGCCTTTAACAAGCAGCCTCTCAAAAGGCACTAGTTCTGCGTCAGAGCAATTACAACCCTGACCCATGACAGCATCCGATTTGACGAAAATGCCGACGTATGGAAGTGTGCATTTATAGAATAACTGTAAAGCAAATCCAACGAATACAATAGGCAGAGAGGTTATTTGTGTGTCGAGTACAGCTAATTAAGTATTGGGGGAAGGAAGAGAGACGTTAACATTTGGGAGGATTTCTGATTTATTTCAACACACATACATTGCATGGCTCTGTCGTAAAAGGGGCCAACCAAAAAAAAAAAGTATATGATAGAAAAAATGAAAATGATTTTTACAGATAAACACTTTAATTTCAAGGCGTTTTTTTCCAGGTGATGAAGAACCCTGAGTACGGCCATATACTGAATGAGTAGCGAGACATACTCAGCTTTGTTTTGAATCAATTCAGAGTAAAAGGAAGGAGCGCCAAAGCCAAGTGAGTGAGACAAAGGTGGATACGAGCGATGCAGCAGGACACGGGTTGTCTGACACTGTGCCCCGGGGCCGTGCACGGTGGTTTTCATCTGGAGTCTGGTCTGAGTGTGTGAACCTGTATGTATCTGAAAAGTGTGGGTCTACAGTGCTGTGCCTCTTTGTTTTGGTGAGATATACATTCCATATACATATTCTAATTTGAAACTACAGCCAATTTTAAAGAAGCCAAAAAAAGACCCGCTCCCCCAGTCTAGGGCTTTCATCAGGCAACCAAAGTTGGAAAAGCTCCAGGTGCACATCTGGCTCTGGAAAGCCAAGATCTGTCCCTGAATATTTGTAACCGATTAAAGACCCAACAATCAAAAAAAAAAAAAAAGCATCCTACACCGGTTCCCTGTAGGCAAATCAATGTTATTTTCTTATCAGTGCTGAAGATACAAGGTTTGGGGTGTGAGTTGGGTCCGGTATGTTTCAGGCTCAGGACTAATGTAATTACAATTTACATAGGGGAGTTAGGAGAACCAGATCCCTTTCCGGTTATTGACTACCATCAATAATGATCAGTTTGATTTAACTGATGTAAAAAATTATTCTGATGATGACAAACCATAAATTAAATACAATTTCATATGCTTTGATGCCAAAATATACAAAACACACAATGCACTTGCTTGTGCACTGTAAATTCTCATTAGCTCAGATTAGCGCTCTTTAAACCATGGCACACATGACCGCAGTAGTAAATCCTTTAATTTGATAGTAGGCATAGATCTTGTCTATTTGGAGCCGGAAATACTTAGAAACAACATTTCTTGCCCATTTTGTAATTGTTTTGTGTAATAATAATAATAATAATAATAATAATAATTTATTGGCACTTTGGCATTATTATTGATTCACGCTGGACCTCACTACTTGACAGTTATTGTTGCAGCTCCGGCACCAACCAAATAAAGCTTCTCATCAGAAACTCCTGATTAACGCAATTAATACAAGAAGCAATAACAATTTTTAGCATTAATGTCAAAAGGGTAAAATCTGCCTGCAAGCTTCCACCAAAACACCACGCACACAAAATCAACACTTAAATTACTCCTCTTTCAACTGGATACTGTGAGCTAAATGCCAGAGGTCAGCCTCTCTCATTCAGCAAGAAATGAAAATGATAATGACTTCTTATTAAAAATTCTATTTGGAAGTGCACATAAGAAACATCAAAGGTGCTGACACTCAGGGGCTTGGCGGATGACTGGAGGTGATGATGGGGTTTAAAGATAATCCACATCAAAGCAGAGGCCGAGGGTGTGGGGACATCCACCAAGGGACCACTGCTGCTGCACACGTACAGAGCAAATAAATACAACCATCCACAATTTGGATGATGTGTTGCTGTCAAATTGAAATCTATTAGCTCTGACCATTCCTACAAATATACTTTTTTCTGAGGGTTAGAAGCCCGGTCCGAATCAAGCCCCCAGAAATGGGATGATTACAAATGATAGACCCGCGGTAAAAAAGACAAAGGAAATAATAAAATAAAACATCCACTGGACATTGCACATTGCGCACATTGAAACGCCGATTATCTGAAATTGGGCTGGTTATGGAACCTACAGTACCTTGATGAACTCTAGCTTTTGATGACGTGCTGTTCGGCGATAACGATTTCCGACCCCACTCTGAATTGCACCAAGGCCTTTTCAAACCGTCTCATTTCCTAAATCTGACGGTCCACCTACGTTCACACAAACTTGAGGAGCCTATTTTAGACGGAGAGTCGGATCCTGTGAGGCCCGTCTCCCGACGGTTGAGGTCAGTGATCAAGAATTGACCTTCTTTATCCCCTGAGAACCCCCTTCTCCATTTTTGACCACCTAAGCTGCAGGGCAGTGCGCAGCTAATCTACCAGTCACACAGCTAGTGAGTCAGAAAATAGCAATGACTGCCCCCATCGACCAGCGCACCTGGCCACCAGCACGGACATTACAGCTCATTGGAACACATTCCACACCTCACCCCCAAATCAACATTGGGTTCGAATGCTCAGCCATTACTGGACGAATTTAAGTATTTGACAACTATATACTGGCGACACTATACACATCTATCCATCTACCTATATTTATCTATAATTCTAGAAATGTGTCCGTCTGTCCGTATGTATGGCTTTCGATTATCTCGACAACCATTCATCCGATGTACCTCGCACTTGGCGGGCGTATTCTATCAAATTTTGTGCAATTTGGACACGAGACACGACTAACATTATTAATATTGAATAAACAAAGCAGTCGGCGAGCCGCTTCTTTGCAGCTGGGCTGCTTTGTGGCATCGTCCAATTCCACTAAGCGGGGCGATTTGTGACATCATCATCTAACATGTAAAGCACGAGACGCACGCCTGGCAGGCAACGCCGCACGCATCGCAAACGTGAGGGCAGGCGAAGCGCTGCAGATGGGAGCCGAGCGCCAGACGCGTGACCTTCAGCGTGACGCGCTCACGCGGGAGGAGATCGGCCCCGGGCACCTGGCAGTCCACCTCAATGCCACTAAATCACCGACTGAAGAGACCTGGACTCGACTGATCCTCCTCAAGTGCTAATATGCCTGTATTTTCACCTTTGGTGCTTATTTTCCGATGCAAAGTTGTCCTTACATTTTGTTAAACTGTTCCATTTTGTCTGTCTGTACCATGAGATGAACCCGACAACGGTTCATCCCATCGAATCCACACTTAGTGTATTGAACGGCATGTACTAGTAGCAACAATTAGGCCAGCAGGAGGAGGAGGAGCTGATCCACAAAGGCAGAAAATCTGCACTCACTTTACAAAATACAGCGTTAAATACAACAATATACAAGCGTGTGCAATTCCAATGACAGATCCTTGTAATAATGTTGCATTTTAATAATAAAGGCTTCATCCATAAAAGGATTCAGGAGAATTATAAAGCCAGACAGCACTCATTGATATTAAAAGAAAATGCATAACTGACCGGATTTTAATTTAAATAGTTATTTCATTAGCCTATCAGCATTCCAATGCGAAAAAAAACCTCCCAAAAAACAAACAAAAAAGAACCACATCTACTTCTTTGCGGAAGTGAGACAGTCTCGCATCATCGTTAGAGGGCTTCATGAGGCGCAGAAAAACATGAGGGACGACCGGGTTCAAACACCGCTCTGCCTTCCCATATTTTTCTATTAAAGAAAAAAATGGAAACCAGAAATAATGAGAGCATCTCTGTCTATTCCCTGCCCTGTGCACCTGGCCAGAGAGCGGGGAAGAGCAATTGCATTCACGCATTTTCCATTCCTGATTCTCACCTCTCGCCCTCGCCAACCCACCACCACCACCGCTAAACCCCCCCCCCCCCACCCTCCACCCCCGACTGGGAAATCTCCATACTCCCTCACATCCTGGAACAAAACAGTACACCCCTGATTACCGATGCATTTCAAAGCAGATATCATTACATTTTCAGACCACTTTCTTTTTTTTAAATGTGCTGAAAAAAAAAAACCCCTTTATGCCCGTTCTCTCGGGGCCCTCCTCTCCTCTCTTGCGAAGCTCTTATTAGCTCACCGTCTTCCTCTTGCCTGGAAGTCCACCAGGCAACGTCTCTACAGCTTGGTTTTGCACAGGCTGCTTTTGGTCTGGAACAGCCATTAAAACATAATCATCATTATAAAAAGATGTGTCTTTGCATAGTTCGTACGGAAACAGCCGGAATAAAAAAGGGGGACTAAAGAAAGGGAGGACTCAAGAACGCTTTTCCATTAGGATGATGGTGTGTATCTAAATTCGGTTCCAGTCTCCGCCATATATTCTACGGAGACGATAAAGGAGTAATGTGGCATTAGCTACTTGGGGAGGCCGTCAGACTCTCCCCTAATCTGAGAAACCCAGGAAATGGAAAACAAATGGAAAAAGGCAAAGGGAAGCATTTAGCCTCCTCTTCCACGATTGCTGCAGCAGATAGTCACAAGAAACCCAACAAACACATGATGGAGCTTAGTGTTTCGGATTTTGAAAAAGATTATTGCTATTGTGGAATTCAAACAACGGGCATGGGTTAAAACCACTCCAGAAGCTCTGCATACCAGTCTTAGTGCCTGGACAGGAGGTTGTGCCTTGTTTGCCCGCAGGATTTTGGCTTGTCTGAAGAGGGTTATAATAGTAGATGTGTGAAGGACGTGACTCGTCATAGCTCCACTGCTATTCATCGCGGAGGAACACGTCAAATAATGTCGATTTGAAAGGAATCTCCGCCGCCGTCGCCAGTCATAACAAGCCAGCAAATCGAACGATCGGTATTGGAGAGTTGAACATACGGTTCTCTCCTGGTGAAGGTTAGTGGGGAAGGATAGCCGATCATGTTCGTAAAAGGATTGTTGATATGACAGATCCCTTGAATTTGTATTTAGTTTGACGTCCTTGATTTTGCCATGTCTATGAATAATATAATCATAGAATCTGAAAGAAAAAAAAGTCCTCATGCTTAAAAGAGATAACGGTAGAAGGCCTGCATCTGCTGGTTCCAAAAATTGAATAGCCGAGGCCCGGTTAGGCACCCTTGTCTTTTTCTTTAAAAGCAGAGTCAACAAAAATGATCTGATATCCTCCATTAACATCCTTAGGATCCTGTTCAGCCAATACAGAAAAAAAAGAAAAAAAAAAAAGAAATTGATGTGAATCAAATGTGAAAAAAGCAAGAGTGAGCAACCGAATGATGAAGCGAGGGAGAAAAATACAGATGGAGAAGAGTGGAGAGGAGAGAGAGGGGGGCGGGCGGAGAGAGGTTAGATGAGAAATGGTGGCGCTTCTATCGCAAGGGGCTTCACCGCAGTCCCTGAGTGGCCAGGTCTGGCCGCAGAGTCCTGCACGGAACCCGGAGAGTTGATGAGGCAGGCCGGCTGAATGATATACATTGGTGGCCACGGGCAAGAGCCGTCCATTAGTTACGGATCCCTGTAATGCTCAGCTCCAGTACATTATTTCCAAATGTATCAGTCAGCGTCATGCGGCATAGATAAATTCTAATGCCTGAGATCTGTAATGCATACTCTTACTGCTGCTATATTACGCTGCAGGTTAGCAGGGCAGGGGGAGACAGAGGGAGGGGAGCGGGGGGTGGAGGGGTGTAATTTATTTTTCACTGTGGCCAGTATTCTTCCCATTAGCTTCAAACGTAAGATAAGTTATTGCTTTTAACGAGCGCCTTTAGCCACCAGAGCACGCCGCAAACAAGACCGTGGGCAGGAGCGAAAGGCTAAGGACTGAGGGACCGACAGCCTGGACGTGCGGCACCGGACGGCGATCGGAGAGCGTCCGCCGTCCTGAGCGGGAGCAGAACAGAGCGGACGCAAAGGGGACGGGGGAAAACTCTCTCCGCTCACAAAAACGAAATACCGCGATGCTTTTAACTGCAGGGCGGCCACGTCCTCGCGGTCGTAAAACAGCGATTGAACCAGCCCGGTCGTTTATGCACGTTACAGCGTGCCGACCTCAAAAACGATCAATGTACTGCGGCAGTGAAATGCAATAGAAACACACAGCGTTTCCACGAGGCAGAAAGAGCGCCGCCAAAGGAGGCATAAGTGGGTGTATGGCTGCCTGAGGGAAGAAACCCTTGTTATTATTCTGATTGCTCTTTGAAGCATATACAGGAGGTTTTGGCCCATCTCTGACACTAACGGATTTCTACCTTTGCCAATCGGATATCGGCGCTCGAAAGAAAAGCGGAGCGCCGTCGACCTTTTAAACAGCTCTGGGAGCATTTCCTGGTGTTTCGGAAGAGCGGAAAGATGCTGCCAGAGCTGGGGTCAGAGCTGCACATGTGCTTATGTATGTATGCATACGTGGTTGCGCACACATATTAAGTATGCATGCGCGTGCACACAGATGTATGGACGCACACGCAAGTATGCACACGCACGCACACACACACACACAAATCCATAGACACATATGCAACAAATGTCTGTGTCACATCGAAAGGTAACATGAAACCTATGAAACCAACCCCCCCCAAACCTCTCCTCTTACCATGTCCATTCTTTGCATCTTAGAGACCCCCATCCACCAAAAATGTGTTTTCCTTATTTTTATCTCCACTTGAAAGCACTTTGAGTGTGCCCAACTAGGTACTGTAGTTTCCTTTATGTGTTAAGCAATTTACTGTGCATATAACAATGTTGTTGGAAAAAATCGTAATAAAAGCAAGATTTTCATACAACATTTGAAAAACATTTTACTGCGTCTATATTTACAGTTAAGCCAATAACAATGCTTTCAGATGCACAAGAGATCATTTTTATAAGATAATTGGACGGATGGAAGTCATTTATTTGGCAACCTATTAGCAGAATCAGGTTGAATAAAATGTAAAATGTGACAACCGTGGTTATGGAATGAGTAATAAATCCAAACACGTTGGCTTTACAACCGATCTCCTATAATTGCATTCTGTATGACACCAAATTGTTTTTATTCATGGACAGCCATGGACAGCCCATAGGCCAGCTGATGAAGGCTTTGAGTGACAATGAGTGCAGATTTATTTTTTTTATATTTTTGCTACTTTGTTGATGACAATTGATGCACAAAAAATAATTGCAATCCACTGTGACGTAAAGAAAAAAAAAACAACCTGATTTAATGGCCAGCAATTGTCAGTCTGTGATAAGATGTACAAACTTGTCCCATTAAGACCTTAGATCAAGACACAAAGAATGGGTATGTAAATACAATAGGTATTGGGTTTTTTGGCCTTCAATAGAAACCTACATCACATCCAGTCCGGTGTGGTGAGGGTGGTATACACCAACAAACACATCATGTTAAAAGTCCAGTTACACTTTGACTTGGTAAAATTTAAAACGGTCACGTGTGGCGGTGCACATTTCTTTGATTGCGCACGCAAGTACCCGTTAATTTGCTGCAATATAAATTGGAGGAACATATCATGTTGAGGTCCATTTATCGCAGGCTGTGCCAAAGGTTAGTGCCAGCATATAGAGTCCTGTATGTGCCCATGTCCACTATCGAGTCTCAGTAGGTACATATAACACATACATACCAAGATAGGATAAGATAGTACTTCCTCCGTGGGGGAAATTAAATAATATTTTAATAATTTAGGGTACAAAGTCAATTTAGTTATTAGCAGCATAATCTTTATATCCATACTCTTTGTAATAATTAAACATGCATTTCACCAAAATCAATGGTTTATGGTTCATCACAAATGTTTTTTACAGAGGAGCACTGATATGTCTACTATCTGGCATACATTATTTTAGTGTCAATTATTGACGAGTCACTAAATACCTGTGCTCTTATACTAATTTCCCTTAGAGGTGGAGGGAAGGTTTTCAACTATGCAGGATCAATAACCTTGCATACCAAATTATCATCTGTTGCTGACTCTCTGAACTAGATACTGAGGAAATTATGATTACAATTAAGACTTAAATCCCATTACAAATAATAATTTGGCAAGGCCAATTATAATGATATAATCAATTAATAATCATAATAATTACCACATATTGATAAATTGTTATTCTTGGATGCAGGCAAAAACAAGTACTTCTTTGGAGTTCTTTCCTATGTGCGTTCCTTGTAGATTCTGGGGTTTAGTCGTGGGAGGCGTGGTTAAGTTATTGCAGCCGGTGAAGCGTTATGGTTGTATTAAACCACTTAACCCTCCAACTCTCTCACCTTCCTTCTGCCAATCCGCCCAAGGGCTAAATGGGAAAACGCAGCGAGACCGGGCAAGTGTCATGTTGTTTCATCTCCCACCGCATCATGTGCCATCTCTGTTTATCCCGGCAAAACAGCCGCTCTTTAATGCAGATGAATTATGAAGTGGATACAAGAGTCTTAATTGCCCGACCAAACCCATTTTGAATAATGCAGGACTCTGCTTACAACCGTGTTAGTGCGGGTTGCATGCCATAGTTAACATAACTTCTTACCACAGCGCCGCGCTCCCCTGGAGCATTTGAGTGTATACTTGTGTGTGTGTGTGTGCAGGCGTGCGCTCCACTCAGGCTGGTGGTGCATGCTTAATTCTCCCATTGAGAGGCAGAGACATGGCAGAGGCCTGGATGTGTTTACCCCCCGGCACTTGTTCCTCTTTCATCAGGCATGAGAGGGGGTTAGAGATGCAAATGCTCGTGCGAGCGGATTCTACTGTGGCCGTACAGGACAGACACTGAAGCAGACACAATCATACACACAATAAAAAAGCTTAAAAAAGCTTTAATAATTATGTTTTGGGTGATTATAAAAACTTGTGCAATAAATCTGCGCAAACGTTGTACAGTCACACCCGTTGGGTGTATTAGATATGCATAGGGCGAGAAAAGATAAATAATAATTGTAATTAAAGAGACTCTCTTAAATCTGAGAAGGGAATAATCCAAAAATATTGGAATAAGGCACTTCCTATGGTTTGCCTTATAACAGCCGTTTTCCTTAAAGGTTGATAAATAATTTTAATTACTTTTCTTTTTTTCACAATACACATTTTCACAATAAAGTGAAACTTAAGTAACACATAAAAGCAGCACTATGTAACCTTTAGTATTTGGGGCCCCTACAGTTTCTGAATGCCATTGCACTTTTACACCACTCTCGTAAAACTCAGTCCCGTGTCTGAAAATAATTAATTTTACCTTGAACCTTTTCGTTCACGTTTAAATAACAGTCTATGTTACAAAGGCAAATATAATGCCCACCTAGGTTACAGCACGCCTTGCATGGACCTCACCGTGACTCGGGGGGAGCCGTGGGGAGAGAGGGCGCTACCGGTCGGTGTAGGTGCCAGATGTGCTCGGCCTGGCAGATCGGCTCGCACGCGCGGGTCAGAGGGTGAAACAAACCCCGTGGTGCAATGCAAGTGAGGGCCAGGGCACGCCGGCTGAGGTGCGGGTGCACCACTGGCCCGTCTCAACTGCGCCGTCGGGGAAGTGGAGCGGATACGTTTTTGTAAGAGAGTTATTACCGGACATTTTGACCGGCAAGTTTATAATTCATCGTTTTCTTTTAAGCAATTTTACCAGATGAGAAAACGGTCATTACCAGAGGCAAACGTCAAGCAAGTGACAAAATGCCGTAAAGCGTAACACACTTTTCCCATACCATCAAAATGATTTTGAAGCTGTTATTTGAAGGTAAAAAAGTTACGTACTGTAATGTCGCTTTAAAGTGGTGTTTTCATGCATCAGCATCATTACCACATGTTCCAACAGGTTTCCATAAGGGGTAATTATTTTATTTTATTTTAGATAGTTATTCTTGCTATGTCGCCGAGAAATTATATTAAAATAAATATATTAATTATATTATCCCATACATACATATGATTAAATTGTTAATCCTGGAGGGATATTTTGGAAAACATATCATGACTAGTTTATTTGCGCAGAAAATCATGACTCTTTATTAACAGGCTTGGTCACACTTAATATACTCATGACTTTCCCTCTGAGGATAAAGAAGGTGTTATCTTTATCTTATTCGACTTTCTTTCAGTGAATGTACGACATTTTTTAATCAGATTGAAAGAAATGCCTCTTCTACCGGACAGTTTTCATCACACCCAGTCCAAAGAAAAGAAAAACTGCTGATGTTTTATTGAGTCTCATCGTTTGTGTTGCTGTGGTTTTTCATCTTCTTACAGTCTTGGTTTAGCCCCGGCAGGGCCGGGCCAAGCGATCAAGACCCAGATATTTTGCAGAGCAATTAGGGAAAAGCACAGCGAGCGTGATCACACTCACTTCCTCCCGTCTCAGACACCAGTGTCAGGGGGGTGGCGCTGAGGGGCCACTCTGGTGTGTTACTTATCGTGTTAACTGAAGGCAAGTTTTACCAGAGCCAGCAGGGCCCAACTGACCTTCACTTCAATGGGCGAAAATGAATTGCCGTTTGAAAATAAAAAAAGACGATCAGTTGCGCAACGTTTGACTCGGCATCCAAAGTTATAAGGACCCCAAGCGTATGGAGTCCAGCATCTCAGAGGCAGGGGAAGTGGTCTCCCTTGCCATTTTAGAACTTATACACAGGGTTTGGCTGTTTCAAATTATGAAGGAATATGAGAGGGAGAGGTGTGTGTGTGTGTGTGTGTGTGTGTGTGTGTGTGTGTGTGTGTGTGTGTGTGTGTGTGTGTGTGTGTGTGTGTGTGTGTGTGTGTGTGTGTGTGTGTGGGAGGGAGGGAGGGGGGAAACCATACACAAAGTCAAGGATAAGACATGTGATTAGTGGGCCATCACCAAAGAGGTAAACAGATCAATCATATGTGATAAGTGCAGGCTTTATCAGGCCGGGGCAAGGCCAATGTCAGTGAACCCTTGGGAGAACACAAATTCAGTACACAAATGCCTGTCGCTCTAACTCTAAATCTAAAACTATGCCATGTAGGTCCGGACTTGAACTGGGGAAAAAAACACCTTGACACCTTGATCACAGCAAGACAGACACGTAACTCCTTTCATTTCATATCAGAGAATCCCGAGGGCCGCAAAAAGGCGTCATTAACAGGCCTTCGCTGCCACAAGGATTTGCAATCGGACTAGTTTGCCACGGACTTCATTAACGCCAGTGCCATTATATAATTACAAAAAGAGATCGTAAGTTGTCCTTCGTGGTTTAGTGCTTTTTTTCAGCACTTTGGCTAGCTCCCTTATTCACGGGTGGACTAGTGTATTATAAATGAGGCTATTTGTTTCCACATCATGTCAGGCGAAGCTAATCAGCAACACTGAAGCCTGCACGATACTGAAGCAAGATTGCCACTTTTATGGGAACATCTTGTCTTGATATAGATGCTCGGCAACTGAGGGTCGAGAGGTGCAGCGCATGAAGGGGAAGGGAGCTTTCAATGGATCGGGTAATTTAGTTGCACTCACCGTTCATACGATACTATTAAAACAGCCATGACACACTGTTATATTTTAGCATAACAGCATTGTCAGCAATTCTGTATAGTAATGTCCACCAACGAACTTCAAAATTACCAGATATGGTAAAAGATTAAAGGATCGCTTAAAGGATCTGCTGCTGACGTCTTGGTTGCCAGACACCACAGGACACCTTCAGAGGTCTTGTGGAGTCCATGCCCCGAGGGGTCAGAGCTGTTTTGGCGGCACGAGGGGGAGCTACACAATATTAGTGGTTATTCGTGGCGGTTTTAATGTTGTGGCTGATCTGTGTATATTGTCTCGTTGTTTCTCAATGAATTCAGTGCATCACTAAAGGGTGCATGTTTGCTCACGTTACAAATCAGAGACAGGCAATAGCCATAGCCTTTCAACCGATGGGTGAAGGTCTTGTTTTCAAAGGCTAAACAGTATAAAAACTAAGCAGATAAGGACATAATTCATTAAGCTTACATGTCCCTGAGAAACCCCGTAAATGTCTAGCAGTCCTATCTCCTGCTGCTCACTCGTGTACCATTGGATTCCGAGTGCATGTATAGTAGGTCCCTGATTCATATGTGCCAAAGGGTTGCCATGGTGACTTTAGTTTAGTCGTGGAGACAATGTAACGTTACTCTAAAAGAAGAACACGGAGCCTGGCGTGGACCCGATCAATGGGTCTGCGTGCACGGCGGTGACAGCCGTCCCGAGATTCAAAAGTTAGAATGACGAGACCGAGCTGCGTCTGAGGTCAGTGCTGCAGACGCGTGTTGTTTGTGAGAAGAGAATCACACGTCCCATTGTTTTGCAGTTAGAAAACAAATCAGATGCCATGTCTTTTTAAATCATGTTGCGGGATATGCTTAGAAGAACCTGCGTATACCGTCACCTGAAACGACTCCGCAGCCCCTGCTCCCCACTCAAACAACATCTCACTTCAAACTAGATTGAAAAGTTGGCTGTCATCGTATGAAAACAACTGCCGTGACTTTCTTTTTCTGTCAGTTGTAGTGAAAGTGAAAGAAATACATCAAACTTCAAAGTATATATACTTTGTATGTACTGTATATATTTAGGTAAGTAGCTTTTCTAGATGGCTGCTGTCACAATAAGTTAACATACAAAACACATTCACTTAAGTAAAATGTGGTGATTTTTTATTGAACCAAGTTATATATCACTACAGACTGTTCAATAGAAAGCACACAATCAAAGACTCTCAAAATAAAGATCCAAGAGCAAAATATGTTTTTTTTTTGTTTGAATATCATTGAGCCAGGCAATGAAAGAAAAGTATTGAAAGAATAGTACTGATACAGAGTTATACACATAGATAATTACCTTTATTGCACATAGAATTGTCAAAAGCTCAAACCAGACAGATAAAATCTCTATGACAGCAGACTAAAGCAGAACATTTTCATTATTTCCCTTTTAGGATTTACAAATTAAACATGCAAATTGGGCATTTTCTATAGTGCAGTATGTACCAGGTACAGTAACACTATCCCAGATCATTAACGTCTCATAAATAGTACAGAAAAAAATATAAATATAGCAGAGAAACTTGATAGCAATTAATGTGTATACATTGGATATAGTGAGGAAATTATAGTAAAAAATAACCCATGTGCATGCATAAATGTGCACACACTAGTAAATAAAGTCAAGCAAAGAAAAGTAAAAGTTACGTTCTTTCATCAGTTCACTTACACACAACATCTTTTACTTCCAAAGCCTCACCATGTCGCTCATAGATTCTTATTATCTATCTTCTATGAGGTAGTATGAGGCTGTAGGTTGTTATTTTATGGAAATTGTACTTCCTACTGCTAAAGTTATAATGAGAATGCATTTTTTATTTTTGTTTCAAATTCAAAAAGTGAAGAAAAATAAATGGAACTCTTAATATGTAGGTTTTAACAACTGTAACTGTGTTCAGGTACAAAAGTTATAGTATGACTATTCAAATAAACAGTATATTTTGTAATCAGACAGAAACAGAGAAACCTTAAACATGGTCAGCATTGACAAAGTAGATTCAATCAGTAAATCAAATCAAAAAGTAAAATGTACATTTTGCCACAAAAGTTGCTGAAAACATCGGTCAAAGGGTACAACGTGTGCATTCATCACAGATTGCAGGCACATGCTCTAACATTTTGGAGAGCAGTTCATTAAAATGCAATTGCATAATGAATGACCTGCGCAGGATAATTAAGACAACCTCATAATGCAAGTTCATGAAAATAAATCGCAAATGAATATAAGTAAAGGAATAAATAAAAAAAAGAACATCTTAGCAATTATATTCATCAATAAGGCCAAGGGTACTACACAGGAGGGTAAAAAAAATGGAAACACGTCACATAATCACACTCCGCTCTAATAATAATAAAAAAAAAAAGGGTTGAGGGTGCTTCAGTTCCATAACGTTAATATAGCAACGGAGAAAAGGAGCTCAAATTAAAAGAGGACCGAGAAAATAGAAGAGGGTAATTCCAACGCGGAAGCTTTCTTTGCTTCTTTTGAAAGCTAATAACTCTGCACGTAGGAGAAAACATAGGAGCTACGGTAGTAGCCGGAAAATGAAAGCTAGATCAGGTGCTGCTGAACTTACATTATGAAAACACTTGTACGTCTTACGCATGCACATGGGAAACCACGCGTCCACAAAGGTTACGGCATCGTCCGGTAGGCAGGAAACAAAGAGAGGCGGGCACAGAGGCTCTGTGTGTGTGTGTGTGTGTGTGTGTGTGTGCGTGTGTGTGCGTGTGTGTGCGTGCGTGCGTGCGTGCGTGCGTGCGTGTGTGTCTGTGTGTGTGTGTGTGAGAGAGAGACATGGCGGTCCTGGCACAACACACACCTTCAGTCTGCAAAACCTTTCCGCTCCTCAGGTGTGAGTGACCATGAGAACAACATTCCAGTTTTCGGCGCAGAAGAAGAAGAAGAAGAAGAGGAAGAAGAAGAAGAAGAAGAGGAAGAGGAAGAAGAAGAAGAAGAAGAAGAAGAAAAAAACACTCAAACAAAAAACAGGCCTACAAGTGTAATTCAGGAAAGAAAAACAAAAAAACGAGTGAGGCAGTGTTCCCTTGATCTTCTTTTCCAAAATAAGCTGTTGTGCAGCGATGTGCGCCTCTGAACGCTCTCTCGAGGGATTTGCTCCTCGTAACCATGTATTTTCTTCCCAGCCATTAGCCACGGATCAAGTATGCAAAGCAGGTCAATCATTTTAATAAGCCGTGATGGAAAAATGAGCGGCAAAGAGAATCCTGTTGGGTGGAGGGAAAACCCGTAACGAATCGCTCCCAATTCATTCTGTAAACGAGCTGCGCTTGGTCCTCCGCCTTCCGGACGCGACGGTGGCAGCTCCGGGCCGGGGCCGGTCGGAGCGGCGGCATCCGCGGGCACCGGCGAAGACTGACGGCAGCCCGCCCGCTCGTGGTTCCCCTCTCCCTCCTTTCACGTCTTACCCGCCGCTCAGCTGCTTTATCCAACCGACTCCTCAGAAAATCCTCCATGAGAGCAGACGCTGCCAGCTCCGGTGATGGGCCGGGAAAATCTCAAATGCGGGGCATCAAAGAAAATAGGCAGAACACAGCATCACGTTGCGCTAACGATACCCCCCCCCCCCAAAAAAAAAAAAAAAAAAAGGAGAACAAATTTGAGGTCGCTCCACCCATTTGCTCTCGGCTGCCTTTGTATATTTGTCCTCCAACTTATTTAGTTTTTCAGTTGTTTTAGCCGAATTAGCATCTGCTACTGCCCCTTTGTAGAGGGATTTATGTGCCCCCCTAAACATTTCTTCCATACCCTCCCCTTGCCTGCCTCCTTATCCACCATCAGTCTCACAGACAAGTTTTTTCCCACCCAGTCATAGTACCCAGCTTGCAAACCCTTTTGTCAGGGTGCTTGTTTAGTGGGTCTGGTTCGTCAGTGTGGTGCATGTCGTGCCAGCTTGGATAGGAGGAGAGAAGAGAAGAAGGGGGGGGGGTGAAAAAAAAAAAAGCCTCTTTGTAAGTTATGGGAACACTCTGAGACAGAAGGAGGCGCTCATAAATTATACACTTCATTTGCATATGCCTGGCATAAGACATTATGCAAATGCCAGGTGATTTGCATAATGAATTCCTCTTGTTGCCCAGTTGTTCCTCTTTATTTCATAATGAAAAAGACACAAAAGAAAACAAAGGAACTTTAAACAGCAAAGAGTCGTGTGGAGCGCTGTGTCATTGCTTCCCAAAGAGTAAAGGGCTCCCCAAAAAAATACAGGGGATAAACTCATTGAAATGATCGTTAATTAAGGATCCAACCCTACATCGCCTGCCCGATATAGTGTGTGTGAGCTTGTGTATTTCCTCTTTTAATGAGTATTCTACCTTGACTATTAGAGCGAGCCGCGGAATTGCAAATTAACAGCAGTGGGTATACCCTCGTCAAAAGGGTGGAGGATGTTTAATTTAATAATTAAACGCGTCTCTGTCTCTCGCTTTTCACCTCATCAGCTCCGAACCCTGAAACAAAAGCTCGGGAAGAGAAAAGGCGCCGTGGCCCAATAATTACTTAATGAAATCTGACATATCTCGCTAATTCAAGGCAATTATCAGTAAGGTTCTCAGAAGCCGCTAACGACAATAATGAAAAGATAATTACCGGAAATATGACAGCGCTTTATCGCGAAATATCCAAATACGTAGATGCGTATTTAAAAAAACGAGCCGCCGCACCTCTAATCCATACCCTATAAAAAGTTAAAAAAAAATAAAGCAGATGTACCTAAAAAAGAATGGGATAAGTGAGGGTCTTGCATGGCGATGCGCTGAGCTCAACGGCTGAGTGAGAGAGGGAGGATAGGTATGTGGAGACGGTGCAGAGAGGCGGTTGGAGGAAAGAAGGGTGAAAAAGGGAGGAGAAGTCTGGATAAAAACAAGGAAGGCACGTGGCAGCGGGAGGACTTTGATTATTAATAGAGAAACGCCGGCGCTATATCCTGTCGGCCAGAAAAAAAGATCAACTTCCATCAACTCCCATCCAGTGAGAAGCTCCAAATCAATCCCCCCCGGCGAAACTAGAGAAGTGCCGGCACGGAAAGCAAGGCTGGGTTTTTTTTTTTGGTTTGTTTTGTTTTTTTGTTTACAGCGTCCAGGCGGCTGGCGACTGGGACTGGGCTCCCTCTTCCCTCAAGTAGCGCCACCAGGGAAGCAGAAGGGAAGTAGTTCCACTCAGAGAAGGGGGGGGGGGGGGGGGCGCGTGACAAGGCACAACTTAGCAAACCCAAGTACAGCCAACGTTAATGAGATATTCATCGGCTTTAAAATTCAATTAACCTGCGTGTTAATTAATGTCAAGCCCAAAGAACAAAAGCGCGTTAGAGGGGCGGTGGTTATTGGGGGGTTGGTGGGTGGGGGGAGGTGGGGGTGGTATAGGGTATGTGGTGGAGGAGGAGGCTGGGCACTAGGGGGGGGACTGCGAGGAAAAGGGGATGGGCATATAGGGGAAACAGGGAGCGAACGCAGCTGATGGCAGAGGGAAGTTGGCACGGTGCCATCCATTCAGTTGTAGCATCCCGGCGGACTCGCGTTTCGCGCGAGCGTCGGTAGGCGGTGAGGTGCAGCTGGGGACGGAGACGGATCGCGCCGTCATTTGGCCGCCTGCGTGCCAGGGGCGCGTGCCACGGCGCTTGGAACCCCTCGCAAAGATTGGAATGGCGGAGACGCGTGCGTGAAGGGTCACTCCGGAGGACGGGCAAAACACCTGCAGAACGGGAACGTCGGCGAGGCACCTCAGAGAGACGAGAACTTCGGGAGGAGTTTTTTGGAAGAGCCGGCTGCACGACTTCATCGATGGCCGTCGTCTGAGCACCATATTGGGGGGGGGGGGGGGGGGTGCCCGCTAGTACGTTTTTTTTTTACTTGAGATTACTCGAGAGAGTAATCCCAGAGCGACTGATTCCAGCGAGGAACAATAGTGTAAGACAGGAGGGAGAGGACACGTGGGAGCGACAGAATTGGTGTAAATTCTCAAACAATAACACGAGAAAACTTGGGACTGTTGTGTTGTTTAAAAGATAACCGGGGGGTGGCGGTGACATAAAAAAACGAAGCACCTCCCACTTCCTCTTGCTCTCCCTCTCTCTCTCTCCCTCTCTCTCTCTCTCTCTCTCTCTCTCTCTCTCTCTCACCATCTGAGGCACAACTCTATGCCAAGCAATCAGCCAGCCAGCAAAGCAGGACACGCCATGCCAACTCGTTCTTTGGCAGCCGAGGATGTACACTTTGACGCTGCGGCCAATGGGAAATGCCATCGCAATGTCATCTACAGACTTGAATCAAAGTCATTGTTTTTGGAGGACGCCAAAGGTGCAACTATCAGCATTCATCGGCTTAAGGGCTATGCCAGCGGGGGACGTGATGGCATCTGGCACGAAAAATGGCGACAGCGAGGGAGACGGCGGAACACCATTGAGCCGAAGCAACGCGATCGGATGGCGATTACGGGTCGGTTGGCATAAGTTAAAAGGAAAAGGAGCGAAGACGATTGAGCGCTTCAAATGACTAATCACGACGCAAATTAATGTTTGCTGCGTTAATTAGCGCGACCGACGCCACAGAAGAAATGGAAGAAATTACCAACAAAAGAATGGGCGAGAGGAGAAAAAACAACAACAAACAGACGAACAAGACAAAAGCAGCAGGCTGTTCAATTGAAAGGGGAGGGTGTGAAGCAGGTGCCTCTTTTTTGTGACAAGCACCCTCCCCCTTCTACCACGTCCTCTACCCCAATGCAAACTACCACATTCATTGCACTGGCTGGCAGCCATACTGGTGAATTGGTGAGGAATGTCTATCAAAGCCACTGCTGTCTAATATGCTGCCAATCTGCCAATCGCCAGCCTGCTTGCGGCAAGAATGGGAGGGATAACAGACCTGAGGGACCATGCCAGAAGCTCAATGGCAGCTGTTTACAATGACAGAGACATAAAAAGGAGGAAAAAACTGAGAACATGAGGATGCATACCAAGCGATTTGCAAAAACAAATTATAATCAGCGGACAGATCGGAATTAATTACTCTTTTTTTTGGCTGCATTTGAACTTTACTCTAACAGCGAATTACACATGCAAGAGTTCTCCGTTTTGTTTTTTGTCGCCTTGGAGTACGTTGGAGATAGAAAGGTGCCAGAGATCATGTTCAGCAGCAAGCCCAACTTTAGCAAAAGTTTGGGCAGGGACTTTGTCATTTATCTACATTCAAACCAGTCCCAGGGAAATGAATGACTGTAGTCTCTATACAGTATCTGGACCTATGCGAACCAGGCGCGGAGGTCTGCACCAACATGGGACCGACTTGGTGTGAAGGGTTTTTCGGAGGTCGGCATGGCATGACAGTCCTAGTCTCAGGGGCGCTTGGGAGCGGGTGCCCTCTCAACTGGCCTGTCTGCAACAAAGATGGAGGCAGTGTGGCCGTGGGAACCTTTTGCATCCTCCCCAACACCGTCTTCAACATCCACACGACCCTTTTTCCTCCTGTTCCCTTCACACTAACCAAGACACACTGGCATCGGGCACAAAGCCAAGGACAGGCACCGCTGTGAAAACACAGAATGGAGGGCTTCGTTAACATTCTTTTCCATTGTTAATATGCACGGAAAGCATTTAAACAGTAATTAGCTAGCAGAGGAAATCATCCACTGGAAGCATCCGTCCACTGTTCTAAGTATTTTTTTGATTTTTCTTTTGTGGATTTCTCTTGGACAAGGGGACATGGTGATGGAATATGAATAGTTGAAGTCATCCAAAGGAAGGGATTATAACATCTTTTTGCT
Source organism: Zeus faber (assembly GCF_960531495.2). Classification (NCBI taxonomy): domain Eukaryota; kingdom Metazoa; phylum Chordata; class Actinopteri; order Zeiformes; family Zeidae; genus Zeus; species Zeus faber. The sequence goes on along the minus strand of NC_137190.1, from coordinate 19,868,693 downwards.
GTCCTACTGAACCTTGGCATACAGTACCAAAATCTCAGTCTGGCATTGCCCCAACAGAGGAAGAGCTGATGATGGATGATGGCATTCTTTGGGCATTTCCAGTGCGATAACTTATCACGCGATCATGACAAAAACAATTTTTCATTTGTCGTTTTTTTTCCCGACCCTTACCTTTCATTGCGAAACGCGTGTGGATATTATAATCTTTGGGAGCTAATGAGCACTGGATCACCCGGTTATTTAATTCCATGGGGGATGTTAATTGTACCACATCTTCATTTCACAAATGGATTACAAAAAAAAAAAAAAAAAAAGCCTGCACGAGAAAGCAGAAGGGAATGGGGGTGGAGTGAGTGTGTGTGTGTGAGAGAGAGGGAGAAGGCAAGAAGGAGGATATTTTTCTTCATTCGTTATATGCCAGTAGTCAAATAATGCCAGTCCTCACAAACAGGAGAGAAATGCTACTGCACTGCCACTGGTGTTCAAGTGCTCTCTTTTGGAAAACCTGGTTTCTTCTCTTTGCCTGCCTCCGATACTACCAAGCTCTCACGCTGAAGACATCTGCCATCCTTGGCTCTGGATCTTACAAAACTGGAGTGAGAAAAACTCTGCCTGGAATCTAATTTCTCTCAAACTGGATAATATTGGCGATATTTAAATGATTAGCGGGCACACGTTAATAGCATTGAGCTTCATTAGGGCGACGGGTTATTGGCGCCTGGCCGAAGCGAAATGAAGAGGAGACAACAGACACGAAGGCGGGCACTGGCTAATGTCCGCTGTGCTTAATCATCCTGCAGCAGAATGGTTTTATGCATATTTCATTTGCATATCATTAAATCGCTAAAGCATACGGGCGGAGAGCGAGGTGGTGGAAATGGAGGAGCACGAAATGTAGAAAAAAAAGAAACTCATTATGCGATGACAATCTTCAAAGCCGTGCTCCTGCTTTCTGGCAACCTGCCAGTTTGTTTAATTCAATGTTAATTAAAAAACTGCGCCTGCTCAACCTCTCAGATACGGATTAATTGAGCACCTTACAATCTTCGCAAGGAGTCAAATTGCATAAAATGTACATCTAAGTTCATTTAGAACTAATGGATTTTAATGGAATTGCTAATTAATATTATTGCATGATTTTATGTTTTGCATTTTTTGAAATAATTTTCACTAATGTTTTTTGGTGACATTTGTAAAAATGTATGCAAAAAAAAAACCTAAAAAAACCCTCACGTTCATGTGCAAAATGTGCCATTCTTTCTGAGCGGTTGTGATATTCTAACATGCTGTATATGAAGGTGTTGCCAGCAGGTTTGGGTTTGAGGCAGGGTGCAGGTTGAGTGAACAGAGACAGGAGCACTGAACAGTGCCACTTGGAGACTGGAGTTGGAGAATAAGACTGTGGGAAGCCTGCCATATCCCTATATCATGGTTTTGCTGAAAAATATGACGGAAAAAAAAAATCAACTGATCTCATGTATAAACCCACTCCCCTTGCCTCCTCCCAGGTACCCCACCAACTCCCAGCACACTGTCATTCAACCCATGCTAATTTCCTGGAACCGTAAATCAAATTGCATGCCAAATGAATTAATTTACTTGTTTTGATCGCCAGTGTTAATCATTAATGGTGATGAATCAGTTGTTTATTACCAAAGAAATCTCTCTCTCTCTCTCTCTCTCTCTCTCGCTCTCTGTCCTTTTGTTTGGGATGAAAGGAGTTTTAGGTATCCTAAAACAAAATAGAGGCACACTGTATCACTTTCACACCCACAGGCTGCTACACACACACACACACTCACATTTATCACACATTCCATTACATAACCTTTGAACGCTGTCTCCTGAAAGTTCTGTCTCCTTTTAGCAGCATTTAAAGATAATTAACAACTAATTAATAATAATACAGGATAACTCCACAATTAAAAATGACAGCAAACTTCATAGGTAGCTTAAGTTTTTTTATTACAAATATAAGCTATTATAATCAAAAATAAAAATGTAATTCTTATGTATAAAAATTATATATACAATACATATATACATACACACACACATATACTGTATATATATATATATATATATATATATATATATATACACATACATATATACACACACACACATATATATACATATACATATATACATACATACATACATACATACATACATACATACATATATATACATATATATATATATATATATATATATATATATATATATATATATATATATATATATATATATATATATATATATATATATCCTTCCCAGAAGAATTAAATTCAGCCTGCAGCAACAAAAAACAAACACTGTACTTACACGTAAAATTATTATCCTTGGTAGTGGGCCGCTTCTAATTGTGAATCCTTTTTTTTTTTCAGATGTTCTAACTCATTCAAGGCAAATCCCCCCAAGCAATACATAAGCTATTCAAATGGAGTAAGTTTCACGCCCCGCACAATTAACCATGTTTAGCAATTTGAGTAATGAGTGCCGCAGGGGCGAGGAGGAGGGGCAGGCGGGTAGCAGGCTGGCAGGGCAAACCCGGTGCAGCGGGTGGGTATCAGGCTGCCGCTTTATAACCATGGCACATGCAGATGTCGCTGTAGTTCTACCAAAAGCTTCCACCAATTGAGTAAAAGGGAGGTAACGAGGACATTGTTCGGGATCATACACCTCCACCAGTATTCACAGGTGCAGTGCTGGTGCTCAGAAGTGGGGGCTCGGAAACAGTCTGCCACCTGGGGCAGAATAGTTTAAATGGATGCGGCCAGGTTTGGAGTGATCCTTTGAATGTGAATGTATATTATCTTGATGAAACACAGGCAAGATAAAGCCATGCCCACATGCTGTCCGTGTGTACCAGCAAGCACGTCACATGATGTGGACATTATGCAGAGTGCCTCAATTAATATGCATAAGGGGTCACTTTATTATGCAGCACAGAGGAGGAAATATCACGGGGTTGTTATGCCACGCACCGTTTACTGTCTGAAAATGTTATCGCACCCTGTACAAACAAAGACCTAATTTCCTGGCTTTCCTATCAAAATGTTTAATTATTGATTGTATCTGTAGAGTGACATTCAAAAAGGAAACAATGAAACTGAAGTGATGAGCTTCACCACTGACAGGGAATAACGCCGGCAGTGGTCAGGCATTGATGTGATACAATTCAAGCGCAGACAATTCATGAATGCTTATCGAACGCATACCTTAAAGGCATTCACTCTCTGCATACTGCATGTAAACATATAACAAGGACAAACTCCATATGATGATAAAGAAATGCAGCACCTACTTTGGACCAACAATAACATCAAACGTGTATTTATTATAATCCTAACCAGAGTTGCTGTGTGTCTTTCCAGTAAGAAGATGAAAAAAAGGATCATTTTGAGAATCAGCAAAGCATCTGCACGAGTCAGACACTGCGCCTTATGACCTTTTAAAAACAGACACGCTGCTGTCAAGAACTGACTCACTCTCAGGGTGCAATTAAATATAGACGTGAGGGGAAGGGTGGAGAACAGGTTCAATACGCAAGTAAAAGTCCAGTCATGTTTTTGCTGCAGCTAGGCTTTTTACCTGCTGATATTGAACCTTTTGTTTGTGCTAATGAGCAAACCCAGATGGTTGAGCCAAAATACTAGAGACAGCATTTACTTTCTGAACCTGGAAGTTCCCCCTCTGGTCTGTTGGCCACTCCGGTCCAGCAGGAAAGTAATACATATTAGCCCTTTAACTGCTCATTTGTACAAGGTCTGCAGATTATTTGCTTCCTGGTAATTCTATCAGATTAGTATTAATTTGCTGTTGCTAAGGCAATTGAAGTGACCCGCAATGTCTAACCTCATTTTTCTACACTGGTGTGAAGGTCAACTGTCAATCAACCTACATAATATGGTAATAGCCTCAAAGGCCAGGGCAAGGATGCTATTAGGAATAGCAGAAATGAATGACAGAAGGACAGTCATGAATAGAACCTCCAGGGAAATGTGTGAGGCGAGTCAGGGTGAAGGGGGCAGCATTGATAATTGTGTAGGGGTCTTAATAATACGCTGGATGCAGCGTGGAAATATGTGTTTTTAGGAAAGCACACAGGAATAGCAAGGTCTTAAATCATGGTTGCCAGTTCAGTTACCCTTTGTTGTTATTTTCCTTAAAAAAAAATCAAACGGCCCAGTGTTTTGATTGCAGTGCAACATTTCTCCTATATTCTGTCGCATTATGAATTACTGCTCGAAATGAGATTCTGTTTTCAAGGTTATCTACAGCAGAACGCTTAACATAAACCTTCCGTTGAGCAGGCCAGTCCTCACAACATGCTGTAATGTGGCTGTCACAGGGTAAAGAGATGTACTACCAGGATGTGGTTGTGCAGCTTGGCCGCTCGTGGAGCTGCTATTGCTGCCTGTCTGCCAACTTCAGTGAGGGTGAACTTGACTGCCCATGAAAGAGGAGCTGTATACTTAGCGGCAGGGAGTAAAGCAGGGCATCCTGGGGGATTTCGTAGCTAAATGAACATACCAAATGCCCATTGAGAGTCTGTGTGTGTGTGTGTGTGTGTGTGTGTGTGTGTGTGTGTGTGTGTGTGTGTGTGTGTGTGTGTGTGTGTGTGTGTGTGTGTGTGTGTGCCCGCGTGCGTGCGTGCACACGTTTGTCTGTGTGCGAGACCTAATGTTTTGCGCGGCGGCCAAACCGAAAGGGGAAGAGTGAGGACATTAAGCCGAGCATATTCTGCCTTCGCAAAGTCTGCGACCAGGTCAGAGGTTGATAAAGAGGGGGGGTGACGGAGGTTGGATAGAATGAGGGAGAAAGAAAGAGAAATAGGGAGTAGAGAAGGCATAAAAGGAATGGTGTGTCTGTGCTGTGTCCCATAAGGCCTGAACCGGGCACCCGGCAAGGGAGCCATTACATGCATGCCTCTGACAGCTCACTCTCTCATTACAGCAACAGGCAGTTACCACCACCACCCTTACCGCTCACCAGCGTTGTAATGCAGATAATATCTTACCCTGCGTTGTCTTACCAGGACTTTTTTCGTTGTAGCGGTAGCAATTATATAGTATGGATTATAAATTGGATTATCTTCAAATGTTTCTGTCCTGCATCATCAAAACCAGGCTATTTTAACTCTGGCAAGCCATTATAAACCTGTCTACATTTTATTTACATTAGTAAAACGTGGTACACGGAGGAAATCCCCGCGGCGCCGTTCATTGATGTAAACATGATCTCAATTTCCCAATCCTTTACCCAGTTGTGCTGGTCGTCCATCTCCCTCTGTTGCGCTAGCATCCCGTAAAGGTACTCTGGCTGTGAAAGTCTCCTGCAGCTTAGCCCGCTGGATAGCTGCACTGATACAGCCAGCTCCTTGCTATTTACCTTATCTGCAGCTCTGACAGAGAAGCGTTCCGCATTTCTCACAATTAACGGGGGCTGTTTTGACACCTGTCTAATGTAAACTGACCCTGTCTAATCCAGTTCAAAATTAGCTGAAAAATGTGCACACAAGAACATCCAGGTGCCGAGCACAAGGAACATGACCTCTGCTGGCTGAGGAAAACAAATCTGCTGCCTCCACACTTTACTGTCAAAGGGCAAAGACGAACCTAATGGGACTGAAAGAGGGATTTTGGCAAAATGTAATGCTGAGGTAATGAGAACTGGCCAATAGTAGTAGCCAACTTAAACAAAGGGGATCTGTGAAGCTAGTGAACATGAATCTGCAGCTGTTTTAGTGCTATGCACGAGGCTAGCTGAGCACCGCTCTGCTCATTGATACAAGGCCTCGGCGCATACGAAACTAACTTGTTCCACTTGGAGCTGTCCTGCGTCCAAAGTAAATCTTTTGAAATCCTGCCAAAGCAAATGAAAAAAGCGCACACATCCACTGAGATGTCATATAAGGCCGGCCAACTAAAAAAAGATTAAAAAATAATAATAAAAGACACGCATAGAATCCAAACAACTGTCAACATGCTTAAGCAAGCTGCGACGAATAACTTGCACAGCAGACCTGAGGAATAACGCTTACACAGCAGAGTGAAAGACACTTCTAGCTTTATGGGGAGGGAACAGAGTATTTTACAGTCTGGCTCTGTGTGTGTGTGTGTGTGTGTATGTGTGTGTGTGTGTGTGTGTGTGTGTGTGTGTGTGTGTGTGTGTGTGTGTGTGTGTGTGTGCGTGCGTGCGTGCGTGCGTGCGTGTGTGTGTGTGTGTGTGTGTGTGTGTGTGTGTGTGTGTGCGTGTGTGTGTGCGTTGGGAGGCTATAGAGCTATTGTTGTTAAGAAAGACTGAGAAGGTCAGCATCAAAAAAATATGAAAATAGTGCGTATTACGGGGGGGGGGGCTAAAGTGCGGTGGAGGGCGCGAGCCGCAGCTCAGATCAGAGCCATCTTTTTCCAAACACAGCAAATAAAAACAGTGTTTTTTATTGTCGATGAATTTATTTGACTGTATTCTAATTGAACGAAAGAAAAAAAGACCCGTGTGTAACCATGCGTGGCGGGGACACTGTTTCAGTCACTGCCCGCACCCTGGATAGAAAAGTTGACCGCCGCTGATTGTCATTGTATAATTTGCACTCTGAATATGAATATTTACAGCAAAGCAGGCAGAGTAGAGTGGTTTAGCAGAATGCTGGAACTTTTTTCCAAAATGACCGGCACACACCTGGCCACGGGAGTGAGAGCTCCTCTCCATTTATATCTGGGCTTCTGCAAAAATCTCATGGGGGAAAGGAAGAATGGAAATTGATGAATACCTTGTTTGATAATGATTGACATAATAAGCTTATAATGGGAACCTTGAGACACTTTCTCTCTTTATTCCTTCTGTCCTTATCCCCACAAGCGAAACACATTAGTGGTGTTTTCAGTGCAAATGTGGACAATTACCTCGATCATGGCCAGAACAAAAAAAGGAAATGTGCCTTTTACAGCTAAAAGTGCTTTCATTGCCTTTTATTTCTCACTTTTAATAGATTCAGGGGTTTTTTGTGTGTGTAGGATTTCAGGACAAGGTTCATTAAAATGGAGTGCCTATTTCTCTTTATATTTTCCAATATGGTGGGCAAGGATATTAGCCAATCTCTGGGTAAAGTAAAAAGACAGACTTTGTCCTGCCCAAGGCTCTGTGGTCATGTTGGCTTCATTAGAGCAGCTCAGTTCGGCTTGCCCGCCATCACAAGAGACACATTGGTTGCAGCAAGAAGGATGAGAATGATCAGAGAGTGAGGAGAAAAATACTTAGAGGACGAATGAAAAGGAGTGAGGAGAAGGGGTAGGGGAGGTATATAGGGTGGAGGAAGGGGAAAGAAAAAAAAACCCCAAAAAAAAGCAGGTTGCAAAAGCTGCAGAATTATTTAATGTGTCAAGGGGAAAAGTCTCAAAAAAAAAACCTCATGACAGCATATTCCAAACATGGACAAACTAAATCAGCACAGAGGCACAGTGGTAGAAGCTGGGATTGATGGCCAGCTTTGTGAAGGACAAAACCCAGACCCCTCTCTGTATTTTCGACTGATAACTAGTCCAGTTTGCAAACAAAAAATATATACAGATCAGATAAATCCTACAGCTATACCATTATTTGACGAGGCCTAAAAAAAAAAAAAGTGTACATTTTGCCAAGCATGCCTAACTTTTCCGTGCTCCAAGGTTAATTGCCTTGGATAAATCAGGACTTTCTTTTTTCCAAATAACAATGACCATTTTCTATGAGTGATCCTACGAGTGTTCTTTCATCTGGAACACTGCAGGACCAAAAAACACTCACCAGTGCTAGTGTACATGTGTTCGATAAGTGTGGACGCTTCCATGTTAGTTGGTCTTCTTGTGAATCCCCTGCCAAGCTGCATTTCATCATTTTGATAAGAGTTTGAACTGAAATATTTCCTGAGTGAACGCCGTTTGGCCATTTTTGACGGCTGCTACACATGCCAGTCCAGACGTGACTGCACCCCACATGTAGCAGGGCCTCCAACCTGTGGGCGGAGCCTCAGACAGAACTTTCTATATAAAATTGCCCATATTATATTTGTATTTGGCGTAGTCCATATCATTTTTATTAATAATATAATGAATCATTTATAATTATATGAACGAGTTGAACTGTCGGCCAGAATGTCAGGAAGCTTTTACGTTTCCTGGCCAAAATGTTCTGTACTGTGGGGAATTGATTGTAAAAATGTACTTTGGATCAAGCATGACTAATAACAGAGGGAGTTTGATTACAGGGGAGAAAATTAAGGGATAATTCGTCTCCTCATAAGAGTGAAGTACAATGTTCTATCTCTGGAGACGCATGAAGAAGGATCCCCTGTAATTGAGCTTGCAGCTAGAAAAACAAAGATTACCAAGACCTGTAAGAGCCAGATACCGAGAGAGATGAAACAGTAAAGTAATGCACCCAATAATTACACAGAAGTTTGGTTGTATGTATGGACCCACTGTATCATCTTTCTTTCTTATAGCAAAATCTATTTTTTCTATAATATTAGGTAAGAAACAGCAATATGCTGATTATAAATATTTTTATTATCTGAAAATAATGCAACATACGTATTAAGAATTAGCCTCTATAGCAAAGAGAGTCCTGAATGCTAAGCTACGAGCATTGATGTCCTATACTGAATAGGGGTTTTGCACTTACTGTAATGAAGGATTTTTATAAGATTGTTTGTTAATTAACGCAATAAGAATAAGAAAAAATTCACACAAATCCTCTGATTCCCTATTTGAAGGGGAAAATGGTCTGCTTCAATGTTCCAATGTTGTGGAGGCCACTGTTGTGCTTTGTCTGGAGCTGATGGGAATTCAGGGCCTTGGTCAAGGATGCCCAATGTCAATTAGGCATTTTGCTTTTAATTCTCAAATGCAGGTTCCTTGGAAAATAAAAATATGAAGAATGAACGCTGAGAAGATGGATTTGTGCCAGTTTTCTTTGGGGAGTGGGAGCTAGATGGAGCACTCATTGCTCAATGACAGTTGCTTAATAATAACCAGCAGATAGATAGAATCCTGCTCAGCAGGAGGATCTATACACTAGGAAGACACAGAGCATAATAAAGCATAATGGCCGCGGTATTTCCTTGATAGATGATCGCCTAGAAATTACAGAAGCTCGGTAAAGATGTGAGGCACTCTTGGAGTCGTGCTTATCATAGTCCATGTTTACCCACTTGGAATTGACTGATCAGTCCTATAGGCTAGATACACTGTACACCAATGGACATGCACACACATACTGTACACACAGCAACAAAACAATAGCAAATAAACATGGCCATGATGAGTTAATGTGAGCAACTTTCTTATGAAAGGCTATCCACAGCTCTTTCGGGGGTGAAGATGCATTTTGGTAAAGAGATTTATTTGATAAAAGCACCTACGAGGCCTTACCTTCACAAGATGCATTATGTTGGTTTCTCAGCAAACATTAAAGCAAAACTATTGTAAAACACTTTTTATTCTTTATACTCACACTGGAAAGCTCATGTTTATATTGCATTTCCACGACAATAATGTCATACACCTATAATTTATTATCAAATAAAGGATATGATGGTTATGAAGAGAAGCATTTCCTTTGGCAGTTTTAGAAAACATACTTTATCCCCCCACCCCCACGACAAGCTCGCCAAAATTGTTGATTTTATATTGTGAAGTACCTTTCTGCAGATATTAGGTTATCAATTACATATGCATGTTTTTTGACTAACAGATGCTGTGACGGCAATTTATATCTGTGTGTGTGTGTGTGTGTGTGTGTGTGTGTGTGTGTGTGTGTGTGTGTGTGTGTGTGTGTGTGTGTGTGTGTGTGTGTGTGTGTGCGTGTGCGTGTGCGTGCCTGTATCCGTGATGTTTCCAGCATGCTAGACAAGATGTGATGGGGGGTGACATGCTGTACTGAATGGCCCCTTGAGAGACAGAAGGTGTTGGTGTTCTGTCGAAGACAGCCAGGAAATCCTTCGTCTTAATGAAAGCTCCTCCGTGTCCTTTAGCAATCCTTCTCTGTATTATCAGAATGTTGCAGCTAAGTGCTGCAATTAGGCTGTCCTTTTTCATGCAAATCAATTTGACAGCACAACAATCAGCTGGTTACGCCAGCTTTCACTCTCTTGTTCTCCACTTTCTGCTCCTTTGCCCTCTCCCACCATGCTACCTTGTTCTGTTTGCCATTTAAAGAGGTTGCCACATTTGCATTATTTATCATACTGTATCAGGTTGGAATGTATCAGGCACTGTTCAAAGCAGTGCACTGTGTTAATTAGAGCAGCATTACACATGTTAAATACAAAAGGCAGCCATTTGCCTCACTCATGCTCCGGTGCATCGTTAAGGCCCATAAATAAAAATGGGGATCCTGGTAATATTCCTAAGCTTCTGCTATCAAATATGGTCCTTTTATGGCTCCTGTGTTAAAAAGATTCATGCTGGGCCAAGTGAAGATGACTAAGTTCTAGTTTTTTCCTGATATATTTGCTGCATCCCCTCCTTACTTTTAATGCAGGACCTTGGAGCCACATAAGAACTGACCCAGACATGTATTTATACAATCATACATTATGCATGTAGCGACCCTGCTACTAGTGACAGGTGGTGCTACAGGTTCATGCCCTAGGACAATTTAAACCTAACTACGTATATGCAAAGACACTTTAGCAGCACAGCTGCACCTCTTCCTGGCTGTCGGAAGTTTATATTTTAAAGGCTGCTCAGGCACTATGCCCCTTTAAAAGTAGGATGTACGCACTATTGGAAGGTTGGTCACTGAGATTATAAATAGATACCATTTGTTCATAGGAGGAGCCCGATCATGGAAGTGAATGGCCTTGTGCTAATTTGATGGATAGACTGGGCTTGATAACCATTAAAAAGTCATTTACAAGATAAATCATGACTACCTTTTGAATTATGGTTACTCTTGAGTATTTCAGATTAAAGGAAAAAAAAATACCAGTGGACAATCACTTTTTGCAATAGTGTTTACCATTTGTGGTTGAGCTTTTCCATTCCTTGCCGCATCATTGGGATTGTGATTGGTCAGATTTATGGGGTGGAGACAACTGGGTTAAAAACAGTTAGAGCCCCTGGTCTGTAACACCAGGAATATTAGTATACCAATGTGTGTGTGTATGTGTGTGTGCGTGCGTGCGTGCGTATGTACGTGCGTGTGTGTGTGTGTGTGCATGTGTTTGTGTGTCCAAAAGGGCCTTTTAGTTTCATAGTGCTAGTGCTTCATTAACATGCCTACTAGAAAAACGATCCAAATTCATCTCTTCATCAAAGTCCTTAGCAAAGTACAGAGGCGAGAGTGGGAGAGAGCTGGGCAAAATCTGAAGGAAATAACCGCATGTGATCTTTTTTCTAAGGGTCAAATAAATTAAATCTGACAGAAATAATATCGAGGGAAAATTTAAAAAAGAAAAAAAGAGTGGTGCGGATGAGAAGGGGAGGGGAGAAGAGGTGCTGCAGGATGGGTCTGTGCGCCTTTAAGCTGAAGTCTCAATCTCACATAGTTTTGTTCCTTAAAAGGAAATCAGAGGGCTTAGCTGAGGTATTGCCTCGAAAGTCATGAATAAACATCAGGTTGCCTTTCTGTGCATACATCATACATCACAAGAAGACACTACCTAATAGAGGAGGATTCCTCGCTCCTCAACACATGAAAAGGCAGTAAAATTACCCACCAAGCCATGCAACCGTGTGGTTCTAAAATGGACTGCTGAGGGAGAGGAGGGGAGGGGGCTGCGGGAGGAGTGGAGAAAGATTCTCACTAAAATGGATCCCAGTGATAACCATCTTTTCTCAGTCTCAGAAAGACTCAGCTCCCCATAGAAATAAGAAAAAAAAAATAACATTAAATAATAATTCACAATTGCAATGAGAATTCCATTCTTTGCATTTCTCTGGAGGCTTCTCAATTGTGCAGGTGTAGATTTTGCTGGTACATTAAGGAGTGGTTGTGATTTTAGACCTTTCACTCACAGTATTAAAAAGAGCTCTTTTTAATATAAGAAAGGCTCTATAGGAAACGGAATCAAATTTATCAGCATGGCCCTGTTCTCAGAGTGAGTTTGCTGTGAAGGCCATTGGGCTACCTGCAGTTAAAAGTCACCCACTAGCTAGCATGCAGTGCCCAATGATAAGAACAGCTGTCCAGTTCACACTCTGCAGAGACGGAGAGATAAACAGCATGATAAACAGCCGAAACGTGCACAGCGCACGAGAGAGATGAAGAGAGAGAAGAGAGGAAAGAGTAACAAGACATTCAGACGGACAAAGGCGGTGGTGTGGATGGAATATTTTAGAGAACAGGAAGAAACTTGAGACAAAATAAATCCACTGGAACATCCACGTGAAACATTGATAGGGAAAGCGTTAGTACAGAAAAGAAAGGAATTTTATTTCACATGTCCTCCATCTCCTTTTTTCGCTGGCGTGGGTGCAGCAAATAAAGCCTAAGGCAACTAGACTCAGGACATATCCACAGAGGATCACTTGGAAAATATCCATCAGAGGGAGATACTAATTGGTGTGTGTGTGTGTGTGTGTGTGTGTGTGTGTGTGTGTGTGTGTGTGTGTGTGTGTGTGTGTGTGTGTGTGTGTGTGTGTGTGTGTGTGTGTGTGTGTGTGTGTGTACAAGTCTTGTGTGCCTTTAAATGTTTGTTTACGTATGTCTCTGCATGTGTGCGTGTGTGTGTGTGTGTGTGTGTGTGTGTGTGTGTGTGTGTGTGTGTGTGTGTGTGTGTGTGTGTGTGTGTGTGTCTGTGTGTGTGTGTGTGTGGAGGTAGATGGATGTACACCTAGCCAGGCATGAGAGTGTTGTGCAGCTGAGTGCAGTAATTTCTTTGATCATTTTTAATGGTCGTTCTTTCATGTGGGGCTGCGGCTCGTACACATCTCCCTGCAGGTGTCATCTCATTCCTTCAGTTGTGTGATTAGTATGCGGCAGGCAATAAAAAGCCAGGCCATTACACTGTGCGGCGCACATACATAATCTCAACACACCGGGATCATTACCTTTTCAAAGGATGATATCAGCTCACAGTCTACAGAGAGAGAGAGACGGGAAGAAAGCGATAGAAGCAGAGAATGAAAGGGAGAAAGGAACAAAAAGGAGACAGAAATAAAGAGGCAGTAGTATGGGATGGAGGGGGTTCGAGAAAGAGCTATCAATCAGCGTGGCAGATAAGCAGACGGGCGGCAGAATGATGGTTCGGCTGCCTTCAATTTTGTTACGCGCGCTGTGTTCTTAAACAAACCTCACAGATAAAAATATGTTTCTAGTTCAATATTTCCACAGCCCATACATAAATTATTTAGCCATTTTACTCTTTTCTCTTGTTCTTCTTTGTACCAAGGTTATGGAAAACAGAGGAGGCCTAGGTGAAACTCAAATGTACCCAAATACCCAACACTGCAACACAATGACTATTGCGGCTGATATCTGACCCAAGTTGATATCATTTCACCCGTGCATTCAAAACACTAATAAAAAAGCCATGAAGGGAAATCTGTACAGACCGGCATTCCATTTCATTTTAAATAGGCAGCGGGTGGTAAATACCCTGTCTCTACCTAAGTTGAGAGAAAAGCCGTAAAATATCCACCCATTACCGTATTTCCTGCACGTTGGCTCACACATTCTCTTTTTGTTATTTAATGTCTTATCAGTTATTTTATTCCATTTTATCATGGGAGGCAGCATGAGAAGAGTGTACATATCTAACATTAGATGTCATATATATTTAGTGAAGCACAGACATGAGCACATGCATTCTAATAGTGAGTTGAGGTAGACTCTTGCCATGTTTTTTTTGTTGTTGTTTTTTTTTTTTACTCTTGCCATTGTTGTTTTCACCCATTATGGATGTGTGCTCAGTGTGAGCAGAGACACTGTGTAATAGGCTTAAGCAGCAATAAAAGTAGTGCCTCTCTGCATTTAAAGAACCTGTGGACCCCCGCTGGAACCCCTGGAGTGGAGTGAACAATTTGACAAAGGCAGTAAAAGTGGCTTTCCATAGTTCATGTTCCACCGAAAATGTTAGCTCACAGACACCAAAGAAAGGCTCCTTCACTGTTCTGTACCACTAACACGTATTACCATCCTGACGAATTGAAACCCTTTCAAAGTTACTGTTTGACTCCAGGGAACTGGGTAATATGATTTTTAATTCTTGGATTCAAGTCAAAGCCACTGAGTGCCGGTATACCCTCAGAAGACCATTTAACGCTGAGAACTTGATGATATCAATTATTTTAGTAAACAAGTAGGCCGAGATCAAGCCCTCGCCTATTCCTCCACCTCAGCATTAATCCCCGTACAAAGACAGATGTTGCAGCTAATTGAACTAAAACATGGCTTTGTGAGGGATAACGGAGGATTTGGTCCTGTCTGTAAGTACATCATTGCTAGGGGTCAGAGAGTATGTACCAAGGCATCTTCTAATTGATTGACTTTTCACTAACACTTTCTTTTATTTGGTAACACAAGCACATTGTTTACCATTTAGGCACCAGGATTAACTTTGTTATTTTTTTGTTCACGAAGGCCAGTTTTTGCACAAATTTGAAATACTGTTGCGAAAATATTTTTTCTTAATAAATTATCATTCAAGACTTTCATTTAAATGTAGAAAAGAAGCCCCGGCGAGTCATGGCTTCCCACATTTCACCATTAGCCTATTCCTTAGCGAGAGCGAATTCGTTTGAAGCAAAAAAAAAAAGGAAAAGAAAAAGAAAACATCTTGGAGAGATGTCTGGCAGGCGTTTTGATTCCCCCGGTGCACGAGGGAAGGCTCCCACTGGTCTGATAAAAAGCCTGGGTTCCGACAGCAAATGATGCCGTTCACCAGAAGCAGGCCTACACTGTGTTTTAATTGGCCTCTTCTGTAGCCGTGAACCTTAATGACTTTGTTCCTGGATTAAAAGTCTCAGAATGTTCAGGCAATGCAAGGGTCCTAACCTTTCCTCGGCTTCTCCCCCCTCTCCGACTGCGTCCTTCTGTCCCATATTTTACAGCATTTATTCTACTCAGTGTTCAGGGCTTTTCTTAAACGCCCTTCCCCTCAGTTGTTAGAACAGCAATACAGCCTGCTTTGCATTCAAAGTCAGTCGACCTCAAGAGAGTTTGAGGTTATGACATTCTATAATAAAATCATGTCTTGAAATGTAACAATTTTCCCATGTGCTTGAACTGAAATGCTATTTTTCCCCATTTTCTATTACCTTTATCTTGAGAAAATCAACAACAATCCATTTCATTTTGACAACGGAAAAGAAAAAGGTGCCGTCATGAGTAGTTATGTCACTTTGGTGTAAAGGGGACATGGTCACTGTGCTTCTGTCAATGTATTGCTGAGAACTTAAAGCAAAACAAGGAGGAATAAAAACGGGCCTTTGTGAAAATGTCAAGACTGAAGCACTCCCTGAACTCAGGAATATAGCACAAGAGTTGTTAAACACAGACAGTAAATAATGTTATATCGATAGCTGGTAAATTATCTTCTAATAATATTGTGAATATAAATTTTCTTCGCAAGTGGTTTGTTGACACCCGACAGGACAATGGCCTTTAATGTCTGGCAAAGTGGGCTAATATTTGTAATGCAAATTAGGATATTGAATATAAATTTCTGGAACTTTAAAATACCTTATATTCAAGGTTAGATATGTAGATTACAATTTCTGCCTTCAAAAAGGACTCCATGACTTGCTTTATTGATCAAGTTTAGATTGTGAAGGAAAGTGACGGAGAAAAAAAACAAACAAAAAAAAAAAACAAGGTAAAACAAATGTGGCCCAGCATTACGATGGCCCTCAGAAAGGTCTAAAATATTAGCCTTTTGTAGAGATAGTGTAGAAAAGCGCACAGGTGTACGGCACCAGATAACAGAGTAATAACATTTAAGATAAAATGCTGCAGGTGACAACTACTTTACTACTACAGAGATGAATCCTCATATTTTTATAAAATATGTCAAATTTCATGGACCAAGGGGAAATATATATATATATATATATATATATATATATATATATATATATATATATATATATAAAATTTACTTTGAGGGAGTTGAGCACATGCTGTCCTTCAGAACAGCAGAGTGCATTCCACCCGCCAGCTTACCAGGCCGGACCTGCGAGATGTGCTGAGTGATGGACTAATCGATGAACTGCCTAATCAGCCAGCTTAGCTCTAATACCTCGGACAGCTCCACATCATTATCATATCAGCCTCCGCACGTTTTGAGGTGACATGCGAGAGGCAAAAGATTAAAGACAATCTTGTAAAGAGGCAGCACAAGTTTTAATGTGTTGACCAACCAAGACCAGGCTTTTCAGAAGCCGACAAGATTGGGAGAAAACCAAATGCAGAAAATGGAAATTAGGGAAGAATTTACGGTGCGCTCGCTGCGCTTGCGTCATGTCAACCAGCGATTGCAACTGTGGCTCTAACTGTTCCTCGAACCACTTCCAGACGCGCCCGCCCTACAGCCAGGCCTATTACTGGGTGTCTATTAAAGTAAAAGTTTGTTTAACTTCAGCACACATTTCGGGGAGCTCAAGGAACTCTAATAAATCATCTATAAACTGCTTTACGCAAACTGTTTACAGACAGTAAATGACGCATAAAAGGGGAAACAGGTTTGAGGTTGAGGATTAGGGCTTAAGGCATGTGGTAGAGTCTGCACACTTCATGCAATTATCACACACACACGCACACACACACACACACACACACACACACACACACACACACACACACACACACACACACACACACACACACACACACACACACACACACACACACACACACACACACACACACACACACACACACACACACACACACGAATAACCACTCAGCCACAGGACCACAAGGAATCCAGTCTGTGGCTGCTTCCAAAGTTACAGTTAATAGATTGATGAGGCAGATGACATATTCACTCTTTAGAAGGAAATCAAAAGTGAGTTTCTTTGCCAAAATCTCATCTCGGAACTAGTGAGGGATTAGGCCAGAAATAAAAGTGCACTATGTAGAGGACTGGGTTATAACAATGGTGTTCCTCTGCCTCCAAATGTGTGTGTGTGTGTGTGTGTGTGTGTGTGTGTGTGTGTGTGTGTGTGTGTGTGTGTGTGTGTGTGTGTGTGTGTGTTTGTGTGCGTGTGTGTGTCTGTGTGTGTGTTTGCATTTCAGTCTGTGTTTCTTGTCTTTATTCATTGCTGTATTAAATGAACAGGCTGATTAGCAATGGATTTTTTAATGTCACTCTGCTAAAGGTCAACCCACTTTCTCATGATAGGGATTGGCAGAAAAGAGGAAAATTCACTCACATTTAGAAACGGTGAAGGGCTGCATTTTGAAAAGCGTGCTGAAAAAATACGATAAAAAATAACTCTGTTGTCCCTTTTTCTAAGTGATCAAGATTGATTATTATTTGATCACTGTCAGATTGCTTTAAAAAGCTGAAACATATTGTGCAGGAAATAGGAGAAGACCAATTCCAAGCAAGCATGTCTGACTGTGTATACTATAATTTCCTCTGAGTAAGTTAATTTTGATTTATGTAGACATTCCTAATACACTTGTGTAAATGTTTCTTTTACAAGTCTCATGTGGCAGGCCGACGGCTACAGTTATGTGGTTGGTTTTTCTCACACTGCGCTGTATTCAACTTCATTCACTATGTTTATGACGCACCACTACTTCACTATGCACCCTGAAGTTAGCGAGAGTTGCAAATGACACTGTAGGAAGTCACATATTGTAATGCCAACATTTTAGCATGCATAAGTACATCCAAAACATGATACATTGTATGCTATGTTTACATTTTATATATGTATATATATATATATATATATATATATACACACACAAATACATATATAGACATACACACAAATACATATATAGTCATACACACAAACACACATACATGTGCTCAACTCCATTAAAGTAAATTATATATATATATATATATATATATATATATATATATATATATATATATATATATATATATATATATATATATATATATATATATATATATATATATATATATATATATATATGACATATTTTATAAAAATATGAGGATTCATCTCTGTAGTAGTAAAGTAGTTGTCACCTGCAGCATTTTATCTTAAATGTTATTACTTTGTTATCTGGTGCCGTACATCTGTGCGCTTTTCTACACTATCGTAATGCTGGGCCACATTTGTTTTCCCTTGGTTCTTTTTTTTTTTTCCTGTCACTTTCCTTCAGAATCAAAACTCGATCAATAAAGCAGGTCGTAGTCATTTTGAAGGTCTGTTTATAGTTTGTTCTTTATTTTGTTTTCCTATATTAATATAAAAGATATACAGTATAATTGAAATGTATAATTTATAATTTAAAGTGGGCCTATTATGCTCCTTTCTACACAAGTTAATATAGGTCTCTGAAGTCCCCCAACATGTTTTTGAAGATTTTTGTTGGAAACACCAAACAGATTATGCAGTAGAGCCATTTTAACGTACCTCTAAATGCATTGTGTTTCTGACGCTCTTTTTCAGTGGGTGGAGCCGCCCTCCTGAGGCCACAAGTTCTGTGAGCCAATGGCGTTTGAGCATGGCTTCTGGGTTTCGTTGTATTTACTCTCATTACCTTTCACTGATTTCACCTTATCTGTCCACCGAAATATGTGTCTGAACAAATTTTAAGAATTTTAGAAATAAGCAATGCAGTTTCTGAATCTTCACTCATATTAGATCCACAGGGCCTAATTTAAAACTTAGCTCCGACATTGGGTTGCCGTGCTGCAGGCTCGTGAGAGACACTGCGCAGGGATTTTCGCACACAGTGATTTTTCATTTCATGGTAACTTCGGAAAATAAAATAAAAGAAATACATCTACAGTAAAAACACACTTTACTGGTTTTGGTGAGTGAAACACACAGCAGATCGGATGGAGCAGATGACCATATAAAGAAATCAGTGACAAGCTGACATCTGCACGAGCTCCTTGTGCAGGGAGTAGAAAAAAAAACTTGATCCGCTCTTGAACGGATCAAGTTTGTTCGGGCTACGAATGTTCAGGCTACGAGCGGTCGTAGCCTGAGCATTTTGTTCACAGCGATTCCTTTGTCATTAGTTTATATTAGTGTACTCATTATTTGACACTTTAGCCACGTCTAATACGAACATCCGACATTGTATATATATATATATATACGTAAGGTTACAATGTATATACAATGTATATATATATATATATATATATATATACGTAAGGTTACAATGTATATACAATGTATATATATATATATATATATATATATATATATATACGTAAGGTTACAATGTATATACAATGTATATATATATATATATATATATATATACGTAAGGTTACAATGTATATACAATGTATATATATATATATATATATATATATATATACGTAAGGTTACAATGTCGGATGTTCATATTAGACGTGGCTAAAGTGTCAAATAATGAGTACACTAATATATATATGACAGAAAATAAGGAAAAGCATAATAGGTCCCCATTAAATAAAATATATTTGCATATACGTATTTTATAAAAACATTATTTCATAAAATCTACATTGATGGAGAATTTATGCTGAATAGGATATGTTTCATGTCAGAGTTTTATTCTGTATCAACAGAATACAATACAATTATGGCTTATCATTATTATTATTATTATCATTGATAATCATAACAAAGGCACTGTGCCACTAAATACAACGGCTAAATAATTAGATTGAATTGTTATTTTTACAAAATTGTTCAATTTACCCAGTTGTCATTCAGTATTTAAAGGTACAATATGTAATCTCTGCCGCTGGGGGTCTTTCAATGAAAACAACAACAAAAGACGGACTTTGACGACGTGGTGAAGTGGCCTGGGATCATGGTCGTGTCTTCATTGCACCACTGCCAATGAAAGTCGATCTGACGCGTCTCACTCTGTGTCCATCAAGCAGTTGTCAGTAGAGTAATAGAGCAACACAAACAATAGTACAATAGAGTGGCTATCTAATGTTAGCTCCTTCGCAGAGTCCTCTGTCTTATCACCCGGTGTTCCATGTGTCGCACCGGAACTTATAGCAAGTAGAGGGGGTAAAGGGGATATGACGCCATTGACAGGAGACTTAATGACGCAAACCGTTACTTATATTAAAATCGAGGATTTCTCTGGGTTTGAAAATTGTTGTAAATATTTGGGATAATAATTCAAGTACACAACTCAACAAAATATATGACATAGGTCTACTCGCTTTTTGGAAATTGTAACGATGAAACGTTACATAACGCACCTTTAATACTTTAGGACAAAATGTTCTTCTGCGACCCGAGGTCCACATCTCAGTGGCGTGTGTTCTCTCTGGGTTGTGGATGGAAACGTGGCTGCGTCTCAGTCAGGAGTGGAACTACAGGCCACCACTTCCAATCATCATTAATGTTTAAGATGCCTAACAACTGCGCTGTCAACAGCTTCCAAGCTAATCGACGTGTCAATCAATGGCGGGCGCGAGGCAGGCTTTTAGAGGGTCCCCGAGGTGGCCGCTTAGAGCACGCTCAGTTTAACACCGCGGTGCTGGGAGAGTATAAACAGAGAGGGATATGGACTGTTAGATTGACTGGCTGATCAATGGCATTGATCAGCGCGCCCCACCTACAGCTCTGCGTACGCTCTGCATACGTTGTCCTGAGATGCAGAGCTCTCAGGCTGAATCTGAGGTTTTTTTTTTTGTTTTTTTTTCTCCCACCCACATTGAGCGCCGCACGCGTGAGTGCAGAAAACCTGATTTGCTCTAGAGGGAGACAGAGAGGAGGGTCATGAGAAGTCTGACCTTAGGTTAATGGAACCTTGAGTTTTGTGAAATAGTTATCAATATTCATTAAAAAAAATTATATATATATGTATATATATATATATATATATAATTTTTTCCCTCTAACTGCCAGATGAAATGCAGGTTTAAGAGATAATGCATTTTCTAAAATATATAAAATGTACACATTTTTTTGGTTCAAATCCAAAATCTTGCTCATGTCTGTGTCTGCGGGGGCAGTAGCTCAGGAGGTAGAGTGGGTCGTCTAATAATCCGCAGGTTACCCGTCTGATCCCTGGATCCTTCTGCTAGCGCCAGAAGTGAGCAGAAACTTAACCCCTGGTGGCTGTGTCCATCGGTGTATGGATGAAAGGTGAAAAAATGTCACAAGATGACTTTGACTAAAGGTGTTCACTGTAGGACGGAAAAACAGAGGCAAGTTAAATCTTTCGCAATGATTCCATTTTTTAATTCAGAAGACAACAAGCCACATTTGCCCCCCCACACTATATTTTAAGAGGTACTATTTGCGGCACCGCTTCTTTCCTTGGATTTTTATGAAACCCCATTAAGAGCTCGTCCTCATAAAGACCGCACTGCGGGGAGGAACGCGCAGGAAGAACATTCCACGCCTCGGCTTTTTCCACCACGTAACCGGCGACGCGGCCTGGCAGCCTTCGCTTGGCGAACGCGGTGGAGACAGCGGTTTAATCTTGTATCTGTCAGTGCGTTCAACCCCGCCCTGCGTTGTCGACATCGTCTATGGAAAAACACCACGCCAGCAAAACAAAAAACAATCAATTATGCATTTCGACTGCAGACAATTTTAATTAATTCCCTTTTGAATTCCATGCGTTAATTTAATGCCACACATACATGCAGGCCGATCCAATTTGCAGTTGTTTGTTCCATCTGGTTATTGTGTCAGGTTCCAGAAATGTTCAGACCCTAGTACAGTCCTAAACAAACAATGACCCTGCAGTTGTGTCTCACTGTATGTGAAACAATTCAGCTTTACACAAACTAACATGGCAACAGGAGAGGGTTTTACCGTGATATTGGCACCGCTCCACTTTTATACCACCAGTAAGCATTATTCTGAAGGGTCATTTCAAATCTATCAAATCAAAGATGGAGCCATCAATGTATACAACATCCACTGCCCCAAAGCACTTTTTTTTTTGGCCCATCTGCTAGTGGCCGGTAAACTGGACACATTTAGAAGCCTGAAATATTTCCAATATATAATTAATCTCTGACTTTATCTTCACAACTCCGAGACAATTTCCAGAATTCTGACATTTAACCTGTAATTCTGACTTGTCTCCTTGACTTGGGAATCGTCGGAATTATGAGAATAAAGTAGACTTTTTATTTCCCTTACAAATCGCAAATAATTCTCTCAAAATGTTATATCACACAAACATTTGTTTTATTTGCATGGTTTAAAAAAGAAAATACTTCATTGAGACAGAAAAGGCGCCAAAATGTCTGAAGCGGTCTGCTACCTGAAGCTAATCCAACGGTAGCAACGCAAGCTAACTACTTAGCACAGGCACATGGAGTTAGCAGTCACTTAACTCATCGGCAGCAATATCAGTAAAAGCTGATAGAAGTAAAAACTTAACTCACCATTCCGACATGCCAGTGACTCTGCGGTTTTGGGAACAATTAGTCGGCTTGTATCCATCCATCAAAGTGAATCGGTGCCGCGTTCCAAAGCAACTCCGAAATGGGTGATGTTTTGTTCCTTTGGCGCGTTTATCATTCCCAGCTAAAGCTACAAAGTGGTTGAGATCGAAGTTAGACGTGTTTTCCAATAAAACCCCAAGGCAAAGGGAATGTTATTCACCATTAGCGGTGTGTGTCGCCATGTTGCTGTGACGTCAGGTTTATTAGCGCAGTGAACTCGGACCCTCCCCCCCACAATTCTGACTTAAATGGTCGTTCCTTTGCACTTCTCCCAGATATAGATCGGATTTTCCCAAGTCGCAACCTGCATGGATTGCAGCATTTCTATGGCAGCTGTGTACAGATGCTGTTGAGCCATTTACTGCAGTTTATTAAACATTTTTGGTGGAAAAAGCCTTATTAAAAACATTAATGTTCAACATAGAATTTCTCATGGTATTGCAATCGATAGCGCAATACTTCGCCAAGGAGGGTCATACAGGAATCGCCGCTCCGTCGACCATCGGAATAAACTATAAGGGTCTATTTTCTTTTCAAAGCCAATTTGGGAGTGTCGTCATGGAGACAAACCCGATGCGGCAGCTTCTGACCCTCGCTTAAACAAGCAGACAAATGGGTGGCTTTGATGGAGCCCTGATCCAGGCCCAGCCCACCACGCTTCCTCCATGTTTGCCAATTCCGCCTTCTCAACATCCTTATTGTGCCTATTCATACATTCATTCAGTGATGTGGCCTCTAGGTTTTTTTTTTGTTTTGTTTTTTTGGGTTTTTTTTCATCACCACTTCATTTGAAAAGAAACGGCGGTAGATAATGGAGTTCATGCAATTTCCTCTTAAGTACGTTGATGTAGGTAATGGAAGGTGGTGGTCGGCCTCTACCCGACTCCTCGAAGAATTTGAGGATCCACAGCGACAGGACATTTAATTTCGAGGGCCGTCACGGCATACGTCAAAAGTTGCTATTTCGGGTGCCGTCACGTTTCAGGAAGCGGCAGCAAAGACAGCGAGGGCCCGCGAGGAAAGGTGGAGGGAGGAGGAGAAGGGAGAGGAACAAAGGTATGAACGGAACGGAAAGTCACAGGAGGGGAATATTATCTGGGAGACCTTCTTGTGAACCTGCCTTCCAGCTGCACGCAATTTTACAAAACAAATCTCTCAGCCGAGATAAGACCATTACAAACCAAATAGTGGAAGAAATAATAATAATTCAATAGCACAGCATGTAATAATTCAGCAGCCAGCCAACCAACTGGAATCAGGACAGTGGCTATCGTTGCTTGATTATAGCTCCACCAATTCAAAATTCATAATGGATTTTTATTCTTGCACCTTTTTCAAAGCATCCATTTCAGGGGGTATGAAAAAGTAATATTCCAGCAATAAAGCTTGATTTACACCCCCTTCCGTGTTCCCCCTCTTCCTTTTTTTATTTGATCATTTAGCTGGGATCGTATAACTGTATATCAGACACAAATGAAATCAGGTCTCCTGCACATTAAGGCCGTGTCTTTCTGCGGCGAACATCCCCCTGCAACGCAGCCACCCAGCGCCGCGGCGAGCCAAGGGCAGAGTCCCATTCATTTTCAGGCCCATTTCCTCCTATGATTAGGCGATCAATCAATCCCGGGCTTCAATCTCATCAGGCAGACGGGATTATCTGGCCATCTTCGCCTCTCCTCGCGCAACTGGCTCCCTCCCTCCGCGCGCGGCGGCACATTAACATCAGATCAAGTATCAGCCAACACAAGCAGTCTGGCATATCAGCCGACCACAAACAGACGGTTCCTCACCTCGGCCGTCCCACTCCCGGCCCCCCCGGACAGCACCACCTGACCGGCTGGCCTTGCATGCAAACGGTGCCCCATGCCTGGGTCCTGCACCAGGGATAAGGGGTGTTTTGTGCACATACACATTTCCGTAATGTGTCCTGCAGACGGATTCCCAAAAACATGAGGGAGAATGTGTAGAAGCTAAGTACTACCACTTCCACAAGGCTTTGACTTGCACCACATCCATCTCCTTAAACGACCATTCCAGAGTAAAATCCAGTTTTAGCCCTTTTTACTAGACCATTTTCCTGATGGTGAAATCAATGGTGCTCCTGCCTTTTCAAATGGAATCAACGAATACAAAATACAACAAAATTAAGTAACTTTAACAGAAATATACACCATATTACTGTAATTTTCAGCAGTACCATATCATTGTCACCACACCGTTCAAAAAATAGAGGCACTATACAAAATCTAAAAATGTGAACTACGACTAGGAAAATGGTCTAGTCAGCGATAAAACTGGATTTTTATGTCGGTATTTTATTCCATTTTCTTTAAGAGGAAATTGAATAAACTCCATTATCCAGCGCCACTGAGTCATTCATGGGAGAGATTTTCATTTTAGTTTGTTTAAATGTAGATTAAAAAAAAGATAAAGAGGACAAACTTGTATTTCTGGCTAAATTTCATGCCACTCATTGCCTCCTCTCATAAGGAGTTTATACCCCCCCCCCCCCCCCGATTTGTCTTTCTGGCTAGTTTTCTGTTTGTTTATGGACAAATCACCTCAAGGATAATAAAAGGGATTTTTTTTTTTTTTTTTTTTTTTTTAATCAAATTGTACGAGCATGTTCCGTGTGTCATAAGAAAAAAACAATACATTTTGAACCGCTGGAACCTGAAGAGCTGCATAGTCTCTCCGTACAGCGGCTGGGGCATCGCCTGTTGTTTACTGAATACATTTGTAAGAAAACTTAAAATATTATGTATTGGACGGACTTAATGAATCAGAAGTGTTTACCGTGTAAACAGCATAAAAATAACACACGCTAGTATACCCTGATGCAGGAGATTCCAACCCAACTGAAATTATTTAAGCTTCCCAATGAAAACAATCTGAGATGATGCTTCTTGAATAAGGCTGTTTATAGCGGCAGCGCTACACACCTACAGCATATTATCAGGAACATACGAATGGATTTTGCCTCACAGAATGGACACTGGAGAGGAATTTGATGGAAATGTGTTGATTGTCATTATACCGCACAGTACTACCTGTACAACGAACGAAGGATCTGGTACTGTAACCTCCAAATGGTGCAAAAAAAAAAGGCACGAAAAGATCGCTTCGTAAGGTATGGAAAGGAAAGCATAAATACCTTGTAAAAATATATGACCGTGATTCAATTGCGTCAGGATGCCTTCAGCTTAAGCTCTAGTTCTAGTTCAAGCTGTTTGTATTCCTCTGCTAATGGGAAGAAACAATAAAAGTGTAATTACAGATTAAAATGTGATTCCAGGAATAATCTTGAAGTCAGGGGTACCAAGCACACAGGGGGCGGAGTCGTTGTCAGGAGCTGTTCAGGGAGCGGGAGCGGCACCTCGGTGTTAATGTTAAGATAAGTGAAATTGGTTCGCTACTGATGCTGCAAGCAGGCCAAAGGACAATGGAAAATATATTCCTGATTGAAATGTCACAACTATTAATTTAAGGTTTGGCCGACATGTACCCAAGGGAGGATTGGGCTCAGGCCAAATCCGCGTCATATACTAAAGGGGTCTCAAACTACAGGCCCGGGGGACAGATCCGGCCCACGAGACAATTAAATATGGCCCGCTACACGGAGATAACATATTGATGAATCTGGCACGCAAATAATTAATACATTTTCAAATCACAATACTTAATTAATCCATACAAATGAACTTAATGCTTTCAAAATATAAAACACAACTAAATAAGATCACAAGAGAGATATTTCTAACAGGATTACTGAGCAATTCACTAATGTGCGCGAGTCAAATCAAGTTTATTTCTATATCCCTTATTCACAATGGAGTCTCAAAGGGCTTCACAAACCAGAGAAAACAGGTTCACAGAGAAAACAATGGCATCCCCTCATCCGGGCAAGGGAAAAACCCATTGGGGAGAAAAAGGGAGAAACCTTGAGAAGGGGCCACAGAAGGAGGAATCCCCCTTTCAGGATGCCCAGGCTGCAATGCATGCCAGATGGGTAACAACAATAATATAATGTGACAAATCATAGGATATTGTACTTCTATACAAAGCAATTAAAAAGCTAGACAATATGAGAGTACACAGTATTTGCTGGTGCAGAGTGCTGCAGGTAGACTCCACCAGAGAAGTGGTCCTCATCCAGCCCCATTCCACCATTCCAGGTAGAATGCAGCAACCTGAGAGAGCAAGGGGGGTAGAACACAGTGGGTTAATATCCAGATGTCATGAACCAGTGCTACGGGGTGAAGGCAGGGTGAGAGGCAAGCTAACAGGACAAGTGTGGTAAACCAAATGCAAGAATGTAAAAATGAGTCTTGATGTAAAGATTTCTTCTGAAGTAGCAGCTCTGGTTTGTGCAGGTAAGGCGGTCCAGAATACTGGGGCCCGGCATGAGAACGCTCTGTATATTTGGGTGTCATCAGCATACCAATGAAACTAATGCCAGATTTGCGTATCATATCTCCAAGTGGCAAACACATAGATGCTAAACAATAAAGGGCCAAGTACTGATCCCTGCGGGACCCCACAAGTAACATTACAATACTCAGAGGTCACATTGCCATGAATTATATGGTGTGTCCTCTCTGAAAGTTAAGCTCTAAACCAGGAAAGTGCCAGACCTCTAATGCCAATGCACGTGTCAAGGCGATCTAGCAGTAAGTTATGAACAACAGTATCAAAGGCAGCGCTGAAGTCGAGTAATAGTAATACCGATGAGGTGTCGTGTCCATCGCTAATAAAAGATCATGAACCACTTTTGTGAGGGCCGTCTCAGTGGAGTGGGGCGCTCTGAATCCGGACTGAAATAATTCAAACAGATCACTAGAGGACATGTGATCAGTAATCTGTTGTGCTAAGATTCTTTCAAGAATTTTGGAGATGAGGGGGATGTTTGAGACTGGCCTATAGTTGCTCAGACTCTCAGGGTCCAAGTTGGTTTTTTAGTAAGGGTCTAATCAAGGCTGTCTCAAAAGCCAAAGGCACAGTGCCAGAGGAGAGAGATGAGTTAATAATGTAAAGAATAGAGGGTCCTGGAATTGGAAACAGCTCTTTAACGAGTTTTCCAGGTAGTGGGTCGAGTAAGCATTTTGTCTGTTTTGCTGCACTTACAAACTGTGATAGAGTTTCGAGAAATACTGTATCAAGGTGTGAGATGCACTGTTGGAAGTATCTGCTTGGGGTTAAGGCCGAGTGCCTTTAATCTATTCTCTAATAAGGTCAATTTTCTGAGTAAAGAATTGGGAGAAAAACCAAAACAAAATAAAAAATAAAATACAGGCCAGTTTTCCCTTGAAGTTCAACTCGGCCCCCCTAGAAGAAGACAACCTGGCCTGGCCAGGTCATTTGAGTTTGAGACCACCGATATACAGTATTACTGTACATGTATAACTAGTGCTGCCACCATGGCAGAGGTCTACATCCTACAAAAGGTCTTTCTAGTTTTAACTAAATTTGTCTACTATAAGCTGCCTTTGTGTAAAAGGGAAACCCCAGTAGACCAACCAATTAAAATGTGTCTGGAAGGCGCCAGGGACCAGAGCCTGGTGATTGAGGTCACCTACCTGGCTTTTGTAAAAATGGTATGGAGGAGAAGAGTGGCAGGGGGCAAATTTTACAACATGGACTACTCCACCTCGTTTCCAATCCATTAATGGCGTCCAGCGTGTTTCTTGTAAACACCAGAACTCCATTAACTTATTTAATTTAGCACTAGTACAGCTTTCCAACTTGGAGCAGTGGGTTGTGTTGTGGCTTTTTGAGCATACAAAAAAAAAAGTATATATATATGTATGCAGTATATAATATATGTATATATATTTCCCATGGTGAATTTCTCACCAATTTAGGTTTCATTGAATAAATAAATTAAATAAATTAAATGAATGTAAATGACCATAATTGAGAATTGCCAGCATCATTTCTTGCTGTGACACCATTTTCACATTGTTGAATTCTGCCATTACTGTCTCAGTTACGCATAATAAACACGCAAATGATTCCCCGAAAACAGCCCACTTTTCAGTGTCTCGGTGAAGTCACTAAGAAAGAAAGAGACAAAAAAAGACAAAAAGCCCTGAGTGTGCAATATTCCTTCATTGATTAAACTCAAAGAGACACTCCGTACTTCCTTAAATTTTCATCAGCTGTCATCCAGCAGCGTTTCCGGGGTGTGTGTCTCTGCCAACGCCCCCGGGCCACTCTGCATCCACAGCCCCTTGATATGACGTGCAGAGTGAGAGAGGCCTGGAAGCTGCTCATCCTCATCATCTTCATTATTCCTTAGTGGAGACGAATGTAAAAAAATATATATATAAAGAAATAACACATTGTGGAATTCTGAGGGGGAAAATATAAATTAGTAATACACTAACAAGGACTAAGAGCACACGCAGGTAGAAGAAATTACTTTTTATGTCATCAGAAATATTTAATTTCAGAATTTCAGACTGGCTTAAAAGGCAACATTTTTTCCCCCAGACCTAAACATACTCAATGAAGGCCACTTACGGGGCAAAAAGCTTTTTGATGTCAAGGAACTAATTCTCCAAGGTGGGTAAGATTCTCTTTGCAGTCGCCATAACCCGAATTAAACTAGTGTCATTGAGTTCCTGCAGGCTGAAGAATTAGGTCTTGTCACTTCATCACTGCTGGCCTTCCTTCCCATTCAAATTAAGGAAGAAAATGTTTCATTCCTTAAAAAAAAAAGCATCATCAACTAATGTGTGTGTGTGTGTGTGTGTGTGTGTGTGTGTGTGTGTGTGTGTGTGTGTGTGTGTGTGTGTGTGTTTTTGTGCATGTGTGTGTGAATTGGATCTACCACTCAGAGCTTTATCTGTCACCCGAGCGAACAATGTGCTGAGGAGCCACTTGGTAGGGAAGCTGGAATTCCTTCACATTGTTTTTTCTCTCTAGTTGTCTCTCTAGTTTTCTCTACTGTTTCATTAGCATCGGGGATGCACTGATAGAACAACCTTCACTAGCTATAGTCGACTCATTCCTTAAGTCCTAAACCAGCAGGAACAAAGAGTCATTGCCGAGCCGTAGGCACCGTCGGTACCGCCGGAGAGGGAGACAGGCATGGGCGCCAGATTGTACCATGGAGTTGGTGGTGGGGTGACGGCGAGGAAGGTGACGGAGAACGGGTCCCATCACCCACAGTGCGTGTTTAGTTCCATAAGGAAACGGAAATAACCTACATCTAGCATAAAAACACACTGCCGGGATGGCGGCTTGGTCGACCACCTACTATGTCGCCTATAGGGAGAGCGCCAGCCCTGTCCGGGGGGCCACAGGAGGATGTGTGGATGAACAGAAATGGTGATGAGCATTTAACCTTGGAAAGTCCACAAGCATGTGGCGCTGAAGAGCATCCCTCAGATCAAACAAACAACACCGATAAGCACAGATAGATAATAAATGATCCACAGATGTACAACAAACGGCTCAGCGGGGAATTTAATTGATTCTCCACTTGTTTTCCATGCGATTGAACCAATCCACATTCTTAGATTGAAGATTGGAGAGATGAAGTGTGTCAGCATTCTGTCACTGCAGACCACAGATGTTTCTCCCCTCAATGACTTAAACGGGTTATTGTTGCATGTAACTCGAATTTTGAATATGGCCAGATATGCAAAAAGCAGCAATTACTGCATTGTTGTTCTTCTATAAAAGTGTATTTTTGTTTTCTGCCGACATCTAATAGGCCTTAAATACCTTTATCATAAAAAACAACAACCAAATGTGTCATACACAAACCGCCTTTCTGCCATTGTTAACTTATCAACTTACCTTGTCAAATTACCGTTCAAAATGGTGTCTTTAGGAAGGCCTGAATTCAATGCCATACACAAGTTTTATATAGTCATTTTAGCGGCTTTTTTCAACTCAAATATGTGACATTGACATAGCAAAGAAAATGTAGTGAGTATCCGATTGACACAAGGACTCTGTGAAAGCACACACACTGTAGTGAATTCAAGGCAGCGGCTCAATTGTACACGGAGAAAGGATTCTATCAGATCTTTAAAATGAATGGCATCAGTGGAAATTATCTTAAATTATTGAAATATGTAACCTTACATTTTTAAAGAACAGGTGCAGACGTGCAGCAGAGTGATGTGGAAGTGATGCGGAGACACATTCTGTTCACTTGTGTAACGCCAATGCCTTGTGATATTTGGCTTTAAAGGACCTTGCGGTAAAGGACCGGTGTCAAATCGTATTTTGGCCGTTTACTAGACCGCGCACATTCCGGCATAAAGCGACGGCGGGTCCGCTTTTTCAAAATGGAATTAACCAACGCGATTGAAGCTCAGTCGAGTAACTTTGACAAAGAAACGTAGTAACATCTTAGTCAGAGGGAACAGGAGATCCTTTAAGAGGAGTCCTTCAAGGTCTTTGTTCCAAGCCCCTGAAACACACACACCCACACACACACACACACGTTAAAGCATGCTCTGGTGAAATGGATGGAAACTGCGTGCATGGCCAAAAGTAAATAATAATGTTAACATTTTTTTTATGTGCAACGCTAATTAAAGCTGAAGGATGAAGGCTAAAGATGAAGTCATGGATCTAATCAGAAAACGCGACTCGGGGCCAACGTGAATTAACAGGGCGATCTCGGTGGTCACACAAGCCCCCGACGTCTCCGAACACAACCATGACTTGGCATTAACATCTTTGTTTCAAACTGAGAGTATTAAAAGGTTGTCCCGAGGCAACTCTTTATGCCATCAGCTCCGGCATTTCTCTCCCTTTAGCCTTTAATTAAATTTGATTGATTACAAAAATAAAGAAGAAAAAAAAAACCTCTGGCAACATGCCTGCCAGAGAGCCTCGCGGTACCCCGGCCGGCCGGTGACTCCACTCCTTCATTCACCCACTTTCTTTCTTTCTTTCTTTCTTTCTCTCTCTCTCTCTCTCTCTCTCTCTCTCCTCCGACCCTCCAGCTCCTCCATTCGCCTGTTGTGATTCACCACGCTGATATTTAAGTCCCTTTGCATTTCCCTCCAAACGTTAGACCTTTCAGTTCCATGTTCATTTTTCTCCATCGAATGAGGTTTTATTGATTAGATTGCCCCGAATTAGTGAAAAGTTTTAACCTTTTAAACAACGTAAACGTACGAGCTGATCGCTATAAATACAAATTGACCAGGACGGATATTGTGATTGAAAACATTACTTACTGTAGCCTAGTTTTGAGGATAGTTGATTTCTTTGTGCTAGTAACCCTCGTCGCTCAATAACGAATGCAATCACCTTCAGCTATTAACCTTTTTTGACTCCATTAATTTATAACGGATCTTTCCATAAAATAAGTATCAATATCGGATACGGTGAAATATTAAATTAGATCACATTTTTCCTTCGTAACAAATGGAGGTAATGGGGCACATGCTTCCAAACAAGTTTCTGCACGACACCTTGCAGGGTGGGAAATAGACTTGCAGGTAGAAGAGATGAAGCAAACCTGCGCACGGGGTTGTGTTCATTTTATAAAATCACCAAGCTGTTAATACGGTAATGATGGCAACGATGAAGCAAGCAATCGGTCGACTTTACTGCCAAAATGATCATTTTGAGGGGATTGATTGAGTATCCTACTCCTCAATATGTTCCTGAGCTCACCGGCATTTCATCGGAGCGGCACTCAAATGCAACACAAAGAGAGATCACATAAAAGAGAAACGTATTTTGGCCTAAATTCTCATTACGAGACACAGGTGGCGGACAAAATAAACACCACATGAAAAAGGAGTTTCATTTTGAAGGAACTGAATCACAATGACTGATGCAGCTGCAACGGTGAGTCATGTTCGATTGATTGGTCGTACGTGATGTCTGACAATTAGCACTTTGATATGTGAGTTTTCAAAGGAACACGCGGCGACTTCCAGCTCCAAAGAGGCCCCGGAAGTCTACGGCTGAAATGCAGGTTCACAAAAAAATGACAGAACTGCGTCGAGGGGAGCAACCGCCAAGGCCGCGCTCACCACCTCTGTGGCCCGTGTCAGAACAAAAAAAACAAAAAAAAAACACATGTCGTGAGGGTCGCCCAAGCCGAGAGGGCTGCCGTTCAGAAGACAACTATGTCCAAGGCCAATGCAAAAAGATGCTTGACATGTTGTATGGAGCGTGAAGCCTGGACCTCTGAGCAATGGAGGAAAAAGTCCCGTGTGTTCCGACGAGTCGTCTATCACCCCGGTGCCCCCGTCTGGACGAGCGTACGTTCGGTCAGAGCCAAATGATTCCTTCAACCCGCAATGCCCGCGGCCGACAACAGTCGGGCGTTGCAGGCGGAAGAGTGGGCAGCGGATTGAACCTCTCACCTTTGCTGCGCAGGATCATTGTGGACATCCGCTGATGGAGATATTAGGGAGGAAGAGAATTCATATTTGAATTTTTTCAAGGATTTGCGCGACCGCTAGTTCTTTGCGAAGCAGTTGATCAGCTGTGGGCTTCAGAAAAGTGAGCCAATTGATGCTATTTACATGATGCTATCTACACTTGCCTCCAAGTTTTTATCTTTTTGCTTTTGACATTTGTGACGGATGTGATGTGTATGACTTTGTTTGCACTTTTTGGGGTGTGTGGCTTCAGCTGCTGTGGGTGTGATAATGATGCAGCTGCAGTCATAGAGGATCTGGTTGCAGCTGGGACGAGCAAGGCTTTTTTAACAGGCTGTGGTAGAGGAGAGAGAATCCTGGTTGTATTTATAAACGGTGCCTCTTGTGTCGTGAGTGAAGTGTTTTTTAATTATTTTTTTTATATTTATTATCAGACCTCATCAGTTCCCTTCATGAGAAAGTAATTTGAAAGTAATTTCGAGCACCCCAGATGAATCCTTTTATTGTGCTCGACTACTTCATGAACAGAGTGGCTAGTCAGAGTATTTAAACTGGGCGAAATGAAACAATTCTGCGCTATGAATGCTCACTAAAAAAATAAACAAATATCACACGTGCAGCTATTGTCTATTTATTCTGTTTAGATTTTAGACGCATGGAGATGGAGGTGTGCAGAATGAGCCTGAGTGAGGTGGAGCAGACAGATAGCAGTGTGGCTTCTGAAGAGAGAGAGAGAGAGCGAGCGAGAGAGAGAGAGAGAGAGAGAGAGAGAGAGAGAGAGAGAGAGTGGATTATCAATGCGCTTTACATTTGAACATAATTAGAATTCTTCATTCCTCGCTGAAGCCCTGCAGAAATACGCGACGAGGTTGCGGGGTGACAGGTTAATTGAGGAATAATACCCTTCAGAATGATGGATTTTGGTGACTTGAGATGTCAGAATCCATTATAGGAAATTTAAATTTGCAATTAAAGTGGGAGGTTGGGTGCAAGATTCTTTCATTTTAATTCCCCCTTGCCGACTCCCCTGTTATTATTAATGTTCTGCATTAAAGGCCTGGTCCCTCTGTTCTCCCACTTTGCATCAACCCCACCCCAACCCCCACCCACTACCACCACCGCCACCACCACTGCAACTTCAATATAAGGTGCCAAAATCTGAATTAATTAATGATATCATATGTGCAGTAAATCTGATGGCTTTTCCAGAACAGCAATACCGAACATTAATATTGTTGAATAGATAATAACAAATGGGAGACACATAATCCGCTGTTTCCCAAACACCACATTCAGAGCTAAAATTAAAAAAATATATATATTCTCTAAAAATGCATCAGTTGAGATTTTACTGGACAGGAGGCGGCTAAAGTTAGGGCCAGCGCGGATAGATGAGTAACGTGTAAACGTGCGAAATAAAGCATGTGAACAGGTGCCTGGCGCTCACTGGATCCTTGCAACACACCTGTTCAGATACAGTAGCTCATATTCTAGGAATCCTTCAGTGGTGCAGCAAGTGTTCCGCATAAATCTTTCTACATTTACGACACTTACCAGCCTGAAAGAAAAGTACCTTATAGGGTATGACGTCATTCAATTAAATAATAACGTTTCAAATCTTCTCTTTTAGTTCCACTGCTATTATTATTATTATTATATTCTTATTAATATTAATAATATTATTATAACTATATTCTTCTTCTTCTTCTTCTTCTTCTTCTTCTTCTTCTTCTTCTTCTTCTTCTTCTTCTTCTTCTTCTTCATCTTCTTCTTCTTCTTTTTCTTCTTCTTCCTTTTATAATTTTTATTATTATTTGAAGGGTCTAAGGGGTGGGGAAGTATCGGAAGCATATACATCACATACCCTTTAAATAATAGTTGACCAGTGGTAATAATTTCTCTCTCCCTTATTCAGATAGAATAACGAAACTGGAACAGGGGAGATGGAGATGCACTATCTCCCCTGTTCCTCCATTTCCCTAGAAATCCATCCCCCAGCTGCAGCGCATTAATGCCACTATCAGCTTCTATATCAGTCAAGGTGACAAGTGAGAGACAAGCACCTCCCAAAGAGTGTGTGTCTGTGCTCCCCACTGTATGTGTGTGCGCACGCGTGTGTGTGTGTGTGCCTGTGTGCTTGTGTTGCGCGTGTGTGTGTGTGTGCGTGTGTGTGTGCGTTTGTGCGTGTGACAAAAAACAATGTCGCCTCCAAGTTTCCTCGCGGGGACGGCGGGGACGGTGGTGGAAAAAAAGACAACAAACAGAAAAGGTTGCGAGCGCGCCCGATTGGATACCGTACCTCGCTGACGGCGTAAGAAGTTGGAGTGGATGCACGCCTTATTGTCCTCCCTCTCCCCCCGCCACTCGGACAGCTGGAAACAGAATTCATCCGATTCGTTCTGCTGCTTTTCTCTCTCCAAACTGCCCCTTTCCCTTTCACCCCGCTCCCCCCCCCCCGCCCCCTCCTGTCGTAATAGGATCTGCAGGAATCATTCAAAGGCTAGATATAATTTACTGCTTGCCGAGCACAATGCGCCCCCCCCCCCCCCCCCACACCCCTCCCTTCCTCCCTACCCCCCCTCCCGCCCTCCTCCCCCCCCCCCTCCCGCCCTCCCTCACCCCTTTCCTCAATCGCACAAGGTGCCCTGCGGATGAACTAATCATACTTGAAATATTATTTCTGCTTCTTATTCCTCCATTTTATGAACAGCTCCGTTTTTATGGCGCAATGGATTTAACTCCTGGTCTCCCACACACACACACACACACACACACACAAACACACGCGGACACGCACACACACACACGAGCATGCAAATGCATGCACACGCACACACACACACACACACACACACACACACACAAGCATGCAAATACATGCACACACGCATACACAAACAGACACACGTACGGACACACACACAGGGAAAACACACACACGCACACAAACACATGCAAACACACACACACACGCGCACGCATGCACACACACACACACACACACACACACACACACATACACACACACACTCGCATGCATACCAATGCACACACACACACACACACACAAACACACAGACGCATGCAAACCAATGCACACACACACACACACACACACACTCATGCACACATGCACACACACACACACACACACACAGACACACACACATGGACACAGGGAAAACACACACACACACGCATGCACACAAACACATGCAAACACACACACGCACGCACGCACTCACACACACACACACACACACACACACAAATACACACACACACACACACACACACAGCAGCCTGTGAAGGTAGAAAGATAATGTCATGTGGCGTTGCAGGTAGAGAGAGAGAAAAGCTTTTTTTTCTCTCATAGTTCTTTGTTCGGCGTTTTCGTTTTTGTTGTGAAAACATTGCTTGATATCAGACAGAATTGTCAAGTCGTTACACTCCATCTTCGGTCTGACATTGCCTCTGCTCTCACCGATTTCTGTGCAGGAGTGGGATTCGATTTTCCCAAACCACACATCACAAGAGACCAAATGTATTCGCCTGAATCTAATGTCATTTTTACACCGATGCGTCGCCATGGCAACATACTGGTTTTGCAAGGTAAAAAAAAAAGTAAAGCGTGCTGTTCGGATTTCAACGTGATTCGTACTTTTAATCGATTTAGAACAGCCTCGATAGCAGCGATATCTTGTCGCTCGCCATTGTTGTTATCACTCCTCGGCGCACAGCTCGTCAACTGCATTAAAGTCCCGCCCGTGGTGCTGGTTGGCTTGTCGTGAGTCCCGCCCACCCTCGGCGCTCATTTGGGCCGATTGTTTTTTTCAACCGAGAAACACCCCTTTGATGTCACGATGCCGGGCCGAGAGAATCACTCAACACAGTGGAAGTGGGCGGATTCAAAGGTCTGGACCCGGGCAAGTGCAAACATCCTCCCCGTCGCTTGTGTTTCCCCCGGACCCTTGATTTGGCCAGACCCGTTCCTCCATCCGTAAGAAAAAAATGTCAGAATCACTCCGAGACCGTGGCGACACGTTGAGGTCCTGCCGCCGGGAAACCAGCCGCATCCTCAACCCACGAAAACCACCAAATACAATTCATCCAAGCGGCTCTCGCTACCCCCAACGTCTCTCTGGTGACTGGTAGCCTCTCTTTGTATAGATGCATGCATGTGTCATGCAAAGTGAAGTACACACCACTGTGCTAACCTGAATTACTGACTCTTCATTGTAAAACAACGGTTTGCAAAACCACTATGGAATATAACGTATATATAATCCTTCAATGTCGTGGTCTAAACATTTTGTCCATTCCTTCTTATAAAATATAGCACAGCATTGGACCTTTGGGAGTGCAATGGCTCTTATTTCTACCTCAATGGCGCCTCGGTGGTGCAAAGTTAGTCTTTTTGAGGCCCCTGCCGACATGACACGCCGCGTAACTTTAAGAGCGGCGGTTGATATTTGGCTGCACGGTTCGGCGACCAGCGCGAGATGGAGGTGGAGACTTGATAATGTGACGTCATCTGTCTGCGCACTCATTGACCTCCCGCAGGGATGACGGAGATCTGGAGCGAGAAAAAATAAATCCCGTCGTCAAACTTTTCTGAGTTTTTACTGCTTCAAAGCGCTGCCTGAGCCTTTCGGATTGATTCAATTACTGGTACATCATTTCAAAGTGCGCAGCAGAGGATTTATTGTTTGGAATCAGACATAATGTTTATGCTCTGCTTAGCCCCCGCTATTTCAGAACACTGCCGGTGAGTTCATATTTGTTTCGGGCTATTTGTATTTGTGTTCTTTTTCTGAGGATATTTCACCTACAAAGCCTACAGAGCCTTACTGTAAATAATCAAACTGTCCAAATCCTGCATTTATAAAATACATATTTTTCCCTTTAATCATAGTCTGCTAACCATACAACAAGCATTTTTTAAGCATTTTTCCCTTTTTCGATGGGTCAGCTGTGTTCTTGAAATGGATGGTAAATCCCATGTAAAAACATTTTCACCCTGAAGGTTTAAAGCGAATAAAGTAAAGTGCATTTGAAGATGCTACATTTGGTCCAGTGGATAAATATGCTTACAGTATTATAATATATATATATATATATATATAAAATTGTTATATTTCTCCCCTCTTATCACTGTGGATTTTATTTTCTTATTTGTAAACGACATTTTTGACCTATTATTATAAAGGCTATTTTTACTGAGCTTCCCTGTGTCTGCTGATGTACATCTTCCTTTATGCATTAATTTTTTATATATATTATTTGGGAATGGAAGCGCGGTGAATGTCTGTCGGAATTTCTCGGTTTACATAACTGAGAAACACATTCACAGCAAGCTGCGAAACCCTAAATCACCCGTTTCCCGGAGCATCGACCCGGCCCACGCGCAGCGAGAGATCGCGAGATAGTGAGCGAAGGAAGCCGGGGAACGGGTGAGAGGTAACCGGAAGAGAGGTGGAAAAAAGGAGATAGAGAGGCGAAAGGGATAAATAGACGGAGGCGGCTCTCAGCTGTTCACTTGTACTTAGGGAACACATTTACTTTCCATTGATTTCCAATGCTTTAGTCAATTTCCTGTCACTTTCCATCGCTACTACATGGCATCTCAGTTTAGCTGCTTAGGGCAAAGTGGAGAAAGTCCAAAAGAGAGATCAGGGAAGTCTGTCACAGGCGGGCCAGGCGCTCTTTGTGTTTTTCCTTACTTCTTTTTTGCTGAAGAATAAATTACGTCTTTCTCGTCATGCCACTTTTTTTTTATTTAATGGGGGCCATTAAACTCCAAAAGGATGGTCTTAGTGGTTGTGTTATTCCGCTGTTCAGCAAATTGTGAATAGAGGGGCCGAAAGGTACAAAAGCGAGAGATTTTGAGTAAAAATATAATATCTAAAATAAAATATCTGGAGACTGAGAGATATCAAAATTCACCAAACAACCCACTTGACTCGTCCAAGGCTAATGGAGCCTCTGTGCGGCAACAGAACTGAATGGAAATTGTGATTCAAATTGATCATTTTTGCCTCACTGTGTTTCTGTTATTCTCTCTATTGTGACTGGTTTACGCACACACAACACACATGCACGCGGGCGCGCGCGCGCACACACACACACACACACACGCACACGCGCACGCACGCACGCGCACGCACACACGCACACACACACACACACACACATACATACACGCACACACACATGCACACACACGCATGCACACGCACACCAAAAACAAAATACATACATAGGTATTTGCACATTTCTCCATCTCCTGTCTCACCCACTCCTATCTTTTGCTGATTTTTTCGTTCTCCCAAATACTTATTTACCAATCTTCTCCTCGCCGTCCTCTCCCTTCAGAGAGAAGTTCCAAGCAAATAATCACTTTGAGACAGCACAGCCCCCAAACAAAGGCCTTTTTTTTTCCTCCTCCCCGAGCAACATCTGTGAGAGAGGGAGGGAGAGAGAGAGAGGTAGAGAGAGAAAGAGAGAGAGACGGGGGCCTTAACACCTGGAAGTAATACAAGAGCAACACAGACAGAGAAAATAAGGAAGGATTAATGTTCTGTGTGAGGAAGAGATTACGCTGGGAGAAGGGAGCAGGAGAGGAGGAATGGCGCATATTATATATTTTCACCCCGAGAACACGGAGCGGGGGAGCAGCTACTGATTAAAATTGAAATAAAGGTAAAGAGCCCTGGTAAGGTTCATCGCAATAGACAGCGGGGGGAATAGATCTTCAAAGGCAATAAACTAATATAGAATATTTTTCAAATGACTGCAGTACTATTACTCTGCTCTCCGTTGTTATTCGGTTCCTGTGGAATTAAATTGATATTTGCGGAAACAGTATTACACTCCTGGTGCTTTTCAATTGTGGAGCTGCCAAGGTGATGAAGCACTGCGGTTGTCTTTAAATATCTCCCCGAGTGCAGTCAGATGTATATTCTGCAGAACGCGGGTCAGGACCCCGTCGTACGTCCCATCATCACATTCCCTTCCCCTTCGCAGAATTAATCGGTCGCCGACGTTTTTTCCCCCCGATCGTTTCAAACATTATTGCAGAATGGTACGTCAAACCGGAACGGAGGACGGGGGGGACGGACGGAGAAAATGTTTAGGACAGGTGACGACGGGAATCTCTGGGAGTCTGAGCAAAGAGAGCCCTGGTAAGCACCTGTCTTGTTGGCTTTATGGTCCGACAACCCCCGCAAACATGGTCCACAGCGGCTCGTAACACACGAAAAACACCCAAATAACCCGCATCAAAACAGTTCAGTGCGCAGGAAAAGGGAAGAGTGAGAATTCTCTCTCGCTGTTTCTCATCACTCTTTTTCATGTTGACTGGAATGACATTAGATGCCAGTGCCTGTTTGTGCTCCCATGACAAGTAACAGGGGACTGTTGTCGCCATGGCAACAAACCAAGGCTCCATACGTCACGCGTCGTTACGGGAGTCAAGCCTGGATGTTTGGTCAAACATTAATACGTCGAGTGGAAGACAAGCGAGTTGCAGCGGAGGCTGTCCAGTGTTTGGTGTACGAGTTTGACACAAGCTTATCAATTTAAAGTAGTTACAGTGTGTGTGCGTGTGTGTGTGTGTGTGTGTGTGTGTGTGTGAGTGTGTGTGTGTGTGTGTATGTGTGAATGTGAGCGTGCGTGTGCGTGCGCATATGTGCATATATGGTTTAAAAGACAAACCTGAATACCCACCAGCGGTAACAGGACATTGGGTGTCCTCATAATCTAAAAAAAGGCTTTAATGTTGTTTTTAAAATTATAAAATAATATACATGCCTCTCCTGATTTACGCTCGCATTTTTAATAGTGCTGTTTTAAGTCTACATAGTTTATTTCAGTGTAAAGCAATTTACATTTAAGTCTAGCGTTGTTTCTAAAGGTTTTTCTATGTGTCCCTATAAACCACATACACCTGTATCTGTGTGTGTGTGTGTGTGTGTGTGTGTGTGTGTGTGTATGTGTGTGTGTGTGTTTGTGTGTGTGTGTGTGTGTGTGTGTGTGTGTGTGTGTGTGTGTGTGTGTGTTATGTTCGCAGGGGTGAAGCCCTTTGGGACTGTATTGTGATTAAGGGCTATATAA
The DNA here is from genome assembly GCF_960531495.2 of Zeus faber. NCBI lineage: Eukaryota > Metazoa > Chordata > Actinopteri > Zeiformes > Zeidae > Zeus > Zeus faber. The sequence goes on along the minus strand of NC_137190.1, from coordinate 19,827,638 downwards.
ATAAACTTGACTTGACCTCTGTTTCTGTGTGTGTGTGTGTTTTGGCGCATAATACACACAATATCCCACAGTTGCTGGTACCTGTAACTCTCCTTCTTCTGACTTACTTCTGTTGGGATCCTTCCGACTGAGTGGGAGGTTTGTTGAGCTCCTGCAAGGAAGGAAGATAGGAGCAAGGGGACGGGGCGGGGGGGGGGGGGGGAGCAAAATGTGTTTCTCATTAGGTTTTTGTTTAAGTATCTTTCAGGCGTAGTTGTTAAGGACGGGGGACCATGCAGGCCCAGCTGTGAGCGTGCACCATCACAGAGACAAAAAGAAGTCATGACTCCTAAATCCCCGGCAGTCCATATCTGCCCTGTCAGGGCCCTGCACATGCTCCGACACGCCAGAAAAAATATATATCAGCCGGCGGAACAGCGCGGCTCACTTTTCAACCGCAAACAACCCCCCTCTCGCAAAGTAATTGGGCTCGGTCTCTGAAACCCTATTTTCCCTGCTCTCCGACTCCTAATATGCTTACCTGAGCCAAAAGCGCCTCTTTTCCTTTTTCAGGAATAATTCAAAATATCTGAAAACAATTTCTTGTCAGGATGACACCGTGCAACGGGCTTATTCACTGAAGAGATTGTTTACAGGTTGATTGTAATCTTTCATTAAAATGGGAAGACAGAGGAGTGTAACGCACAGACACACACACACACACACGCGCGCACACACACACACACACACACACACACAAACATCCTCGCATTACTGCACTTACAGTGCACGTACAATATATTCCAAAACACTTTCAACCTCCATATCTCTAATATATTGTTTTACTCCTGGAACAGGACAACGCGCACGGTGCTTCACTAAAACTCCATCAAGCAGGTGTACGCACGACCCCTCGGATTGATACTAAAACCGAGCCCTTCCCAAAGCCAAACAACTTTGACCCTCCCTTACACACACACACAAAATAAAAAAGGCATCTTGACAAGCGGCGGACCTCTCGATGGTCCGTCGGAGTAAAAAGTGAAATAAAAACCTGCCTCCCTGCATTACTCACATCCCCGCGGAACGACTGCCTTGGCTGGCCGGTCCACGTGGAATGCCCCCCTTTTTTTTTTCCAATCTGGTAATAATCAGGCGTTTAACTCACTTGACACAGGCGCTCCAGTAGAAACCGTTTCGATTTAATTACGGTATAATCTGGAGAAGACAATAGCTGGGGGGACGATGAAAGAGTAAGTGTCCTATTTGTATGTTATCAATATTTCATATTTATCCGCGCGGGGGCTCTTATGGAGAAGGAATTAATGAGATATCATCTTCACTCGAGTTCCTCTTCAGCAATTTTTCAGTTGTGTCCTATTGACATTTATTAACCTGCAGTAAAAGATAGCGGGGGGGTGGGGGGCAGCCCTCGTAAACCTCCGCCGCCGTGCAACTTTGAAAAATGCAGAGCCCCTCCGAAGGGTTAAATTGTTGATGTTCGATGGCATGTTGGATTCGCTCGCTGCTTACTAATTAGATTGTAATTAGGCGGAGCTTGGCCGGCCTGTCTGCTCTGATTAGAAACACTTTTCCGGACGATCTCCCTGACCTTTCTTTCAAAAACTTTCAAATTAACAGCAGATAAAGAGCCTTGCGAGCTTAGCTGATATGATTTTTTTCTGAGAGAATAAAAAAATAATTCCTCATCTTTTCCCGACGACGCAATGATTTACGTGCACAAAACCGGACGAGGATGCAACACCCCCCCCCCCCACCCAAGTCTATGCTGATGTTTTTTTTTTTCGTCTTCAACTTCAATTAACGGCGTTCTGCCGGAGCAGGCGAGGGGGAGGAGGGGGAGGGTGGGGTGGGTGGAGTAAGGGGGGGGGGGGGGGGGGGGGGGGGTCACTGGAGCGCTTCCCTCCAGTCATATCCCAGTAGTAGTGTGCCCTCCCTCTCACTGAGAGGAGCTCTCAGACTGACGGAGGACTGTCTCAGCCCTCAGATCCACACCTGGTCTCCATTATCTCTCCATTTCACAGCACCCCCTAACAGGGCAGCATGGGAATGGGCCTGGCGCTTTCATCTTCCCATCATTAAAGCAGCCAGCCCAGGGTCAGGGCCCAGTCTGACAGACATTCCAGCAGCAATGGACAACAACTGACTTTAGTTAAGGAGGGGGGTGGATTCATATATCCATCTATATATGTAGATATCCATCTATATATATATGTATCTATATATATATATATATATATATTTATATCTATATATATGTACTGTATATACTGTTTATAGCAATTATAGATTGACAATTATTAATTCTCTGTGGGAAATCAAATATCATGCAACAACTCCAAGCTGCAAGAGAATTCAGGTGTCACAGCAGCAAAAGAAACCGTACAACGGAAGAAAGGGGGTGAAAGTAAAATGATGGTAAAAAATAGAAAATACAAATAAAGACATTAAAAAAACAAACATCCAGCCACAGAGTTGGACGGAGAGCTCCTCAAACCGGCAGAAATGAGGCCGATGTAGGCACACCCGCACCAACCGCCTCCGGAGCACCGGGCGGACAATAATGCGGGGTTTTTGACAAAGTGTGGATAGTGTGGATGCTCAGAGATGGATTTTTTATTTTTTTTTTATTTGCTTTTCAGAGAAGCCACATTGGAGCAGGCGCTAAAATCTCTACTTAAACCATTTAACTATTAAAGAGCCTTAAGAGGCCCGCGCAGACAATCTGCTAAACACATTTTAGCGGGGATACGCCGTCTGACAGTCCAGTCCCTTCACGGTTCACCGATTACAATTTTGCATATCGGTGCAAAAAGAAAAAACGAGGTGCGATAATTGATATCTCATGTTCTTTCGGCCAACTCTCTCACGACATGATCGGCCCGTCTAAGTTTCAACGGCGCAACGACTTACAGACAGAACTCCGCCGAAGCCTTCATAATGCAGCATCACTTTGAGGTTACCGAGGTGACAGCGCGAGGAGGAACTTTGAAGTCAAGTAAAATTATCCCTTACTTCTACCCCACAAATGATTTATTAAGGGGGCAAAAAAAAAAAAAAGAAGAGGAGAAGAAATGAAGATGGCAGATGAAGAAGACTGAAGGACAAACACATTCCCAGCACATATTCTCTTCATTATGAGTGGGGGTGGGGGGTGGGGGGGGGGGATCATTCAATTACAGACTGCCGTCACAGGCTAATATCCCTGCCTGTCAGGGCCCATTCTGGTTCAGTTTTGGTCAGAGTCCTTCTGATGGACCTCATTTCCTGTTAAGCAGAACCAGAAGGCGCCGCGAAAATGGCGACACCTGATCCTGCGTCCAGGAGACGGGAAAGACTGAGCCCGAGCCTGCCAATGCACACTCCACACCTTCCCCGGCAGGGATCTCCTGGCGGGCTGAGGAAGGCGAGGGCGGGGCACGGGGGCGTAGGTGGAGGTGTGCATGGGCTCATTGTTTGGCCCCAAAGATGGCGGTGAGGATATCGTAACTCGCATGTTACGATATCCTGTTACACCGCCATACACATCGGCCACAACCGCTTATCCGCCTTCTTACATGCATTTGGCTTTTGTTTTTGCTGGGTGGCCACATGGCGAGTCAGCCACGACCGGAGAAGGGCCTCCATCCTGTGACATTTGGTTTTAACTATTAGATCCCCTGGAGATGGATCGGCATGTTCCCAGGCAAGAAACAAGAGCTGGGGTTTTTATTTTTATTTTATTTTTTATTTTTTTTTAAAAGAAGAGCCCTCCTGCTTCCCTTGACTTCTCGGCTCTCCCTTTGATCCGCACCCATCACTTTATCTGACGGATGAGATTGAATTAGTTTGACCTGTCCTCGAGGCTCATGCGCAATTTGCCATTGACGTTGATTGGAGGGTAAAAGATTGAGGCGAAGAGCTCCACGGGAGGGAGGGCGGAGGGGGAAGCTCCAGGTATTGTAGCGTTCCGCAGCGTTCAGTCTTGGCGAGGAGGTCCACGTTCTTCACAGTTGTCTATAATGTTTCACCAAAGTGCCCATCACAGGGTAACCCACGGCAACGTACAAATCTGATCATGTGGCAGGCGTGCCCCGTGTAACTCTGCCTTTCACTGGCTTATCTGCAAATCTGTCCAGTATGTACGCGGTATCTCCCGGTGAAAGAACATAATTTGTTCCTTCGATGGTATTCAAAACTGTTTATACATGAATATCCTCGGGTTTAGGGGGATTCTCGAAGCTTTACGAGTTCACATCGCATTTCCCCGCCGTGGCCTTAACCGGAGGCCGTCCTGACCCGGGGCCTTGAATAGGTAGCCGAAATATCAGCTTGCAGCGTCGACGCCGGTGACGATCAGACGGCCATTTTTCCGACATTTGTTTCCACGAGCGCGCTCTCGGAATGCCCTCACTCCGATGCGAGAGATTCCATCCCTCGGCGCTGTCTCAGGGCCTGCCTCTTGGCCCCAGTGCCGGGGATGTCGGGGTATAGGTTGACAGGCCAAAGAGCGAGAAATCCTTGGAAGCTGTCTGTCAAACCCACCCCCAGCTAAAATGACTGACTGAATGTGGAGCGGTGAGGATGATAATTAAATATAAGATTGGCATGGTAGGCCCTGTACCTTAAGGCCGAGGGAGCGTGAGTTTGGGCGCTCAGATAGCCCCGGGGCCTGTGTTAGACTCAGGCGCTAACCCAATTTCACACTCTGTGACTGGTCCTGGCCTGTTTCAATACGGCATGCGAGCATGGGTGCCATCTGGTCCGGGCCTACGAAGGAAATGGTCTGCCTTTTCAAACTGATCGGATTAGGGTGTTTTTAATTCATTCGAGATGTGCCCTAGCGTGTTAATTGGCTCAACATGGCCAATGAATCTGGCCCATGGCTTGAAATGGGATGGCGCCCTCAGAGGGTTCCAGCTCTCCCGAAAAACCCGTTACATAGTTTTGGGTTGGTTTTTTTTCTTTATAGCTATTTTTCTTTTCATTTGAATCCATTCTGGTTATTTTTGATGACAAAATAAACATTACTTCAACAAGGTTTGACGGCTTTCACCTTATCTTGTATTCATTTATTCTCTGAGCAATGTAGTCCAATAAGACTCAGTCGCTATACTGTAGTTTTAGCCAACTCCTTTAGGGAACATCAAACAAGACGGATGAATGTTATTTTTTGCCAAAACCACATTCTCTGCCGAGGCTCCAAGACTTTGATATTGTTTTTGGAAATAAGTGACTGACAGGAAGCAGTGGAATTATTAAACTACCCTTGTGATAAATGAGTTGGATTTTCACAAAATCAACCAGTTCCCCTCGATTATAACAGATCTGATGTCTGGCGTCCTGTTCGGGAGGTGGAGGTGAGGGGTGGCACTGAACATCAATTCAACCTTTCAAAATTAAAGGCAAAATCTGATGTGTGTGTGTGTGTGTGTGTGTGTGTGTGTGTGAGAGAGACTATGTTAAAAAAAAATATTCTTGCTATATAGTAAGAACAAATGATGCAAAACATCCACTAAATATATTGTTGTCTTTAGTGGTGAGTTACTATGTGGTTCAGATTGGTCGCAATGCGGTTGATGTGACTGACAGTCGGGGGTAATTCAGTTTATCACTAGAAAATGGCCACAGCTGTCTGTCTGCCCTGCTTTTAAAAAACAGAGAGAAGAATGAGGAGTATGTTTAACTGCCGTGTCACATCAATGCACAACTTTTACAGACGATAAATAAGAGGACGGGACAGCTGCAGAATGACACCCACCAATAGCCGACCAGCTTCCATAGGACCAAGAACAGAAACAGGTAGATGTCTACGCAACATCAATACTACGCTTCCAAAAATAATGGGCATCAGCAATGGAGAGGATTTTATTGTTTTGTAGCACTTAAAGTGGACTTTGATTAGAATTTACAAATGTACGTTTGGTTTTTGGACCAAATACATTCTCTGCACCTACTTGCACACAGAAGGGAGAGATCTGTTGGATGTGTAATACTTCGGCTTGTATCCAAAGTAATTCTACTCGGAAAAACGACGTAAACATGACATGTAACCATGATGTTTTTTCAGGGGAGAGAATGTTTCCCTGAACTCATGTCCGACCTGTCCGACAAATCTCGTGATCATGTTTTATTTCAGACAATGATTAATAGTTTTGAGGTGGAATTCAATACGAAATTCCACTATAAGGGTGCCAAATAGACATCAAGGATATAATCATCTCTAAGGTCCTTAAGGAGACCTTAGGAGATCCATAAATAGGAGGGTATACAATGTGTATATACTATACAGTATATACTGTATATACATGCTGTATATATATATACATACACACATATATATACCCACAAATATACAGTATATACACACACACACACACACACACACACACACACACACACATATATATATATATATATATATAATAGGTATATAGTATACATACAGTATATATTTCAGCAACACCAGTCAGTGATTAGATGCACAACAAATGATGAGTCAAACCAGTGGATTTATGCTCATACTTTTTTAATGTATCACAATGAGCAAGAAACATACTTGATGAAATATTTTCAAAGGAGTATATTCAATTACCATCTACAATCAACTTAACTAGGACAACAAGGTTTTGTGACAAAAGTTTCTTTAAAAGTCTGAAGTTCCATGTGGTTTATGTATGTTAGTTTCCATGTAATTTGGTACAGTTTGGAAATCTTCATCATATAATTACAGTAACAAAAAAGCTAACAAGACTACAGTATAGAAAAGACATCAAGAACAACATTTTTGGTTTAACTTGCTCTTTTTGTACATTGCAAGGCTGTTTTTTCTACCCTCGGGCGGGCTGCCTGGAGCCACAGAGCCATGCTTGTGAGGCTCGGAGGAGGAACAATTCAAGGAAACAAAAAAAAAACAAAACAAAAAGAAAAACAAATGCATAAAAAAACATTGTGGCACCAAAAAAGTCACAAAAAGGAACGGAGAGCTCCAAGTAACAGTTCATCTTTGAAGTTGGAGCAAATGGTTTTGTTTGGTTGTTTGTTAGTTTGGTTGTAAATTTTGGTTGATACGCTTTTTTTTTAGTGTGTAACTGCCTCTCTCAAGAAGCACAGCGAGGAAGAAGCCCTCCCCCTCGGCCTCCGCCTTTTCCCCGTTTTCCTCTTTTCCAACACGATGCAATGTACAGAGGGGGGTCGCGCCCACGTCCCGGCGGAGAGCCATCGCTTGTCCGTCCCTCCGGTGGACAAGTCCCGGGATGTGAGACAGGTAGCAACATGACTTTGGGGAGAAAACACGCAAGCATCTCTGTCCGTCTCGTCCTGAAATGAGGCAAACGTCCGTCCCAGGGGCAGAACCAGAGGCAGCGCTCGGGAAAGAAGGAGACGGAGGAAAGGGAGGGGGGGGCGGCCGGCGGCCACTTAGGTTCACGTTCATCGAAAAAAAAAAAAAAAAAAAAAAAAAAGACTTTTTCTCTGTGTGTGTGTGTGTGTCGCACGTCCATCGGTTCCAGAGTCCGTTTCCCATGACAAGAGTTTTTTTTTTTTTTTGTTTTTTTTTTCTTTTTTTCAGTAATCAAAGAAGGAGTTGACATTAAAGCTGTGTTGATCCTGCCTTTGGCTCCCGTGCCCAGTTTTGGTGTGGCCCACAGCCTCTTACGTCCGCTTAACAAGTTCTCCAAAGCTTCCCAGAGTCATTATTTTTTTTGTTTTCTTCCATTCTTCTTCATCTCAAAAAACAAAAAGAAAAGATGATGCCTTGTTTTAAATATATCTATATCTGTATACAGGTACACGTTAATTTTCACAGTGGGCAAAAAAATGACCTCTACAGCAAAACCTTTGCCTTTTTACTTGCTCTGTAAATGTCCATTAAAATCGAGTCCCCCCAATGTGAGACGGTGGATTTCGGTTTCCACTCTAGGCTATTGTGCCACAATAAAATATACACTCATCTGGGGCACAAATCGTTTTTTTTTTGTTTTTTTTCTTTTTGTTTCAACTGCATAAAGCTTTGGCCACATTCATATATTCAATTAAAGTAAAAACTGCTCAGTGCTTCGGTATTATCATTCTTCTCATTTATGATTATTGTCTTCAAATTTTGATTTCTAAATTTTCCTTTTAGTTCATGAATATCCAGCGTAGTGTTTCAGTTGGTTTTGGTGTGTGCTCATAAGTATATGATAAAATAAAATGACGAAAATAAAATTAAAGAAATTTAAAATACTCAAATTGAAGGTCTGGTAGACCTACACGCCCAATTACACACAAACACACCCACACACCCACACACACACACACACACACACACACAAGCAAACTCACAGTCCATTCTGACTAAAGTCTAGACTTTGGAAATAAAAGATTAAAACAAATTCTAGTTAATATAAAGAATAAAGTGGCCAGGTCATTAAATAAAATGTGTTTTTTTCGTTTTTTTTTCATTTTAGCGATTCCAATTAAAGCTGGTGTTAATTTAGGGGAAGATAAGTAATATACAGAAACTGAAATAACATACAAAAAAAAAAACCTTAAAACAAAAACAATCATACATGTCTGACAATATGTGAAAATCAAAAGCAGATTTGAGGAAAAAAAAAAGTAAATCGTTACATCAAGAATTCTCCAAAAACAGACCGTACATGTGGACAGGATTTTTGATTAACAGGACTTTAGAGAAGTGGCAAGCTCACAGACCAAATGAATCATATTTGAAAAGCATGCTGAAGAATCAACACAAAATCACATCGCTCTGCAGAACGTAACACTTGGAACACACTTCTGAGATTGCGCAATGTATTTATTGGGGCAGTTACACTTTGCTATACTGTACATAAGTGGCCGAAAAGCAGTTCTTCACAAATTTAAATATTGGTTTTGGTATCGAGAAATGAAATAAAAGGTTTATCCGGCGAGAGAGTGGGAATACCTAAGCACATCCATACCCATTGCAGTAAGATGGAGCAGGTGACTTCTTTGGACATGAAAGCTTGACATACCTCGGAAACCTTTTGAAATCAAGGGGCATCTTTGAAAAAAAATAAAACTAAAACAAACCTCCTGCTTCGTCCGTGCGTAATGCTTTGGAGAGAAGCACGACACCCTTCAGACACACGGAGTGCTCTCCCAGGTAGTGACGACCACTTGCAAAAAGGCCCCCCGGAAAAAAAAAACCCCACATTATTTCCTTCTGAGGCCGCTTGTAAGTCGAGAGGCGTGATGACACTAAACTCATGAGACGCGTCAGTACCAGATGTATTATATACATTTTTTTTGGTAACCACTGTTTCTTGCTTAACAAGTGAGCAACAACCTTGACTGGATGGAGGGATTCTCAGCAATATTCCATGCCAGCACAAAATGACATAATCGAGATTTCACTTTGTTCAGCAACCCATGATGCAAAATTTTACACAACAGCTTACAGTCACTTTAGAAAGGAACAGAAAAAGAGATCATGATAATTTAAAAACAAGAAAATGAATAGAATCAGTCCTTGCTTAAGAAAGAAATCCATGTGATATTTGGAATGCACTGTTCTTTACAAACGTTATAGATCATTGGCTTTTAAACATTGGTCTGTTCAAAAAGAAAAAAAAAATCAGCAAACTGTCCTTTGGAACATATATTCACAGTCTTCAAAGTTCCGTTTTTGCAACAAGAAAAAAAAAAAAGGGAACAAAAAAAAAAAGAAAAAGGAAAAAGGTGTCGCAGAGGCAGGAAATTGGTTTATTGTTTGTTTTAGTTAAAGCTTCGCCAAAAGCAAAAATGAGCATGCATCTAGTTCTTTTTTTTTCTTTCAAAATTCTACATTAGCAGCAAAACATATGTCCTCGAAGACCAGACCTTAGACATTTTTCTTAAAAAAATGGACTTTTGAGTGTGACAGAAAAGTCGAAACAAAGATCAATAACCTTTATCTTACAAACTGCAATGGCTCTGTAACGGTGCTACTCCACAATGCAAGGACGAGGGCCCTTTTTGGTTTTTGGTATTCTTGGTATTTACGTAAAAAAGCCACCTGTTTCGCTTGCAACCAAGCAACAACGGCAACTCTGATGCGTACTCCTTAATCTTCTAAAACTTTGTTTCCTTTTCCTCTAAAAACAGCAACAAATTCTCAAGTATAAAGAAGCCTCTTTTCTCATCTTTATGCACCAATGGTGAAAGTGTTTAGTCTTTGGATTTTCTTTTTGTTTTTAAAGCGTGAGAATTATTATTATTATTTTCTTTTTTCATTTTCATTCATGATGGCAACAGAAAAGTCTCAATGAAAACAAACCCAGAAAAGACTGTAGCCACACTACGTGAAGAACAAAAAGACCTGCTTTGTAGTGTCTCGGGAGCAGTCGCTTTCTCCGTATCTACAAAACCGTAGGAGTGAAGATAAGTGCGAAAAAAGAACAATTCGAGTGAGAAATAGGAGTCAGACAGTGATAAGTGCACAAAGATAAAAAAAAAAAAAAAAAAAAAAAAAGTATAAAAATGAACACTTCACCCAGGATCTTTTTCTTAATGGTCATTATCATTACCAACCGTACAAGAGAAGTAAAATAACTTTCAAAGAAAGGATCCTGCCTTGTCAAAGAGGGGCATTCGGGTGAACATTTGCCAAGAAGCTGAGACTAAGACAGAAATAAAGTTTAGATAAGTTACCTGTCCATTATCTAGTCTATTGGAATGACCAAGACAACATCAAATGAAGCGTCTTAAAGTTGGACGATACAAAAGCTAAATGTACACAAAGTTTTTTTTTTTTTTCAATCTACCATACTGTTAAATTCAGTTCCAATGCAACAATCTACTTAACACCAAAAATGTTCATATCTATTATAAATACAGAAAGTTTTTTTTTTTTTTTTTAATCACCAAAAATCTTTTTATCGCCCATCACGTCTGCAATGCTCTCCGTGTCTCTGTAAAATGGGATTGCTAATTTTTCCCCTTTAAAGCACAAATGTTCAAATCAGACAATCGACGACCCTTTTTGAATGCCCAGAAACTATGTTTTAGTTAGAATTTCATTCTTTTTAAAACTTTCTGTTGTTAACTAAAATTCTGAAAGAAAAAAATGTTTATCTCCTGTCAGAAAGAAAAAGGTGTAAAACATGGATTTCTGTAACAGAAAAAACACCTGTGAGCTGTTGACCTGAGAATAAAATAGACATTACATTATTTTTTTTTTTTTACTTTTGCAAGCCATTGGTATCTGAATGCTTAAATAGCAAGAACAACTGAAAGACTATTCTCCCATACAGTACATACTGGCTTTTTGTGACTGTGCTATTTAAGAAGAAATCATTACAAAACAAAGGGACAGCTTATTGTCTTCTATTTTGTCAAAAAGGTTTTGTGGCCATTCAGCAACTTCAAGGCAGTCCATTGCCATACAGTACAGCTTTTCTCTGTCATTACCCAAAACATAATTGCAGTGATCTATTCTAATATATTATTAGCATGTATTTCCGTTGGAAAAAAAAAGAAAAAAAAAAAGAAAAAAGAAAACCAGCATGTTGATATGGGAAAACAATCCACTAACATTTAAATTTTTGGTTACAAGCTTTGGAATTGCAGTTAGTCTTTACACATCTTTTTTTTTCTGAAATTGGTTTGTATACTTTTTAAATGTATTTTTAACATTGCTGCTTTTTGTATTTTTTTTCTTATTTGTGGTTTTTTTTGTCTTTTATGTTTTTTAAATATTGTCCATCACTGAAAGCTCTTTTACAATCTGATGGAGTCTGTTCCTACACTAGCAAGATTACTACTACAACTACTACTGTCTTTGACACAGCTAGGCTGCTGCGGCTCCTCCGCCGTCCTACCCAGCCTGTCTGCTGACTTCTGACTGCTGTCAGAGTCAGACTCGTCGGTAAAGACGTCTGTTGGTATCGAGGTCTGAACTCCTGAGGTGCTCAATGAACTTGAGGTAACCGTTGAAGGTGAGGACACTGAAGGGAAGGAGGAGGAAGTAGAGGAGGGAGTGGCATTGGGCTTCCCAGCTAAAGCTCTGGAGAAAGGGGCCTGGGACCAGGGTTTGCCGGCAGCTGTGGTGCTGAGTGGTGTCGTAGAAGAGGAACACAGGGAAGAAGAAACAGCGGAGGATGGCATGGTGGATGATGATGTTGGCGGGGTAGAGGGGCTGCTGATGGGATGCGTGGCAGACTGCGAGGTAGATGTGGTGTTAGGACTGGGGAAGCAGGCTGAAGAGTGAGGTAATAAACTAGTAGCGTGCTCTTTGGCATTTCTGGCTGACCGCTTGATTGTTCTGTGTTTGTGCAATGCCGACTCCAGGTGTTGTCTGAGTGCTTTCTCCCCATCCAACGTGGTGTCACAAGCCAGGCAGTCATAGAGACTTCCAGCCCCCGCACTTACGCCACTGGGGACACGCAGCAACATCTCTTGCAGGTTAGCTACAGACTGACCGAAAAAACAGATTGATTTAAGGTGGGTTAGGGCTGCTTCTTCCTTTGTGAACACTGCTTGACACTTACGGCATGCCAGCTTGAACTGCACCTTGGGGACGATGTACTGGTCTATGAGGGGGTCCACAGCTTTGCCATCCATCTCATTCTTCTCAGAGGGGAGTTTATTGTGAAAGGAGACAGAGATTTCACGATGGGCGTTGCCTTTTTGCTCCTCTGTTTTGACTGGATCTTTGGCAGATTCTTTGCGATCCCCCGAAGGTTGGGGGGCAACTGGGGTTTGGCTCGCTTTGGGTTGCTGGATTTGCTGAAGCTGCCGCTGCTGCTGCTGTAGTGCCTCCTGTAAGCTCTGCTGATATTGCTGGTAATGCTGCAGAAGGGACCCCGGGGAAAGGCCCATCAATGCTTGTGACAATGTTGGGTTGTAAGGGAAGAGACTTTCCATACCATACATTGGCTGTAGGTAGCCCCCTTGAAGAGCGCCGGGTATTTGAGGGGCATAATATGGGGAAAAGCCAGGCATGAAGTAGGGCAGGAACTGGCTTGTTAGAAGAGCTGTGGGGTCGGATGCCAACGCAGCTTGCAGGGCCTGAAGCTGGGCTGGGTCTACCACATATTCCATACCAGGTGTAGGCATAGATGTGGCAGGCACAGCTGTGTCTGGCTTCTCCTTCTTGGCGCTGGCAGCAGAGGTGGAAGGGGCAGGGGTGCTTCCCGTTGAAGATGGGGTTGGAAGCTTTTCTGCCTTTTCCTTGGGCTTCTCCTTTTCTCGTATTCTCTCAGCATCACGCTCTTTGGGGGGTTCAGGTCGTGAGCCTGATTGGGTAGTTGAGGAAGTGGATGTGGAGGTTGAAATGGGGCTTGAATGAGGGACTGTTGTGCTGGTCTGCGCTGGACTTGATGAGGCCAAGGAGGATGAGGAGGAAGGTTTGTTAGGTAATCCAGATGTGGGGAGACTAGGTGAGGGAACACTGGCACCAGGCATGTTCAGGAGGTTTGGAGGTTTTGGAGGAGTTAAAGCTGAAAAGATACATAAAAAGGTTAAATATATGCCATTATCTAAAGTCAAGGTGAATAAGGTGTAAAATTAACTTTTATTATTGACAGTAAGTCAATAGTAAACTACATACACTAATAAATAATGAACTTGCACATTAACAAACACTTTCCGGATTTGACGATTAATGACAAATGTACTTTTTCTACGTTACTTGTATAGTCTATCTGTGTCTATCGGAAAAATGCTGTTATTTGGTCAACACAAAAAGAGAGACTTTCCTATGTAAAAATGTTCGTACAACCACAGTATTTTTGAGGCATTTTAGCTTTTAACTTACAGTACCAGTAAAGCAAGAAAATAAATCATATTTAACCATCGGCATTTGCTTTTTAAGATTTTGGTGAATATTAGTGCATTGGAAGCCAAAATAAGACATACCTGAATTTGATGAGTTAAAGCTTGGAAGAGAGGGGCTTCCAACCCCAGGCAAAAGGACAGGGGGGATCCCTTGTAGATTTGAATAAGCAGACGGTAGGTTCAGAGCCTGCATTGCGGGATTATCAAACATCCCCTGCTGCATGGCTTGTTGCTGTGCCAGTCCCAAGACTTCATTGGCCTTCTTGATCCGGTCCATCTCTTGTTGTGCCATAAGTTGGCGGACTGTGGCAGGGTCGAAGTATTCTTTCTCCTTATCTAGCTGGCTCCCTATGGTATCCTTCACCTTCGAGATGTGTTGCTGGGAGAAAATATGGTCACGAACAGAGAGTCGAGCACTGTACTTCACGCCACATAATGTGCATTCAGTCTTGGGCCCCTCATAAGATGTGTGATTTATTCCAAAGTGTTTGGCCATGCTGAGCTTCGCCTTTTTCTCCTTGGCTCGAGCATTTTGAAACCACACCTGTACCACCCTCTTTGGAAGGCCAATGTCATTGCCAAGTACCTCACATTCAAGCATAGTGGGTGTCCTGTAGTCGTTAAAACAGGACTTCAGTGCTTTCAGCTGCAGGTTTGTCATCTGAGTTCGGAAGCGCTTTTGCCCGGGACGGTCTCCACTGTCAATGCTCCTGCTGCCTGAAGCTCCTGGGCTTGGTGAGCAAGGGTCAGCTAAGCTTGAGGTCTCGCTGTAGTCAATGATGTGTTCATTTTCATAGTCCTTAGCATAATAGCTTGTTGCAGGGCTTACTAACCCTGAGGACATCTGGTCATCATTTTCAAGGGAGGGGGCTGTGCCCCCAGACTTCGACATGCAATCGCCACTATTTTGCCCATGCTTTGCATCTGCACTGTCATTTTCAGCATTAGCTTCATCACCAGTAGTTGTATCTGTGATGGCTGTGTTCACAGAAGAACAGTCATCGTTGTCTAGTTTACTCTGATCAAAGTTTAGATTTACAGAAGACATGGTTGGGCTTTCAAAGTCTTCCATTCCCTCAACTTTGATGGATGAAGGGCTCAGCAGGCCCCTTGGAGACAAATCCATGGTTTTACTCACTGGTGAAAGGGAAGAGCTTTGACCATCATTGTTATTTGCTGCAAGTTGAGAGTAACTTGAAATATCTAGATGATCCATTTTCAATTGCATCCCCTCTTGATCAGGTAGCATACCAGATAGAGTAAGATTGTAGCCAGCTCGTTTTGCCTCATGCCAGTGACGGGAGCGAATGTGTGCCTCAAGGGCAGTTTTTGCTTTGAATAGAGCGCGACAAAAGGGACACCTACGATGGGCCTGAGCTGGCCCGACTGCTCTAAACTGTCCTTTCCTCTCCCTGGCTCTGGTATTTTGGAACCAGACTTGCACAACTCTCTTTTTAAGTCCTACTTCATGAGCTATGTGGTCAAGCATCTTACGTGTAGGGTTGGAATCCAATAGATACTTTTGATAGAGGATCTCTAGCTGCTCAGGTGTAATCGTGGTTCGAAGACGCTTATCTCTTTGTGGCTCTTCTCCACTGTTGTTGCTGTCATTCTCTCCGGGACTTGTGCCAGCTTTCTCCTCCAACTTCCTCTTCAGGGAGTTCATGGTGGAGGTTGGGGTAGATGGAGAGGTAGCAGAGCTGCTTGGAATTTGTGGCATTGCCCCAGATAGTAGCTGGCTGGCCAAGAGAGGATTGCTTGGATCAAATAGCATGAAAGGCATGTCCATTGGGCGGTCTAAGAATTGAGGGTGGATAAATTGATTTTGCACAGAGAGGAAATGTAATTGCTGGTGTTCCTGCCAGTGCTCAAAGGAGGGGAAGCCAACCTTGCACTGCTCACATTGGTAAGGGATCATCTGCTGTGCCAGTTGTTGGGTGGCGGATGACAGATGCGGGTTAAGACTCATGTGAGAGCTTTGAGAGGTTGCCTGGCTTGTCTGGGATGATGAGGGGCCACATTGCTGCTGTTGTTGAGAGAAGGAAGATGAATGCTTGATGGCCTTAGGAATCGTTTGGCTCTTTTCCTCTCGCTGAGGCCTATGGTGTTGTGTCTCCGATTGGGGCTGATGAACAATTTCTTGCTTAATAGAAGTTTGATTTTCCCTTGGGTCTGCAGACATCTCGGGTAGTTGTTTAGGCTTCTCGTCATAGGGGTTTGAGGTGTTGGCTGGGGATGCCTCCTCCTTCTCTGTAGATGTGAGGCTTGAGAAGGCTGAAGTAGAGGGGGGCAGGGGGCAGAGGCTTGAGGAGGAGGGCATTGGGGTGTGACAAGAGGACCCTGAAGGGGTATAGTATTCATGTGAAAGATCCATTGAGTCCTCATTTTGGCTATCATATTGCCCGTCCTCATCTTCATCTTTGTAACAGAGCTTTTTTTGATGTTTAATCAGGTCAAATATTCGCTGAAAAACCAGGCTACACTTCTTGCACTGGTAATTCAAGTTGGTGGTGCGAATATAACGATCGTTTGACAACTCACGCCTCTCACCATCTTTAGCCCCATCACCCTGGTTTTCATAATTCTTTCTTGCCTTCTGACGAGCATTTTGAAACCAAACAACAATAACACGAGTAGGGAGGCT
The DNA here is from genome assembly GCF_960531495.2 of Zeus faber. Classification (NCBI taxonomy): domain Eukaryota; kingdom Metazoa; phylum Chordata; class Actinopteri; order Zeiformes; family Zeidae; genus Zeus; species Zeus faber. Next base: position 19,811,233 of record NC_137190.1, on the reverse strand, counting down.
GAGGAGGTTGGAGAGCTGTTCAAACTCATCGTCTTTTGGATAAGCATTGGCATCAAAGAAGTCTTGAAGCACTCTTAGCTGGTAGTCAGTAAACCTAGTTCTTGATGATCTCTTACTTCCATAGCATTCCTGCTTCTGTGGCTCAGGGGAAGGGGGCTTGGAGTCAATTTTGGTTTCTTCGAGAGTAGTTATTGGGGGATTGTTGAAATTATAAGGCGAGTCTTTATTGCGCTGGCGCTCTTTAAATAAGGTGTTTCTGAACCAGTGCTTGATCACCTTTTGAGGAAGCCCTGATTTGTCTGCCATTTCTTTAATTTGATCCTCATTTGGGGAGTTATTGATATCAAAATATTGTCGCAGGACTCTAAGCTGGTCATCTGTGATTCGTGTCCGAGGCCTCTTGTTCTGCTGTTGCTGTAGCATGGCTGGTGTGAGCTGTTGTTGATAGAGCTGAGCCAGTTCTGAAGCCAGGCCGGACTCAACAGATGGCAACTGAGGAGGCATTTGAGAAGGCAAAGATTGAAGAGACATTGACTGCATCATAATTGGTGAAAAGAGCGGCAGCTCCATAGGCATGGAAATTTGTGCCATGGATACTTGAGGCTGTGGGGGAGGTATAGTTGGAGGTGTAAGAGAGGCAGCAGAGACAGGGATATTTGGTGTGGATGCTCTCTGCGGTGGAGGTGGAGGTGGGGGAGGAGGTGGAGGAGGTGGTGGAGGAGCAGGTGCAGCTTCTGGTGTAGGGGGTCTCAGTGGATAGAGCTTATCATATTGCTCTCTGTATTCTTTTGCAAATCTCTCAAGGGATCGGAATGGAAAGAATGCCTGGTGAATATGCTCCTGGTGACTCTTTAGAATCAGAATGTTTGAAAACAGTTTCCCACAGGCTTCGCATTCTAGTTTATCTAATCCTTCGATGGGGTCCACGACTCTTGTTATCCCGCCTGCACCACTCGGTCCTGTATTTCCAGTCCCAGGTGGCTTTTTCTGAGCTTTTTGCTTGTTCTCATTGTATTGAATCACTAACTCAAATCCAAAATTCTCAAGTAGGGCTTTAGTAGCGTTTCCACGTGCATCTGAAGCAATTCTTGGTGGTGGTAAGCCAGGATCGTGGTTTGCATTTACTGACGTTTGGGGTACATCCTTTTTTTCTTTTGACCTGTACTCCGTAGATTCTTTATTGGCATGGTCATCAGTTCTTTCACTAGTTTCTTTATCTCGGTGCAATTCCCTTTCTTTCTCATTGTGGATAGAAGAATGGTTCTGCTTTTTTTCAGCTTGCTGGAGAAGAGCATTCTGTTGTAGTAGAGCCATTGAGCCCTGGGCCTGCGAGTGGGACTGCTGCTGCTGCTGCTGTTGCTGCTGCTGCTGATGCTGCTGCTGTTGATGCTGCTGCTGAAGGTGGTGATGCATTAGCTGCTGCTGCAGGCAGCTTTGCTGAGCCTGCTGGGCTGAGTTCTTTAAGTCTTCCAGTAGAGACGATGTGGATGAGCCTGCCAGGCCAAGTGCTGAGCTACTGATGCTGATCTCAGGATTAAGCTGGAATTCTGCTCCAGGGATGTAGAAAGGGAAGAGCAACTGCTGCTGCTGCAGAGGGAGAAGAGCATCAGCTGTCATTGGGAAGTGCTGCAAGAGTGCTGGATTAAAGAGCTGTGACTGTATAAGAGCAGCCTGCTGTTGGAGTTCTTGCTGAAGCTGGGCCTGAGCTTGGGCTTGAGCTTGTGCCAACTGCTGCTGCTGCTGCTGAAGCTGCTGTTGTTGACCCCTAGCAGACAGCATGTCTGCAAACTTCTTCTTCTTTACATCATGGTTCTCAGATGGGGAGGAACGGCAGCTTACTGTGGAATTCCCCAGGCTTTCAATATTGTGAGAATGACTCATGTGGTTGCTTCCAAGAATGCTCTGGGTAGTATGAGATCCAGACGAGCTGTGGTTGCTTGAGCTTGTAGTTGAGTTGGTGGCTGGGCTTGGACTAGGTGTGGAAGTGCTGATAGAGGATCCAGTGGCACTCAAACCACTGCCAGTTCCAGAGCTAGTGCTCCCTCCCGCTGCTTCAAGTTTGGCAGCCCGAGCCTTGGTCTGGTGTAGGACAGAGCGCATGTGTATCTCTAGAGTAGAACTCTGGCTGTAAGCCACATTGCAAGTGCTGCACTTGAATGGCTTGTTGTCAGGGCTGCTGGTGGGTTCAGGTTGACCAGTTGTGGACTCCTGAAGAGCCCTCTTCACTTTGTGAAGGTGTGAGACAGAGTTATAATGAACTAGAAGAATATTCTTCTGAGTGAATGACTCTTTGCATACAGTGCACTTAAAAGGGCGAGATGGATCCAAGAATTTTTCCATAGTAAAGTTGGGGCCCTTTCTGAATGGCAGGGCTCGTTTAGGTTCAGACCCAGAATCCTCCTGCAATGATCCAGAGTCACTACCTGTTGGGCTTTGTTTTTCCTCTGTGTCACTTTCCTCTCCATCTTTGTCATCTTCTCCCAGGCTCACATGCTCTTCGCCGAGGGACGGGTCACCCATGAACATAAGGTCTCCATTCATCAATAAGCCGCCATAGAGCTGCTGGATATCAGATTCACTCAGCTCCAGGTGGCTGGTCTCCAAATGTTTCTTCAAGGCCTGCAATGTTCTGAAACTGCGCTGGCAGAGGCAGCACATGGTGGCTGCCCTAATAACATGGTATTGCGAATGGAGCTGCAACTTTTCCACAGTCTTGAAAGCCAGGCTGCACTGGTTACAACGGTACTTGTAAACATGTCGATCTGAAACGGGCAATTGGGGCCTTTTATTGTGAATCTCGTTGAAGTGCAACTGAAGGGAGTTGGATGACTTGAAGACTTGGTTACAGCCTTTCTTCCAACATAGGAATCCTGTGGCATCATCCCTTCCTGACTGTTGATCATCCAAAGGCGATTTGCGTGCTTCAGTTATTTCTGTAGGTAATGCTCCCTTTTCTGGCTCGGCTTCTGATGCATCTGTAAACGAATAAATAATAGAAATTAAGTAACTTGTGATTTCAACATATTTTCACTATTCACTATACACCTTTTCACTATTCAACTACTATTCTAAAAAAAAAAGTTATTATATTTATATATCTTTATCTCATTCAAACGCATTAATATATATTTTTTTATCAAGTTTTTATTTTTTTAACATGTTATTTCAAAGTTCTAAAAATCTATTTAAATAAATTAACTATAAACTCAACCACCATAAAACAATACTTGTATTATCCTTATCATCTATATAATGTTGTTCATCATGTTTTTGATTAATTGTATTAATCTATTCTATTCCTATTTTTTGGGGGGGGTTCAATTAGATTAATTTTATAAATGTGAAGTGCTAACCAGTTTGTTTCTTCGTGTCCTCAGAGTTGGAGTTGGCGGTGGCCGGCAGGGTGCTTTGGGTCTCTCTGTCCGGGCCAGGTACAGGTATGAACATGCTTGCTGGCAGTACTTCGGTTGCTGTGACCTGGAAAAAGCACAAGGCATAAGCCAGTTTAATATTAATGGCATTAATGGCGAATAAAAAGACCAAGTTTGAGGGCTTAAGCAGGTGTATAGATTTATAAACAGTAAATGTATATACCTGTTTAAGGTGTGTATACATTTACAAACATTAAAGGACTCTTGCACTTCGATCAAAAAGTCCATAATTATAACTTTTTATGTGATTCACTCCAACACATATGCATACAGAACCACACACAATAAAGAAAATTCAGACGTATATATTACTATTATTTTTGCATATATCTTACTTTGTCTGGAATTTGCACTTTAATTATTGCTGGTGTTTTGTCATTTGCCTGGTAAGTTCGGCTGCTGCCAATTAGTGAGATGGAAGGCTGAGCCCACCTTGGCCAACTTAAAAGGTTATTAGAGGGCTTAATTAAATAATTCATCCATATAAATAGGCCAATCCATTTCAATGGAAAGTGCCCGAATCCAAGTGATGACTTTCATCTCATGAACGACAATTTGAGACAAAAACAAAGGAATTATGTTTCCTGTCAAATAAATGACAAATGATCAGAATAAGGGCATCAGAAGCACTCTTACAAAAAAACAAAAGGATGATACAATCAAATGAATGATACAAAGCCTTACTGTGAATTTCAAATGAAAGAAAAAAAATATTAATATTGTTTTTATACTGTTCTAATTGGAACATTTCAAGGACCAATGAATATAGATTTTTTTTTTTTTTTAAATATGGAGAAGCGTCTTGCGTCTGTCTGCCCTCAAAAGGTTGAAGTCAATCATGCATGAATGACAGGAACCTCCTTTTATCCTTGCCACTAGGCCTCGTTTTACCAGCCTCGTTTTTACCCCCAAAAGATGACAATTCATCAAATTCTCTCATTAACAGGCCCCCTATTTAACAATAATCATCGGCTGAGATTGGAAGAGTCTAGGAGATGAGGCCCTGTCTGTTTCACCTTCCTTCAATTAACTTCCCAAACAGAATAATCAGCCTCACTCCCCACGCTGCATTTCAATTCACCCCAACCCACTGTTTTGCCTCTTCCTGGGTCTACTTTTCACATTGTTCTCCATCCATAACCTTAAACCCTTTTACCGTTCTCTTGTCAGGTTGTTTGGGTGGAAAAAAAAAAACATACTTAAATCCATTACACGTTATTTATCCCAGTGTGTTTAAATATAGACCAACCAATACTAGTTGAACCGGCTTCATAGTGAGCGTCGTCGAAAAAAACCTTCTTTAAAGCAAAATCACACAGGGTTAGATCTTTGAGGCTTGGACGCATCCAATTCGACAGGATGGGGATAGGGCTGACCGTAGCCTGTCATATTGACTGTATGTCAGCTCTAAAGAGGGTCTTGTTCTACATAATTCCTCTCGGCCAACCGCGGGCTCGGGGGTTAAGTGGAAGTACAAACACTTTCTCCTCCATCACTGTACCAATAGTATTGTAATCAGAAATCCGCCCCGAAAAATAAATAAGTACATACATAAATAAATAAAAACGTTGGACACTTTGGGTTCTAAGTGGAAAAAAAAAAAATTGTGAAAATAAATAAATGCAACCCGCACGGAAAAGTAAAACAAAAAAAACGGTAGTGATTTACATTACAAAGTAGACTGTTTCTCGACAACTGCTTCATTAGGCGATGAGAGGAAGGAGCAGAGAGTATCCCAAGGTCACTTTTAATTTGAACCGCCTAATTGGCAAACATAGTTCAAAATGGCTATCATCTAGCCAGACTACGAATTAATGAAGCACAATTATTTTCATTATCCCTATCTCAGACGGACAGAAAATGAGACATAGAATGGAGGGAGTGCAGGAAGAGAGGGAGAAGGACAGACAGAGTCTCTCTTTCTCTCTCTCTGTCTCTGAGAGAGAGTGAGAGAAAGAGAGAGAGAGAGAGAGAGAGAGAGAGAGAGAGAGAGAGAGAGAGAGAGAGAGAGACGAGGCGTAGGTAAATGAAAAGTGAGAGCGAGTGAGTGCATCTTTATGCACGGTCTGCAAGAAATAAAAGTCACCTATTTCAGAATTCATTAGGCTCCGATACCAGACACGCGAAAAGGATAAAGTATCTTTCCATCTGCATTCAGCGGTTAGAGGGGGAAAAAAAAAAGAGGTGCCGGCTTTAATGTGTTTTATATTACCTCTGTTCTATGCTGTGCTCCTCATAGTGGGTCAGTGCATTACAATGTCTATAAAATAAATAAATATTGCAGTCCTCCATGCTAATGCGCGTGCCATTTACTTTTTAGCTGCAGAGTAAAGACGGAAGCGAAGGATTTACTGACTGCGGGGATGGACAATAGAACGGAGCATAGGCTGCGCTTCATTCAGCGCTCCTTTACAATCTGTTTGTTCAGCATTCACCTGAGATTCCACGGAGATTTGGACAGACTCATAGAGAACAATATCCCCGCTGTTGATTGCAATGAGGACCGTCTGCGTCTGAATTTCTTTAAGACGTTCCTCATAAAAAGCCGTTGTTTTGAATAGCGCGGAGGTGATCTGAATGAGTCTGTGTTCCGCGATGCGGAACACAGTCGGAACGGGCGCTCAGGCGGCGAAGGCTCATTTCGGGTAGAGAGAAAAACAGAATTATCTCCGTCCCCGAATATTATCATAAGAAAGTCGGGAAAAACAGCTCAGCCATTCACGGGCACGTCGCGACAATGGAAACGGAGGACAATACCGTGTGATCAGAGCCTGAAAACAGGGCTCCTTCGTAGACTCGCAATGAGGTAATGGTATGGCCTTCAGCAACTTCACAATCTAACGGCACTCTTTGTGTTTGGATCGGGGCTCATATGTCATTATTTTAGCGGATGTGAGACAGGAGGGAGGATCTTTATTACATTATTATTATTATGCCTGGCAGCCGAACTTTGGCTGAGTAGGAGGTAATGAGTAATCTTGCTCGCATGGCAGAAGCCTCCTATTGGTCCCTGACCTGCCCCGCTAACGCTGCATGCATAGACATACACTGCTCTAATACAGCGCGGAGGGAAAGAGAAATAAAAAATGCTTATCAAAATTGGAATTGAAAACCACAAAACCGGGGCCTTTGGCTTCAGTTAAGAAGAAGGTGATGGGGGAAGAAGGTGGTGGAAATAAAAGCATGATGGGACATATGATGAGGCTCAGTTAATAAGAGATAATGTGCAGCCGGCCGGTCATTGTTGTAGAATAACCCCCGACAGGTTGATCGGGAGGATCACAAGGGGGTTGTTTTGTGATAATTATCCTGATTATTACACGGTTATTTCCTTAATTAAAGAATACTTTGAGACAGGCAACTGATTTGAATTTACTAGTATAGTATGCCTAGTTTTATAACTAGCATTCCTAGTTTTATAACTAGTATGCCTAGTTGTATGACTAGTATGCCTTGTTTTATAACTACTATGCATAGTTTTATCCCTAGTATGCCTAGTTTTATCACTTGTATTCCAAATGTTATAACTAACAGCCTAGTTTTAACACTAGTATTCCTAGTTTTATAACTAGTATGCCTAATTGTATCACTAGTATGCCTGGTTTTACAACTACAATGCCTAGTTTTATCACCACTATGCCTGGTTTTATAACTAGTATACCTTGTTTTATCACCAGTATGCCTAGTTTTATAACTAGTATGTCTAGTTTTATCACCAGTATGCCTGGATTTATAACTAGTATGCCTAGTTGTATCACTAGTATGCCTAGTTTTAGCACTAGTATGCCTAGTTTTATCACTAGTATGCCTAGTTGTATCACTAGTATGCCTAGTTGTATCACTAGTATGCCTAGTTTTAGCACTAGTATGCCTAGTTTTATCACTAGTATGCCTAGTTGTATCACTGGTATGCCTAGTTTAATCACTAGTATTATTCGTTTTATTACTAGTATGCCTAGTTTTATAACTAGTATGCCTAGTTGTATCACTGGTATGCCTAGTTTTATCACTAGTATTATTAGTTTTATAACTGGTATACCTAGTTTTATAACTAGTATTCCCAGAACTGCGCCTAGCTAACCTAGCTAACACAGCAACAACGTAAAACTATCTTCCCGACAAAAAAACCTCGCCCTGCGTGTGACTAAACGATATACTGTTATTTAATGTGAAATTGCACATATCCACACTCACAAAACGTCAAGATGACGTAAACACAGGTAGAGAAGTAGTTGCCCGTGACAAGGGTCATTATTAACGGACAGCAGCCATGATGAAGAGATAACTGACCGCCGGTTGCCACAACTGACAGATAGCGGCAATCAGAATCCAGTATCCAAATCTAGTATTCCACAGAGCCGTGAAGTAAAAAAGTCATTTTCATAAGAAGGTATTCTAAATGAGGAAATAAGGTGAGGTGACATAACTTGAATGACAACCAAATATTACCATTTTGATATTACAACTGTCTCCAATCTAAATGTGCTCTCCATCACACACAAACACGCACGTAGGCGCGCACGCGCCCGCGCACACACACACACACACACACACACACACACACACACACACACACACACACACACACACACACACACGTACCGTTGCGATGAGCTTGTCGACGCAGTCGGGCGCCACGCTGTGGAGGTGCGTGAGGTGGAACTGCAGGTGGACCTTGTTGTTGAGCATGTCCTGGCACAGCGGGCAGCGGAACATGGGCTGGACAGAGTGCTGGGTCATCACGTGCATTCTGAGACGGTTCAGGTCCGTGTTGGTGAATTTGCAGTAGGGGCACTGGTACATCTGGAGAAAGAGAGAGGGTGGAAAACAACGCGAGGGGGAAGGGGTTAATAAGAATGCAATGGGGAGACTGGAGAGCTTCCCAATGAGAGAATTAGCGCCGTGGATGAGGGGTAAAAATGTATGCCCCCCAATCCCGAAGCAGGATCCCGATCCCCGGGAATGCAGAGCAGCCGGTGACGCCGAGCACCACTTGGCACGCACTTCAAAGTGTTCTCATCTGTCAAATACCATATTGATTTTCCACCTTTTGCACAATTAACCCTGCAACTACAGCAGAAAAGGCAAAACTAATTTTAAGGAGATATTAAAAAGGACCCGCGCACTATAAAAGAGTCAGCTGGAGTAGGACCTCAAGAAAATTCTAAGGAGTATGTATTTTTAAATCATCCCCTTAATTACTGCCGCAACTTTTTTTTAGCCGCTCTAACAAGATCACAGTAATTGAGGACGATATAACCATCGTTTGATTAGCGAGAGTTCATCATTTCAAAGAGTCTGGCGAAATGGAGATTTTAAATTTTTTATTTTTGGGCCGTCTTTAAGGGTCGACCGCCGCTGTAAAAAGCGCCCGTTTTCCCGGCGCCCTCACCTGCTCCGCCGCGGCGCTCTTCTCGGCCGTCCTGGGACGCTTGGAGGAGAGGGGGCTCTCTGCGGCGTCCGACCGCGAGGAGGGTCTCTTGGAAGCAATTGGAGATTCCGTCTGATCCCTTTCCAACTGGCCGGACAATGCTGAACACACGGACAGAAGAAAGAAGCGCGTCAAGGCAAACGTGGACACTTGGACAACGTGGATCTGGTAACAGGGCAATCAATGTGTGAGGTTCCACAAGATTTGATGGGACTCAAGCAAAGGAAATGTAGTCAGCTCAAGCATGTCCGCTCACGAGTCACCACAATCATTTTGGCCTCTGTGGGACAAGGCACACAAACATCACGCTCCCTCATTAGATTTCATCCAGTTCCATAGATTCTCAAAAAGATGACGACACAAGCACTATATGCATCAAAGTTGCTGCCATTGTCTCAACCGCTGTCACATGACCTTTTATGAAACCCACAATAAAAATCGAACATTGGACATTCTTCAAAAGCTTTGCATGCATGTGCCTTCATATATTCCATCATAACGGGTTATTAGGATTATGGGTATGTATGTATGTATGTTCAGTGGACACATAATCTCATTCCTCATCAAAATAGGTTCAAATTTCATCTTTGCTTTATGTTTTTACCAACCGGGCTTTGACAGTTGTGTTGTCTAAGGGGTCCCAATCATTATGCCAGAATTCCTCTCTGGAAATAAATAAAACCAACATCCAGAATGAGCAAATTACATTTGGCCCCAGGAGGGCTGAAGATCCTGGATTGGGTTTCAATCATTTTTGACCCATAATTTGCATGTGAACACGCCCCTAGACGCCGTCTGACTGGAGTGCAGCCGTGCTCAGGGACAAACCCGACAGGGGATGGGAGGGGCTTACCTGCCATCTGTCAGGAAGCCAATCAAGCTGGAGTATGACAACATACAATATCTGACTCTACATAACCGAGAGGGTACATTTTTCTCTTTAGTCTAAATGGAATGGTATCAAAAACGTTAAAACTGAAAAGACTGGGACCTTTTAAATGCCATCAAATAGGGACTGGCGGCACCGTACGCGAGGCTTGAAAACAAAATTGTGTCCAATCAGTGAGGAAAGGGACTGCTGTGTGTTGATTTGGCAGCGAGCACTTTGAAAAGTAGTTGTCCGTGCAATATCCTGACGGAGAAACATCGACCTGCGCTTTGACCGTTCTTGGAAAATCCTATTCCTATCCGCGCCTACACGGCAGTGAATGCCAGTGAAACTCTCCACTTAATTGGAATTTTTGTACCCGACTAAGCCTGCTTCAAGTGTCCTGTCACTCCACCCAAGTGGACTGTGACAGAGTGGATAGGACGATTGGAAAACCCCTTTTCAGCCAATAGCCAAGCAACACTAGAATGAGGCTACAACCAAAACCCTTCAGTTCACTGAAAAGAAATCAAAGACAAAACAAATCAATTAAAATAGTTAAGAAACGGTAATGAGCGATGATGTTCAAGGGGTATTTTGAGCAGACGAATGGGGGTTAAAAAACCCTTTTTGTATACAGCCTTCAAGTTCTTTAACCCTCCAACCTTTACCTTGCTGGACAATGAAAGCAAACTATGAAAATGCCATAAAACGCTACTAACATTACTTCCATTTCTAGCAAGTCCACACAACAAATGCTCCTGCTGGGTAAATGATTGCTGTGTTCCTTAATAACGATAAAAAGACAGTGGCTCACAGAGAGACAGAATCAAGGTTAAGCCAAAATAGTAAAAATACTCGACTATGCCGCCACTCGTAAAGGAGCTAAAGCCACGTGGAGCCGGCGTGGGTGAGCGGGGGAGCGGCAAAGAGCCTCTAGAATTCAGTGTGAAACTTAAGGAGGTGTCTTGCCAGCTCCTAACGAGCCCATAAAGAGTTAAATTTGGCCTGATTTGTACAGTCCTGGAAGGGCAAATTGAGAACAGGGGGCATCGGTGAGGGAGGGTCGGTTTGGCCAGTGGCTGGGGGTTGGGGGGCTTGGGTCAGGTTAAAGAGGGCTGACCACGATCCTGCTCCAGACATTAAAATGTCAGCTCCAATCAGGGCGGGGGCAGCTGAGCTGATTGCCCAGCGGGGGACCCCCAGCTTTTGGACAAGAGCAGCCGGCGAGATCTCCCAGAAACGTGGTGCTCCGCCGAGGAGGCCCCATTAGGGTCCAGTCACAGCCAATGCCATTAAACACATCCAACGATAAACAAAGGAAATGTTAAACAAAAGGAACCTCCCATTCGCTGACATTAACCTCTCAGTCATGACACTGTCCTTGCCACTTCCCCCCCCCCACCCGCCCACACTCCACTCCACTCCTACTTCCTCCGCTTCTGCCGCGCTCGTCCCCCGAGGAAAGACGGAGCCGCCGGCCATCTTGTTTGTGAGACTGTACACGGGTTATACCTGCCGGTGTGTTTTCAAGTATCCTCTAAGTCCGACGATGGAGTGGACGAACGTCGGAATTAAGCTCAAATCTAGCTTCTCTATTACCAAAAATAAATGACCTGCCAGAGAAAGAGAGAGAGAGAAAGAGAGAGAGAGGGAGAGAGAGAGAGAGAGGGAGGGGTATCAAATGAATAAGAAGTGAGAGTGCTGAAAGCAGCTGTCCACTGAAGAAAGTGTGAGTGTGTATGTGTGAAAGAGAGACAGAGACACATAGAGAGAGAGAGGGAGCGAGAGAGAGAGAGAGAGAGAGAGAGAGAGAGAGAGAGAGAGGGCGAGAGAGAGAGAGAGAGGACAGAGACTTTTCTGTGTCACGGCCAGTTAGGACTCCATAAATTTGATCAATCGCTTTCTCTTAAGAATCCCCAAACCCATTTGTGTCACCAGATCCATGACTAACATCCAGCTACTGTTTCCTGTTTTTCCCTGTCAAGAGTGATGGAAAAAGAAAAAAAGAAAAGAAAAAGATGTTCAGACGAGGGAGCGAACCAGAACAAGGTACAACAATAAATGTAGGATGAGTTTTTTTGCTTGGACTGGTATCAGAACATATATGCGTGTGTGTGTGTGTGTGTGTGTGTGTGTGTGTGTGTGTGTGTGCGTGTGTGTGTGTGTGTGTGTGTGCGTGCGTGCGTGTGCGCGTGCGTGTGTCCTTGAGCCAAACTAAATCTATTTACAGGAGCTATGATCAGAACATAGACTTTTGATGGAGGGAGCGGTGCCTCCTTTCAGAAGATCACAGGCGTGCATAAGGGCATTTATAAGAAGTATAATATCCTTGTATAATATCCTTGTTCGCTCACGGGATCCTTTCACCACGGATGAACATATAAACAAAGAACCATTAAACTACCTCTGGCTTTGCTCTCTAAAGTCACAACTGCCGCCCCCCTCAACATTGGCAGCATCAGGCGCGGAATGAAAGGCGTATAACAAAGCTATCTTGCAAAGGATGCAAATCTACCATGGGTGTGTTGCTCAATCATATCCGGATTGATCATTTCGGGGCTTCTGTTTTGAATACAACTAAAAGGGGTTGAGGCGGCAGTGTGTCGTGGCGCTGTGTGAAAGCTCTCATGCAGTGGCAGGCTGGATTAGTGACGCTGGGCCACGTTCACATGGATTTCACCAGAGACAGAGAGCCAGGGAGAGAGAGAGAGAGAGAGAGAGACCACTATGAGGGCCGGTCTCTCCCTCTGACCTCCTCTGCCTGGTCATTAAACACAGAGCTACCATCCACACCAAACATCTTCTGACAGATACACAGAATGGGCTTTCGTCTGAAAGCACAAAAGGCAGGGCAGGAGAGGGGGAAAAAATGCACAAGTCAATTAGGTGATTATTAATTCATGGCCCTTTTCCGTAAACCAGGGGCTTTTGTGCTGTCGTGTCCCGTAAGTGAATTGGACTTTGGCACCTTGTCTCACCTCCCGTAGCCCGGCTGCATTACTCAGGCGGCAAAGGGGCTGTCAGCACGCTGGCCCGGGCTCAAACGCAATCACAGCCTGGTTGTGCTTTCCAGGCGGAAAAAGATGACGGCTGGAGTGACCGGAGGAGGGCAAAACAACAACACATCCTCTGCCATGGAAGAGCAAGCACAGCTGCCATCGTGCAAATTATCTACTTGGAAGGAAGTGATCAATTCATGACAGATAGAACTTGGGTTCGGCGTTATATTGAAACGTAAAAGGAAGCGGAAGAAGGGAAGACATCTCGTGTGTGTATGGGACCAAAGACCCTTTCACCCGCCGGCAGGTTGCTCTAGGTCTGACTCTCTCAGGCAGGTCTGGCACTGTCTCCCTCTCGGGCCTGAGGAAAAGAGACGTGGAGGCCGTTCTCATCTCCCTGGCCCCCTATTCCCAAAAGACCAGGGGTCCAAGCCGGCAGCCTCGGCCGTCCGCTCCAAAAAACACACAAAAACACAACAACAAGTGAAGCTATGATGTCAGTCCATGTCAGCCAAGGCTACAAGGCCTTTCTGCCACAGATCTACTGAGAACACTCACTCCCCGACCGTCTCATCAGCCTGGGCCGCGTAGAAAGTCTGGGGTTCTCCATGTACAACCTGCTCTCCTCAGGTCCGTGTCTCTTCAGGTCCGTGTCTCCTCAGGTCCGTGTCTCCTCAGGTTCATGTCTCCTCAGGTCCATGTCTCCTAAGGTCCATGTCTTATCCGGCCCATGTCTCCTCAGGTCCCATTCTCTGTCCCACCTCCACCCTCAGCCCTGCATAAGTATTATCTTTTCCCCTTTCTGTTTCTTTACCTTGCGCGGTACCTTCTATACCTTTCTTTTTCATCTATATACCTTCCGAGAGCCTTAAGCAACGGCGGCTGTATTTCAATTCGACTAATGTTTCTTAGGTAACTACTTCACATCAATGCATTTTCAAATAAGGAGTATGACAATCAGAATGCCATGCTGAAGCATGTCATATTGGATTTCTCACTATCCTTTGTATACAACAAGGCCTTTATTGAAATGCTGTACTGCACAGAAAGAGAAAAAGGGAGAGAGAGAGAGAGAGAGAGAGACAGAGCGAGAGAGAGAGAGAGAGAGAGAGAGAGAGAGAGAGAGAGAGAGAGACAGAAAAGAGAGACAGAAATGGAGTGAGATAGAGCGAGAGAAGAGAGGGAGGGAGGGTATTTTCATAGAGAGTAGTGTGTAGGCCTAAAGGCACAATTGCAATAAGGACGAATTCAAAATGAATAAATTAAGCAGAAATATTAATTAGAGCCAGTGTCGTTCATCTTGGGGCCAGTGGAAACGGGGACTGAAATGACGTTCACCTTTAGAGGACGTTCCCAGACGCTGCCGCTCCATTAGACTAGTGCTGCTAAAACTCATAAACACCCGGCTTTCACACAGTTGGCCTGCAAACAAGGACAATTTATGGTCTATTATCTTCAAAGACAAAGGGAATTAGAATTTGAGGGATGACAAGCGCTCAGTGTACATGATATGAATATGTCAACGTTTTTTACTGCTCTCCCCCGACTTGAAGCCACTTACTTAATATTCACACTTAGAAATCAGCGACTAAAAGCATTAACAAATCACCAGTATACAATGGGCGCGTCATTCTAATCCTACAGGTTCGTTAAAACACTTTAGCATAAAAAGCATGACTACTTGAAGATCTTAGATGATCCACCATGTGGTTTGTATTTATTTCATCCGGGATTTATAAAAACTCTCCAGTCTATCTCACAGCACATAATGCAACAGAGAGCAGGTTTAGGCACAAACTGCAGTTCCACTCTGTTGCATCTAGGGGGTGCTAGTCCTCATCATAGCCAAGCTCCATCATCCATTTGCCCTTGTTTTCCACAACAAACATATAAAAAAGGGTAATGCCAGTGTGTGTCCTGCCCTGCGCAGTGTCCTGTGTAATTAAGTGTGTAGTGTGTTTCCTGTTTCTATTTTTGGCACTATAGTGTCCTATGTGGGCCCTGTGCGATTTCGGAGACACGGCTGTGTAAAGCTTTACTGTATATTTGTGCACATTTAGCAGAGGCACTCATTTATTTTATTGGTGATAGTACTTAGTATACACATATGTGCAAAAAAAGCAGGATATTATTCCGAAAGGATATAACTGTGCCTTATACTGAATAATAAAAGCCATCATTTGACAGTCTGCATTTCATTTTTTGCTGTCACTGGTTGCTATCACTGCAGGATAGAATAGAATAATGATATACTGATTAAATAATTGCATGTTGCAATGTAAAAATGGCAATATAGGTCAATGCAGCTCGGAGGTGAACCAGAATAACACACGGATGGATCACAACGCAGAAACAGGCGGTGCGATTGGATTGCATCTCGGAGATCTTGCAGTTCAATAATACGTCAAAACCGCTGAAGTTGCAGGACACTGTTCCCTAATTTGCCTTATCCCCGTCCACACTATCTCATTGGCACTTAAAAGTGACGCTGGAATCCGAGTGACACGCCCGCGTGTCATTTTTAGCTCCGTGGACTAGTTCCTTATTTTCAAAGTGAGGAGTATGAGAGGAATTATTCATAACACCCAACCTGCAGAAACATACCCACGACCTGAGAAACATACAGAGAGCGAGTGATAGAGCGAGAGAGAGAGAGAGAGAGAGAGAGAGAGAGAGACGGAGAGAAAACGTCTTCCCTTCCCGTATAACTTACACTCTAACACCCTTTCCATATATTTATGTTAAACACATCAAATCGTATTGTGGCCAATTTCACCAGGGTCCTCCGGTGCATTAACTCTCCTCCTCTGCTCACCTCCTTCTTGGACTTATCACCTTCCCTTCTCTCTCTCTTTCCCCCCTCTCTCCCCCTCACCCTGCTGCATGCCTTCATATTCCGCTGTATTAATATGCTGTCCATCCCTAATTAAGGTATGGATTCCCTCCATACTCCATCACTGCTGTGTCAGCTGGGTGAACAAGACATGGGTCGAGGGGAGAAAGGCTCACAGTTGGCCATTTATAAATATTTCATTCAAGAGAAATTATACCTCGGATTACCTGTTTGGGAAAAGTGGACACATTTCTGCTGCAGCCAAAAATTAACTTCATAGTGTATAAGTGAGTATGCCGTCTTAAAATGGCCGCTCTACGTCACAACTCTATTCTGTCATCATGCAGTATACTCAAAAAAAAAAACTTCACGGTATATGTATGATGTGTTCAATGCTTTCACAGAGTATGAGTGATATATTAACATTTCCCCACGTTTGCCTGCACAAATGTGTGCAAATGTGTGTGATCTTCAGGATAAATGAAAAGCAACAGTGAAATGAAGGCGTCTATCACACAAACATATGCATTTTACAAGAGCTTCTGATGTATTTCTAAATGATTTTAATGAGGAGCCGTGGCACTAAAAAGAGAAAATCCGATTGACAGTGGCTTTAAAAAAGGGAAGGAGCCTTTCTTCTCCCGGCGCTAATGCTGTCTGTCTGACAGTGACTGTCATTTGTAAAGGAACAATGTTGCCGCACTCCGTTTCAATAGTTGCATGACAGGGATGAGAAGAAAGACTTGAATAGTTTTAATGATGGACCTCGGAAACGGCTCGGAATCAGACGGCGCGAGACGGGGGCCCCTTTCAGGTAGTCCTTTAAATAACAGGTAAGAGGAGACACGCGAACACGCGTAGCGCTGGCATGTCTGCCGTGCTGCCCAAACAACTGCTCCTCCGACTTCCTTCTTTTCCTCCCCTCCCGCTCTGTCTCCCCAAAAGGACTTGGAAACTTTTGCCAAACGCACGCGGCGGCGTCCACCACCACCACCACCACCACCAGCGGCAGCAGCAGCCGCGGCAGCATCAGCAGCAAAGTAAAAAGTACCAAATAGGACCTTCCATTGAACTGGGAGTGTGTAGTGACAGCCTTACTCCGCTCCGAACCCCCTCCGCCACCTTCTCCCTGACATCAAACAGAAGCCAGACCTGCTTTCCTAATGCACACGCTATTTTTAACTAAGCGTTCCTAATAAGCTGCTGGGAAGCAGCTGTAAATTTTTTATATGCAAGCACATCTTTCCTTTGTGAAAACACAGAAACACACTTATTTTCGTGATTAGCGACTGACAGAGGGGAGGAAAGGAACTGAATATGCTTGTATCAAATTGCATGCCTTTCAAAAACGAAGAATCCTAATGCGAGGAGTCGTCTTCCTGTGCACCACAGGTATGAGTGAATTATTAATCGGCCGGCTCATTTTAATGCTTTTTAAAGTGCCTTATTTTGATGTGCTAAAACATACTTTTAGCCATATTCAGGCAGGCATGCATATCATTATTTCCTCCATCAAAGAGGAGTGGTGCCCTTTCAAAGAGCACAAACAACTCAGCCTCATTTAAAATAGAAGTTCGCGTATCAAAGACGTTTTACAAAAGCTGAGCTTCAAACAGTGTGATGAACTTTTTTTTTCTGCCGCGGAGTAAAAAAAAAAACCCGAGGTGTGCAAAAGGTCTGCATTGTTTTCCAGCTTTTAACCTGACTAGTCTGAATCAAAACATCCTGCAGTAACACAAGGAGTTAGACGTGTGATAAGTGTCTGCCAAGGCCCGCGACTGCTCGGTGTCACCGTCGGTGCTATGTCGCTGAGCAGCAGACGTGCCAGCCACCGCCACCGCCTTCCCGACATAGTCAGGAAACTAACTGCGACAAAGTCGACCAACAAATACATTCAAGAAAAATCGATTTGTCTTAAACGTGCAAAGCCTTGTACTGTAAATATGACTTATACTGTAATAACAACGCAGTGATAATGCTGTCATGAGATAGCCGCACCGATCCGTTATAAGCCATGCCCACACTGTAATATGTATACATATTTTATAAAATAATAATACTTATAACAATAATGTACAGACATATCAAACTGTATTCATATTTATATTCAGTCAATACTTAGATCCAATACATCCTCACTGCCACTTAGCCCCTGTCATATCCTTTTATTGTATTTTTTTGTACTTTCTTGTTACTTTATTTGTTTGTTTACAATTCTTAAAAAAATAATCAGAAGTATTGGGCCAAGTACATTGTCATGTAGAAGTAATTTGGTAATAATAATAATAATAGTAATAAAAATTGGTGCACTGTAGTGCAAATTGACAAGTAGCATAGAGAAATAATGTTTAATAGTCAAGAAATATATATATATATAGATATATATCATTTTATTATAATTTATTTCCATCTGGTGCCTGGAGTGCCATGCACCAGATGTATATTTTTGTATATTCTGTATATATATATATATATATATATATATATATATATATATATATATATATATATATATATATATTCACACAAAAAATGCGTTCCTGTTAACATTATTTTTCTATGCTACTTGGCCGATGCACCGATTCTTACCATGACAATTTCCTTCTACATGACAATATACTTGGCCCAATACTTCAGATTCTTTTATGACAAACAAGATATAAGAAGAAACAAATGAACAAAGTCACAACAATGTACAAATGCAAGGCTCCATTATCCTCCAGTGTTAGACATCAGACCGTGGCTGTAAAATCACCATTCCTCTAATAATCATTTGTCTCTTCTGACAGAAAGTCCCTGCACACGTTGAGGGATTGCATAACTGTTTCGGGGTCGGAGAAGGTGTCAGAAAAGGCTCCAGATGGACTTCATATGAAAATGACCATCCAAACCTTCTGCTTCCAATGAAATTATTATCTAAGCTGCAACAAACTCTCAGTACCATTAGTGGAACTCTGGACTAACAACACGACAACATTTAGAACGCTCCAACTCCAGTTGAAAGAGTATGTAGATCAAAGATGAAGAATCCTAATAATCACAATTAAATTCCACTTTTTATCCTAAAGAATACTTTATGTTTAACAATGCAATGTTGCGATAACATATACAGGGACCTTAAAAACAAGTTGAACACAGCTCTAGGCTCCGGGCCCTTGTGGGCCCATTCTGCACTAACCAAACTTTCTTTCGTATAAGAAAACCCTTCCATAAACATTTTGAGGGTAAACGTGTGGATGAAGAAGGTGAAAAGAAAGTAAAAAAAAAAAAGGCCTGAGACACCCTCACCCAAACCTCAGCTCCTCTTCCGTAACTTCCACCCATGCACAAAAGTCAAAACCTGCAGCTGCTGTTTAGAAAAGTATGCAGATAAAAATACCACAATCTGAAAACATTAACACCACCGAGTGTTTCTACCACAAACAATTACTGAAGGTTGTTAGTGTGTGTTTGTGTGTTTGTGTGTGTGTGTGTGTGTGTGTGTGTGTATGTGTGTGTTTGTGTGTTTGTATATGAATATGTGTGTGTATGTGTGTGTGTGTGTGTTTATGTATGTGTGTGTGTGTGTGTGTGCGTGCGGGCGCGCGCGTGCGTGTACAGTGACGTTTAGAAGGGGGCCGTCCTGTCACATGTGTGTGTACACAGACGTGGTTCAGCTCAATTTATGCGTAACAGGCCCCTCTTTCCACATTTCCACCCATTGAAAGTTGAAACAAAACACGAGTCACATGACCACATCACCCCAATTGACAGTTGAACCCAAATGATGTGAAAGGAAAAAAAAAAAAGAAAAGAAAAGAAAAGAAAAGAAAAACAACAACCTTTATAAAGCCTTAATAATTGAATTAAATGAGTGTTTCTTGATAAAAAAAAAAAAGTGTATAATTTCATTAGGCTGAAGCCCTGTTTGGGTGCCCACTGTGGACCCCCCCCCCCCCCCTCCCCCACCAGTGTGTGGAGTTGTAAATATCGGCCTTACCTGTCCCTTTGGTGAGGTCCTTGTCCCCCCCACTCTCCCTGTCTTTGGTTTGGTCCTCCTGGTCTGTGGTGGTCTCAGCAGCCGCCTCCACATCCTCGCTCAGCTCTCCTGGAGGGGGAGGAGAGGACGGGATATGTAAATCACCACGCCATCAGAATTGGTGGAAGCACTTAAAGGGACGGCAGCGTTTTTTTCCTATAGGAGCGCACAACAATTACATTCGCTGACACGCAGTTACAAGGTTAGCAGACAAAGAGGGCGGAATCCGGCTCTATGCCCTGTGCCATTTGATCACCAGGAATAGATTCTAAAATATATTTTAATTATTATTATTATGATTATAATAATTATGATTATGATTATTATTATTATTATTGTTGTTGTTGTTGTTGTTGTTGTTGTTGCTGTTGTTGTTATTATTATTATTATTACCATCCATTTATAAAAATGAAGAAAAAAAACATTGGTGCACAAAAAATATAAAAAGATATTCTTATACAGCAATCATTAAACACAAAGTTAATAATATGTTTTTATGCATTTGTTTTTCATTTTAGGTGTTATTATTGATTTTTATATACTTATAAAAACATAGTGCTTCCAAAATTCAACCGGATTTGTATTTATTCATTAATTCAAAACCACAACCTCTTTCTTGGCTTCTTCTGTCTGGTATGAACACATAGACCAACCCACACGCACGCACACGCACGCACACACGCAAGTCCACAAACCCGCAAACCCACACACACACACACACACACACACACACACACACACACACACACACACACACACACACACACACACACACACACACACACACATTATGGTTCCCAGTTGCAATCTGCTGGGCTACTGACTAATGTGAGCCTGGTTTCACCGCTGCTATCCTATCTATGATTGCAAAAACAAAAATCATAAATATTTAAAACTTTTGAAGAGCCACAAATCATTTCATTTTTACGCCAGGTCAAAGGCGGAACTCCCCTGCAACCACCTTAAAAGCCTCCACTCGATTGATCAGGCCATTTAGGAGCATTGAAGTCCAAACAATGGATCGCCGATAACGCCATTTGTAAGTAACACAGAGGAAAAGGTAGCAAAAAAAACCCAGATAGTAAAACAGCCATCAATTTTGTTTATTCCTCTCCGGTGCCCTGTGAGCATCCCCTCTGCCCGTTAAGTTTATTTAAAAGTAGTCGGAGTTGCGTGCAACAGCATTGATTTGACAACAGTAAACTGGGCTGCGGTCAATACGGCCTATCAGTTATTACACAAGTCAGCTAATTCGCAGAAAATGTACTTAAATGTTTTTTTGAAAATGCTTCCATGCTCAGATCTCTACTCCATGAGCTATTGATGTATTGACAATGCTACAACGGCGACTGACATACCCTGCTCAAGCATTCAGCCCTGGAGTCACACATCTGAGCTGAGCTCACCACTGCACCGCCAAAACCCCCGTCATAAAGTTACAACACCCAGTCTCCCCCTATAGTTAATACACCTCAGATCCCATGTCTCAGCTATGCTCCAAAACTCCTTTGGAAGCCATGAAACACCTCTTTCCGGAGTTCGACGGCTATAAAATGACCGCTTACACTGTTTTCGGGAACATTTGGTGCTTACTTGAATCACACAGATCCACAGATTCAAGCATCTGATTATTTTTGTATCTCATGGTATAAAGGTTCATAGTAAGCGCCAGGCATTATGTCAGTGGAAATTAAAGAAACTACTTTCAAAAAGGCATTCAAGGATTTATTGAATTAAATAAACTTGCGATAAAAAAATAAATAAAAGCAAGAACTATTAAGTTTCGATGATAATTCCATTGTATATCGCTATAGAATTCTCCTAATTACAAAGCCAAAATTGACAATATAGTGTTTGAAAGACAGCAACATTTTACCGAATATTTTTTTTTCAATCCTTAAAAAAATAAATAAAATACAAATAAATAAACGAGCTAAATAAGAACCTTCCTACTTCTCCTGCTGTTTGCTCGCATCTTGCTCGGAAGCGTCTGGGAGCAGAATGAATTGGGGTATGGATTATGTTGTTAGGCGTTATTGCCAGACGCCAGTGGTGATTCCGTTTAGAAAAATGGAATTCAAATGGAATAACTGGCTTCCAAAAAAAAAAAAAAAGAGAGCAATCCTAAGATCCCACTTGCTTTAATGTGTTTTTTTTTGTTCCTTAATTTTTACCATATTTATATGATGTTTCTAAGGCAACCCCACAACCCCCCACCCCCCCCAACCCCCGCTGGTGAGGCGGTCCTGAGCCATCGCCCGGATAGAACCGGAGATCTGCTGCCAAGTCCCCAAATCCCATCGAGCAGGCGCCGCCTGCGTAAATCTGCACAAACTCCCGGAGAATTAGAATATTGTACAGCTGCACGAGTGCTCAGATTACAAAATAATCCCCAGGTAAATTTCTTCACCTTTAGAAAGGGGGAATAGGTATCACTTCCCGGCGACATGACACTTGTGGATGGACTAATTCCACGCCAACACTTTAAATGTGCCTTAAAAACGACAAACCGTGATCCACTGCCACAACGTTCCTTTAAGCTGAGGGGATGTCACTGCAGACCCCCCTGTCCTGAGGAAAACAACTCTGCGCATACACACCCGCGCGCATGCACACGAATACACACACACACACACACACACACACACACACACACACACGCACACACACACACACTCCAGTACTCCTTAATGAATGCAGAAATGCAAGACATTTAATTCCAGGAGCGGTCCTACGTCTTTAAGTGGCAAATGGCTCCGCTATTTCTCATCTCATCTTCGACGATATTACACAATGATTAAAGCCAGGACGGCGATAATTAATGAAAGGTCATGAGTGGCCTAAGAGTAAGGATGCAAATGGAAGAGACACTAAAAAGTGTAGTCATAGATTAAGCTCCGGAAATAGACGGAGGGAGGAGAGAGGGGAAGGGTGGTGAGGGGGGCGGAGAGGAGAAACACTCAAAGCTATGGCAGTAGGCCATTTCTAACCCAAATCTCAGAGATGTAAATGACAATAGCCCCGGAGGACGTCCCCTAATTAATTGTCTTCATTAACCCTCCTAATACAACGATATGAAACAGTTCCATTAATCTAATCATGCAAGCGGAATAAACCTACCGCCGCAGCCGTGGGATTATGCTTCTGTGTTTCCTCAGCGGTGGAAATACAGAAATATCAAAACGTGGCCGCTCTGGGTCCAAGCATCCGCACACGCACATGGGCATGCATGCATGCAGGCGCGCACGCACACACACACACACACACACACACACACACACACACACACAGACACACACACACACACACACACACACACACACACACACACATACACACACGCGCACAAACACACACACAGACACACACACCAGAGTGCCTTCTACCTGCACGGTGCGAGTGCAGGGGCCTAATCACGCCCATAGGTGTCACCCTTTACAAGCTGCGAGAGACAAGAGACGAGCTCAGACACATTAGTCTCGGGAGGACGGGAGACGAGCAGAAGCGGCCGCCGACAGACACCCGCACGGGGCGAAGGAAGGAAGGGAGGGAGGGAGGAAGGACGGGAGGATGGATGGAAGGAGGAAGGGAGGGAGGGAGGGGAGTAAAAGGGAATAGGCAAAAGGAGATACCATGTGGACGGAGATGACAAAAGCAGATGCGAAGACGAAGACGAGACGCCGAGGACAGAAAGATTACCTTCACAGGAGAGAGGGAAAGCGAGAGAGAGGGAGAGAGAGAGAGAGAGAGAGAGAGGGAGGGAGAGAGAATGGCCTTCCTCCTTTTCCCCCTGAAGAGTGGTGATTACACTAATGCTAATCATCCTGACAAGCACAAACGGCCAAATAAATAATTGATGGTAACCACTGCACTTTCCAGTACCGCCTCCCTCTCGGAGGAAGAGTGTGGAGAAGAGCAAAAAGTAAGTAATAAAAGTGTCTCTGGAAATCCTTCAGTGCCATCAAGCTCCTCCTCCTCCTCCTCCTCCTCCTCCTCCGTCCTCCATTCACCCACCCTTCCTCCAGGAACACGCTCCATCCTCCATCCCTACCTGAGAGCGGCTCCCGTTACTCCACAAAGCCTCTCCTCTCTCTGTCTTTATTTTTGTGTGCCCGCACGCTCGTACTCGGACATCGGCGCGACCTTCCCTCATTGCGCCTTCCCTCTCCGAAAGTCCTGCTTGGAGGTGGGGCCCTCTTCTCTCTCTCTCTCTCTCTCTCTCTCTCTCTCTCTCTCTCGCCCTCTTCTCTCTCTCTCTCTCTCTCCGAGCTCGCCGTCTGTCAGGGCTCCTGTGCTCTCTGGGTTCTCATTACTCTCATTATGATTATTGGGGGCCGCTGTTATCATTTTAACCAGGTGTCACAGGACCACGCTGTAAATCAGACCCCCCCCACCCCCCCCACCCCTCCCCCCCCTCCCTCCCTCACCCCCCCACCCCCCCTCCTCCATCCAGGGCCGGACAGCTTCCTTTTCTTTAACGCTGCGCTGTCGGATAAAAACCAATCTTATTTCACACCTCACAGACTCTATCTCTCTCCCCTACTTCTGTCTTTCTTCTTTAAAAAAATAAATAAAAAACCTCCCCCCTCTCCTCCCCCCGCATCATCCCTTGCACCCCTTCCTCATATCAAAGCTGGCCTGACTCCTGACTGGAGGGGTGTAAAATGAAAGTGACAGGAGGGTACTGTGGGACAATGGCACACAGGCCCCACGCTGGGGGCTTTCACGCATTGCCCACCCCCCTCACCACCACCGCCCCCTCCACCCCAACTCATATCAGCGCCCCGTACGCATGAGCGTATATAACCTCCACCCACCCACGGACAGACACTCCCCCTCTCCGATGGCCGCCTCCCTCCCCGCTCATCGCCGGCTGTCAAGAGTTTGACGACCGAGTGGAACGTGCCCTTTCCGTGCCCACAAACAAACCAAAGGGCTCCGGGAAGTGTAACCTTTCATCCCATCATCCGCTGATGAAGCGCCCGGGATCTGCACGGACCTACATCCGGAATTCAAGGCAAATAAATGATGCTCTGTTTCTCGAACTGCGTTCGTTATTAAGGTTCAGCTTTACATTTAGAACCAATTAAACATGAAAAAAATGATTACAAAAAAAAAAGAAAGAAAAAAGAAAGCTGTAAGCGTTGGAAAAAAGTCACATCGAAACGAATCACAGCAAAACAAAAGTGTGGAAAAATAATGCACACAGCACCTGCCGAATCAACGCTTGACACTGATGGAAATAAACGCACGCGCGCGCACACGCACGCACACACACACACACACACACGCACACGCGCACGCACGCACACACACACGCACACGCACACACACGCACACACACAGTGTCTACCCGGTTTCTCTCTCCATTGCGTTCTCTGTATCTCTCTGTCTCTCTGTCTCAGGCACACACACACACATACACACACACACACACACACACACACACACACACACACACACACACACACACACACACACACACACACATTTTGCTTTGTAAAATGAAAGAAGAGTTAGCTACCTCGTCTCTTTGTTGGGCCGAGTTACGTGCTAGATTCCTGACCTGTCTGAGGCGGAACATGGCGCTCGCTCCCCACTGGCCCTGCTTTGACCTCACGATCTAAATGTGAATGAATACTTTGTGTCTCTGAGGGGCTGGGGGGGGGGGAGGGGGGGCGCAGAAGTAGGAGGTGCAGAGGAGAGGAGGAGGAGGAGGAGAAGGGGGAGGAGGCGGAGGTGGCGGGGAGGGGGGGGTTTAGAGAAGCTAATAGCTAGAAAACTTTAAACGGCAACTTAATCACAAACAGCAGGGAGAGCTCACACTGCCTTAGAACAATACCCCCCCCCATCACTCTCCCAGCGGTCCCTCTCCTCAAACAAGCCCCCCAAGGTCTGCAGCAGCAAACACTTAATTTGATCCCCCCCCACCGCGCCTCGCACACCGACTGGCCATTTCGGCAACACATTCTGCACATTCGGGGGCCATAAGCGTGGAGTTTGTTTCATCCGTCCACCCGCAACCAGAGTGGAGAGAATAAAACCTCGCCCCCGACGTTTTGAGCGGAACATCCCCCTTTATTTGCGATGCCTTTTTTTTTTTTTTTCCCTCCACTTCCTCACGGTAAACGTTTCAAAACGCTTCATCGCGGATACGCCGATGCAAAGACCCGTACAGAGCCGGAGCTCTGATAAGCCCACAATCCTTCCATTCCGAAGAGATTTCTAAAGTCTGAGAACAATATCGATTGGAATTTTGCCGCATTACTACACGAGTCAAAATGAGATGATATGAAAATCCAGAGGAGGCAAAACATTAATTAGACTAGTCATTTCCTTGTCACAAGTGTGTTCAGACACACATATTTATATATATATATATAAATTAATACACACACACACACACACACACACATACATATATATATATATATATATATATATATATATATATATATAAAAAGGCACGCAGCTATTGCCGCTCTACTTCACTTCTCTTTGTGTTTTACTTGAGTGATGAAGGAGAAGCGGGATCTAGGTTAATGTGGCTGCACAGGGAATGAGCATTCAGGGACTGCTCAGTCCTCTGCCCCGGCTGAAACCATCCCCCCCCCACCACCACCACCCCCCCCACTCCTCCATCCATCCATACATCCATCCATCCGCCCCGGCGAGTTTCTTTCAGCGCTGGGGACGACAACAGCGTCAGAAACACACATTACGCGCCACAATGGGAGACACAGAGTGTACTTTTCCCTGCCAGGCGCTGGGGCTAAAAGCCCGGCTCTGGGTCTGGGGGGCAGAAAGACATCAACCGGGCGCCGCTTGCCCCCCCCCCCCCCCCCCCCCCGCCTGGAGGACACTGTCCCTCACAAAGACACGCCCCCCCCACCCCCTCCACCCCCACCCCCCCCACGTTGTGCATTTATGCTTATTGTCCTCCGCCCTCGTCCTCTCCCTTGAAGCCACTGCCGTTATTAGCCAATCTTCCATCTCACACACAATAATAATAATGGCTTCACCTATTTAAAAATAATAAAAGAGGAGGCTAAACAAAAGTGTTTGTGTGTGTGTGGGGGGGGGGGGGTTGATTAAGGTTGTGACCATGGGAGAAAAAAAACAAAAAAAAAAACAGCCAAAAAAACAAAACAAAAAAAAACAAAAAACCCCATCACCACTGTCATGAAGAGCAATCACATCAACTCTGAAATATTCACCAGTGGCTTGGAAAATGTGATGGTACAGTTGTGACAGGCGACTCCCCCTCCTCCCACCTCCCCTCCCCCTTCCTCTCCTGCCCCCTCTCCTCTCCTCTCTCTCTCTCTCTCTCTCTCTCCATCAGGGCGGAAGCTTTGCCGAGCACTCTGAATATGTATAACCCGGGAAAATGTATTGATTTTTCATTTGCTCCCCCCAAAAAAAGGGGGACATAGAAATCACATAACCTCAAACTGTCACAGCTCTTTTGTTCATAGCTCATTTCTCCCGTGTTTTGGCGTTTGCCACTAACTCTCTCTCTCTCTCTCTCTCTCTCTCTCTCTTTAATTACCAGGTACAGGGAGCTGAACCCGCAGAGACGCAGCCGCACGGCAGCCTTAACAAGACAAGCCACATCCATTATATATGATACACAACCTGCAGCTTTTGTTTTATATCCCACTAATGAAAATACTAAATGCGGCTTCTTTTCCCCAGGATTTCTCTTATGTGTTGGTGGGGAAAAACTGGAAAAAAAAAAAAAAAAAACATCCTGGAAACTGTTTTTATTAAAAGTGTTCAAAGTATTTTAAAGTACGAAAAGTATTTTGTTTTGATGCTGTTAAGGCGAGAGCCCTGCGTGCATGGATTCAATCATTGACTAGCAGGGAGGCGTGCCAGTGTGTGTGTGTGTGTGTGTGTGTGTGTGTGTCTGTCCGTGTTTGTGTATACTGTATGTACGCCCGTGTCCATTAACAGGTACTTATCTATTTATCTTTTTTTTTAGGCACTGCACACCCGTCCGGTGCACTGTTTGAAAAAGATCCCCACCTGTCGATTTTATCGAACGCGACATTTGCATATCTTTGAGGTGCGCGCGCGCGCCCCCCGTGCGCCGCTCTGTGGAGGTATTAGCTCGGAAAATCAAT
The DNA here is from genome assembly GCF_960531495.2 of Zeus faber. Lineage (NCBI taxonomy): Eukaryota > Metazoa > Chordata > Actinopteri > Zeiformes > Zeidae > Zeus > Zeus faber. The sequence goes on along the minus strand of NC_137190.1, from coordinate 19,783,524 downwards.
GTGGCCGTGGCTGGATGTATGTTGCGCCCACCTCGGCGCGTGTTCCGAGTCCGGCTCCGAGAATCCCACACGGACCACCCAACCCCCCCCCCACTCCCCCTCCACCCCCTCTACACCCGTCTGCGCCGGTCCTGTCGGCGGAGGCTCCTTCCGTCCGTGTAAACACACACAAACAGCATGCCCCTGCAGGACAGAGCGGGTCAGCTGCTTTGGGTCGTCCTGCGTCCCCCCCCCCCCCCCCCCCCAAAAAAAAATAAAAAAATAAAACCCGGGTGCCGGGGCCCTGACGGAGGCGGCTTGTTTACGAAGGCGCGCGCAGATAAAACGGAATCCGCCCAGGTTATGAATACCAATATAGCTAATCAATTTTTATTTAAAGTACAGAAAGCGGGCGAGCAAGGACTCGCGCGTTTCTCACTCTCGAGATGCGCGGAGAAAAAATGAAAAAAAGTTCAGGGGTCGAGGACGCGGCATCGACGGACCGAGAGGAGGGGGAGGCGTCGGCGCGCAACGTCGGGATTTGCAGGCAGGCGGGGTCGCTCGGTGATTCGAAAAAAGATCTCGCGGCTGTCCGGCTTTTGAGAAAAGAACAATATCAAAGCCCAATTACGACGTGGGCGGCGAAAGGAAAAGAAAGTCCTCTCCAAAAGAAATCCGATGATGCCACTAACCGCGCAGAGACACTTCTGGACGTCGGCGCCGCTGGTACCACTTATTGCCAAAAAATTAAGTGTAAGGAGGGGACGGAGGGACCCGCTCCCGATAACAGTTGGGTCCCTAATACAAATCAAATACGCCGAGGCTCTCACCATTTGTCTCTTCGTTCCGCTCCTCTTTGCATAGCGCATCCATTACTTTCACATGAAATATGAAAAGGCAATATCCTCTCTCTGTGTTTGTACTGAAGCGTAATGCGATTGTGTTGTCATTTATAGGAAATAATCGCAAACCTCTCTTTCATTTTCCAGTTCAAATAACCATGAAAAATTAGCCCCGCAATGTCAGAGGGGGGACAACAAAGGGACGCTCGCAGACTACCGCTTCACCACCGCGCTTGACATTTCTGTGTAATGGGAAAACTGGTGAGCCCCCCGCCCCCCCCCCCCCATCTTCCTTTTTCCAATCTTTTCCTTTTTGCTTTCCCTAACCTCTCCCTTTCTTAATTAAAGAAAAGAAGAAAAAAAACAAACAAACACATCTCCCATTTTGATCCCCATGAATCTTTCTCTGGCCATTTGGCTGCATGTTGTCGTCATCGACGTTTGCTTAATGGCGGCGGATGAAGAGGGAGCCGCTGTGACTAATGTCCGACGCCAAGCACCCGCGCGCTGAGCGCAAAAGTTCTCAGGGTTTCGACTCGGCCCCCGAAACGATCGCCGTTTGGACCCGACCGGCCCTGCCGCCGCGCAAACTCTTTAGACGTCGCGAATTACTGGCTTTTAAGTACTAATTACGAGAACCGTACTAGTTTGTGGTTTTAATTTCTGTAGTGCTGCTGGTAGAGTGTACATACACACATGACTCCATCTCTAGCCTGCAAAGGGTGATTTTTGCACGTTTATTGCTCAAAGGATGAGATACCGCAGAGGAAAACTGAAAATACTCTACAAACAATTAAGTTAAATATTAAGGAGTTTGAGGTATAACATATAGGCTTTTTATAGACTTTATAGACTAAGTGCAACCTTTGTTTCATACTCATGGGGTTTGTTGTAATTTGATTAAATTCTGTTTCTTTTTATGCCACCTGACTGTGTGCGTGTAAGCACTTTGTACAGTTGTACACTTTGTAAGAAAAGAGCTCGAAATACACAAATAAATATATAATAAGAAATGCAATAACGATGCATCCAAACAATCCCAAAGTCAGCGTATAGGTCCTCTTACCGTCAATGGACCGTGCATGTCTCGCTCTCTTGCAGCGAAATAACCACACTGACTTTTCAAACACGTCGGACATTCCTTCTTTAGTTCAAATGTGAATCAGAACACATTCGACCCGGAGGTTCCCGCCATGACCGAGCACCCGGACCCTCTCGTGCTCGGCTCCGAAAAACGCGGGACTCTCGACGCCTCGAGCATCCTCAGCGTGAGTTCCCTTCTGCTGCCCCCCCGCTCGGTCCTTTTATTATTATTATTTTTTTTCCAAAACTAAACGACCGAAAGAGTAGATTACAGAAAGGTTAAACAGATGTTGTGTGCGATTGTACAGATCAAATGAACGGGTATTCTGCGTCGGCTCGACAATAGTTTTGTCACAACCCCTTCACGCTCTCGCTCACACAAGAAATGTTTGCTCATTTGCATATTTCCAAAGATGGCTTTCATCTGGCATTATAGCTCCTGATGCATATAATGAGATCTTCTCTCCAAAAGTTAATGAAAAAAAAAACTAAAAAACGCAAAAAAAACCTCCAAAAAAAAAACCCTCCATCTCGCGCAATTAGCCGCACCTTTCTTCATTCACTTTCTTTTATGAAATTAATTTCTTATCACACAATTCCGGCACTTTAAATGTATTTATTTGATAATGCTCACACACCATACAGCCGTAATTACAAGAGACTCCAAATTCGGGGAAAAGGACGGCGCGCGGCGAGTATATCTATCTCATCTAGTTATCCCCGTAATCTCGGCGGCATATTGAGAATCCGCCCGTGATAATCTGTCGGTAATTATTATTATCCTGTCTGTATTAATCCGGAGATGATCAGTTCATCAATTTGCTTTACGCCTGCAACTTCCGCCGAAGAGAGAGACAAGGAACAAAAACGCCTTGAAAATGACTCGTACGGCCGCTGATTACTTATTCAGCCGAACTATAGATCATAAAAATATATCAGATTGGGCGTTCAAACCGAATCACGCGCTTTTATTCAACGCGCAGGACGACGTCTAATCAAACGTGTCTCTATGTGATTCCCCATCAAAGTGCGATAATGCGGTGAGAGTGCGCTACCGGCTCGGCGTGATCCCCGGACCCGGCTTCCCCGCCGCGCCGCTCTCCAGACGCAGGGAAGCTGAAGGGGACCAGAGTGACACGCTGTATGAGTTACACCAGTGATCCTCCGTGAGTTATCAATGAGTAATCTCCATCTCAGCCATGTGTCAGGAGAGAGAGAGAGAGAGAGAGAGAGAGAAAAAAAGAAGAAAAAAGAAAATGGAAAAATGTGGAAGTGATGGCGTGACCTTAACGTGGAACAGCTGCTCCGCGACGGTCCGAACGGAGCATCGGATGAGATATATGTGGAAACTATTCCGCGATAATTACACCCTGACTTCGTCCTTTTTGAGACTAGAGACGAAATATTAAATATTACCTTTGGACCGCTTTTTTCCGCTTTATCGCCGACGCATCTTTATTCACAAACACGCCCTCCTCAGCCACAGGAAAATGGAAATTATTAAAGAGCCATAAGAAATGCCCTTGGACTCTGAAATGGAGGCCAATTAAGTGGCTTTGCAGCATCCATTTTGTGAACAGGTACAAGGATGAGGGGGAGGGGAAGGAATATGACGGCAGCCCAGGAGGAGGAGGAGGAGGAGGAGGAGAAGGAGGAGGAGGGTGGGAGGCGATACCTGATGGGGCCCATCAGCAGATTCAACTAAATAGGCTTTTTGTAATTCACCGTATTCATTGTGGAACATTACGGGGGATGCAACGCCACATAATTTAGTATTACTTTCTAACTTTCAGAGGAAACTGTTAGGCTAATGGTCCCGAGATCACATCAGCAGCATTTGCGGAATGAGAGGCTAACCAGTGTGTGAGCAATGTGTGTGTGTGTGAGTGTGTGTGTGTGTGTGTGTGTGTGTGTGTGTGTGTGTGTGTGTGTGTGTGTGTGTGTGTGTGCGTGTGTGTGTGTGCGTGTCCTCCTCCTCGAGCTTAATGCTGACAGTGCACGCAGGCATGGAAATGAGCGGCTCGGTCGGCGCGGTAGTGGCGTCCCGAGCCCCGTCGCCCCGTTGCCCCATCGCAGGGCTCGCTCAGGGATTAACAACCCTCCTACCGAGCCCACCGAGACCGGGGACCCGCGCTAAATTGCACCACCCACCTCCACCCAACCGCGTCTCCCCTTTCAATCGTACGCACGCACGTCTCTGGTTGTTAGTGCTGTTCCTGTCAGTATTTATTTATCTATTTTTCTGTGTGTGTGTGTGTGTGTGTGTGTGTGTGTGTGTTATAATGGTTGCTGCTATTGTCCCCGCTCGCAGTGAGACTGTACTCAGTCATTAGCCAGAGGTTGCAGCGTCTCGTGTGTTGAGAGCTTAGCGAGGTGTGGCATTAATTATTCATCTCCCAGGCTGGTGTTTGGGTGCTGCCATAGCTGATGAGGAGGCTTAAGGAGAAAGTCTAACTAGCGGAGGTCTGCCGCCGGAGAGCTGCTGAATAAACAAGTGAAAAACTGTTATGCGGTACGGGTCAGATACCCAGAGAAAGGAAATACTAATCATTAAAAATAATCACTAAAACAACCTTTCCCGCTGTAATGGCGCTCTCTGTGGATTTGGGAGGTGCTTTTCACTTCGTACGGATTCTGCATTATAACGGTTCCATTATAGCACATCCAGACGCTGCTTCTGACACGGGCCTGGAGTCGTTCTCCGCCCTTGCTGTCTGGACACAGGCACCTCTCTCCCCCTCTCTCCCTCTCTCTCTCTCTCTCTCTCTCTCTCTCTCTCTCTCTCCCTCTCCCTCTCTCTGGGTTCTCAGGCAAAGGACCTGCGTCCTCCCGAGGAGGCTGTGATGAGAATTCATTTCTTCCTATTATGGGCTCTTGTCCAGTGCCTCAGTTCATCAGTTCAGTGCGACCAAGTCAATGAAAGGCCTCGTAATGAAGCGATCAGATGCAGCCTGGTTCTCTGGGCCCAGCGCTCCCTTCATACCCCCCAAACCCCCCACGCCCCGGCTCCCAGCGCAGGGTCTGGGGTGTCGGACGGTCGGAGCGGAATGGACAGAAGCTGCACATTAATTCATGTCCTTGTCTTTCATATGCTCAGATATCTCCAGTGGGTTCTCTGGTAAAATATGATATTATTATTATTATACATTATTGTACACCGTATTATTATTATAATTGTTATTTTTTTAATTATTATTATTATCAGGGTTCAACAATACCACTAAACCCACCAAATACATATGTGTCAGATTCAATGCTTCTATTACCAGTGGCTTAATACAGCTTATATGTCGTATTCTATTCTCTTCCTCTGACTTACTCTGCATTTGGCCTTTTCTCCAGAACCATCACATTCTCCCTCTTATTCTCCTCTCACAGGTCTCCAACATGTGGAAATCATTATGAGCTGTTTGGCAGGGGAATGAATTAGTTGAATTTTAGTCAGGGCCTTAAAAATAAAAGTATCCTGGTTCTCTGTTGTCTTGTAATGTTGTCAAAGTTCACTTTAAATAAAAAAAGGCATTCATATGACGTGGAAACCCCCCCCCCAAAAGAAAAACAAAAAAAACCAAGCAATTGCTCTTGCTTTAGGGGGATGGAAAAGGGCCTAAAATATTTCTTACACCTTCAGACACTCCCATACAGTGTAAACGGTCAGGGTGCAAACCTCAGGGGTAAACCTCAAATAAGTCATATTGTAATGATTTTATTTTACACAAATGCAAAAAAAAAAAAAAGACCAACTTTATCTATTCCTGCCATGGACTACATTGGCAATGGGTGTCTAGATCTTTGTGAGACAAACAGCAATGCTCTTCATCGATGTGTCTACGGTTTCCGTTGCATTCAACCTTCTAGAGGCAGAAGCCTGGGCTCCACTTTGCTTTAAATCTACAGTGTGGAGACTCGCCACAGTCCTAATTCGCGGCCCCGCCCTCTACAGTGGAGGCTACCAGTGCCGGCAGAGAGACCCTGCGGCTGGATCCTACCTGACAGGAGCTCCTTAACAAGCAGCAGTCATTAACCTCCGGAGCAGGCAGCTGCCATGTGATGTAGTGCACTCCGCTCACTGCAGAAGGCTTGTATTGATCCCAGACATACTTGGTGCCTTCCTGGATGTTTATAATCAATATGCAAATGGCCCGCGGCATTGATTCAATATTAATTTTCAATTAGGGAATTCTCGGGGGGTCCTGAAGGGTCAATACAGAACCATTGAGAGCAAAGGCTTTAGCAAGTTGCAGGCATTGACGTTCCTCCACCCAAGACAACTTACTTACTGTTTATTTAGCCTGCCCTGCTGTAAGCACCGATTAGGGCTGCGGGTAATAGGCGCAGAGACAGATGGGCCTTTCTGCACTTCCGCCGCCGCCATTACGTAAACTGGATTTTGGTTCAAAGCTCTTATCCAAACCGATAAGTCATCATGTCATACTTATTTATGTTTGCATTGTTGTGCTTTGTACTGGCATGTTTGAGGAACTATAAGAATGAATTGATCCTTTTATTTTATCTGCTCAACATTTAAGTACCATGCAAATGTTACTTAAAAGGCAGAATCCAAAGCCAAATAAATAACTATCGACTCATAGAGGTTACCATTTCTTGAGCTTGCAGTAAATCAGAAAATGATTTACAGAAAGTGTCCACGACCAACTCAAAGTGTTAAAGTTAAGGTGAGTGTTGAAGTCCCGGTAAAGCAAAAATAAGCGTGTTCTGAGTTTGTCACAAAAAAGTAGATCAAATTAGGTTTCAAAATTGTGAAAGAAAAGGCAGTTCCCTCTGTTCCGGGACGCTGGGGCCGTGTCCGCTGAAGACGCTGAAACCGCGCCCATGTTTAAATGTTCAGCTGAAACCAGCCCTGTGTTTCTAGTTGCTCACCCCAAAGTGTTGCGTGAGGGGGGCGGGGCCGTGCCAAGTATGACCGTATGTCAAGCTCCACGTCGGCGAGTCAAGGGTTCAGCCCGACTCCACGATTCAGCACTACGCCACTACTTTCTCACGTGTAAAATGTGTTTACAAAACCAATCTCTGAATTCACTTTACCTGGACTTTAAAGATGAAGATGAGCTCGAGAGGCGAGTCTACGCGGGGCCAAACATGTCGCCATCTTGCACTCTGCACACTCCCGGCTCTTACAATTTGATTATCTACCGTAGGTGTGAAGCACCTTCTGCTTTGTTTGGCCAGCAAAAGTCAGCCTCAAATGGGGAGGGAAAAAGATAATGAATGTCTGGATTGAATTAGTCCTTCCATTCAATATGAAAATAATAGTATTGGTTTACAAGCCTGCTGCATTTTCTGTGCATGGTAAGTACCAGGGTATTTATTGACTCGTTCTCTGCTGTACAGTATGTTTTTTTGCAAGACAGCGAGGCTTTGACAACCATGAACACTCGTTTTGGATTCTAGACGGACCCACAGTTAGGTGAATATTCGTTTGACAGTCATGTCTGATTTCTTTCCCAGATACCTTGACTTGAAACTTAAAGATGCTCTAAACCCACGGTTGTCATATTTAAGAACTCTTCATGAACCTAGTTTTCCTCTTATAACTATAAATATACAAAGAATTAACAGTGTTGGGTGTAATCGCATTCAATTTGTCTGTAACAAGTAATGTAACGCGGTATTGTTACTAAATAAGTAATTACATTACAGTTACTATCAATGATGTCGTCACTCGTTACTTGCGTCAGTCTACATAAGTTCTATTTCTAACGAATAAAGGAAGTTGTCTGTAACTGGGACGGAGCCGTAAACAGTGCGGTTGCACTGGGGCCGGTGGGTTGAGGGGGCCTCAGAGCGGGCCCTCCAAAATGTATTGGGCAGAGAAGTGCGAGTAATTCATATTGCCACCTCGGAAACACGGCCGTGTTCGAAGAAGAACTCATGTTAAGTTATAAGTGGAGCCATATAGGCTTGGGCTTTTGGAAGAATGTATCGGCAACCGGCGATTGGTCATTATTGGTTTGTTTTTTTTGGGGCGATTTTTGTCCTTTTATGTTGCTAAATGAATGACCTGTAAAGTGCAGCTCAAAGCGTGCGCTTGTAGGAACTGGAATTCCGTGCCGCAACTTTCACCACATCCGGCGCTTTTCTCCCCGTCTGGAGAAATCCACAAAAAGAAGAAACGAATCACTGTAAGCCCCGTTTCCAGGTCATTCTGAAAAGGTCTCTCTTTCTTTTTCCCTTTGGTTCAGTTTGATTCGGTTCAGATTTTGGAGGAACAACGCGGCGGTGCAGAGCGCACTCAGGCACACCTGTTACTGGGAGATGCGGGGGGTACGGTCCCGGGGAAGCCGCAGCCGCCGGCTCCTCCTCCTCTTCCGGGGAGCAGAGACGCAGACAAAATAATAATTTGATTCGGGAATAATTTGATCCTTTTATTTTGCTCCTCCGCTGTTTATCCTTTGTTGTGAGATTTTAGAAAGCGGCCCCAAAAAATGGAAAAACAAACAAAAAAAAAAAGCCTAATTAGGTGATTGTTTTAACCGAACCTCCGCACTGTGGCCGATGTTCAATTTCAAGGCAATTTATACCAGTATATTCCTAATGGTGTGTGTGTGTGTCAATGTGTTTGTGTGTGTGTGCTTCTTAACTAGTAACTAGCGTGCACTAGGGCCCGTCATAATAACATGCACTGGGGCCCGTCATTACTACCTTACGCCACTGCTCTGTACTGTATGTATTGTGGCGGTGGGTGGAGTGTATTCACACCGAGCTCGTTTGGAGCATTTGTTCAGATTCCTGGAGCGTTTCCCCCTAGATCAGTGTGGTGTGGGGCTGGTGTAGTTTAAGCAGGCACACCTGTCTTGGGTCTAGGTAACTGAGCTAAGGACCTGAATGGCTGTACGCCTATCGCTCCTTAGCGTAACCAAGGAGCAACAGGTAAAACCTCCATCCACACACACACAATGGAGAGGACCCCTTGTCATGACTGGGGGTCAATCTGCTCCGGGCTTGTTCCACCTTGGCCACTCTCTACAATAAAAACGGATGTGTTTTCAACCCCATCGCCTGTGTCACTGTGTCGGAGGGTCCTGAAAACACCCACTCGGGAGGCGTGTGGCAGGTTCGCCTGCTTGCTTTGTTTGGGCATATGTGAAAACAGCATTGGCACTCTGTTCCAGAGCAAATCAACCGCGTCGAGACCACCTAGAGAGGGTGGTCTCAGCGCACTTGCAACCGCTCCACAGAGCCGTTTGTTTGCAGTGAGAATGCAACCGACCCAACAAACACAACTAACTTGCTGTACTACTGTATATGCTATGCATGATGGGACACTTTCGTTAACAGTATGGCTGTATGGAGGCGGGTCCCAGGTGTGCACTGTATTGCGATACACACTACACACACACGCGCGCAGAGTGAGAGACTGGGAGTCGCCACATGTCCTGCTCGCTGCCACACTTTTTATGGAGCGCGAGGAGAGAGGAGCAAAGCGGAGGCACGGACACACAGGACTTAGCCTTCATGCTCTCTCCAATTGAATATGTTGTTCTTACCGAACACTGCTATATCAGAGAATAGCAACAAAAGCAATTCTACACAAACTCTGCTGATGCTCCATTTTTGATCAACCCACTGGGTAGGGATTTTGTCTGGGCGAGAAAATCGCCAAGTGGATTCCCCACATCCTACGAAACATCTGGGAAAATTCTGACCAATCCCAAAACAGTTTGCATGTTCATGGCGTTTGTTTACAAGCGCCAAAGCAGACGAACTACAGGTCTAGTGTTTTTATTGGCTAACCACACTGAGAGAATAACTTTGTATTTTCTTATGAAAATGAATGCTGTGGCCACAAACCAAACAGCAATGTGCATTACGGTTTCAGTACTTCAGTCCCAAAACACACAACATAAACAGAAATGATAACAAATAATTTAACAACAGTAAACAATAATGCATAACAATTGCATAGGACATTTAAAACATATACTTAACAATAAAACTTAATTACATAACTCTTTAAGTCTGAACACAATGCAAACAGGAATGTTAACTGTGTGGCAATTACATGACAATGCATCTCAGGCCATGTTGTGGAGTTCCACAAAAGTAATGTAATGAGTAGTGTAACTAATTACTTTTGACAGGGAGTAATAAGTAAAGTAAGCCATTACTTATTTAAGTAACAAGTAATCTGTTATACATTAAATTTTTTTGAGTAACGACCCCAACACTTGCCATCAGTGACAAAACTATATCTAGATTAGTCCTGTCAATACTTTTGACCTATTATTAGGAATTATTTGAACTAAGATGTGTATCACATCAAGATGAACATGATATAATGATCAACAGATTTGACCACAATGCAGTCTTACAGAACCACTGCAACCCACCCAGTTGAGAAGATGCCATTAAAAACATTGTAAAGAAAGGCAATTTGGAGATAACCAGGTTGGACTATTTGCAGTGCGAGCCCAGGGATGAAGCACCCGGCCTAATTGGTTTAGGGATAACATTAATTACCACATTGCTCATTAATGGATGAAGCCTTTATTGGTTCCATTGATCAGCAGGACTTGTTAGCCATCATCCTAAGCAATGGTGGATGTAACAAGCTTAGATATTGGCATATCAATTAATGCAATCAATTCTTGCCGAGCAGCTGCCATTTCTCCTCACTCTGCACGTCCACCACGCTCCTCGTTGTGCGTCTGGACGGCCGAGAGCAAAGGCCCAGGTCAAGCCTAACAGGTCCTCCTCCCCTGTCGAGCCAGCAGCTCGGCACAAACGCTACAGGCTAGTCAGAGTGGGCCTGATTTGTTTGCAGGGAAGGTCGTCCAAGCGACTTTCGGGTTTGAACCTGAAGGCAAGACATGCAACACAGCACCTCTGCGGCGCTGAGATAAAAAGTTCGGCAGGATTATCTGCCACACGCTCGTACCACGCCAGATGTCCCCTGATATTACAAGCAAATCACACTGGGCGATTCCCTGTAACTTTACCTCTGCTCCAAAGGAAATGTCGACTTAGGTTTTGAGCTACCTTCTTTTTTTTTTAATTCGAGCAACGCACCCGTTTTATTTAAGACTAAGAATCCCGTCCATGTCGCCGGGTGTTTCCAAAAGGGGGCGGAGAGCCTCGGATGCCACGCCGGCGAGCCTCGCATATAACGTGGCGGAAAGATGCGGGTAAAACACGAGGAATGAAGGAGGGTGCGGGGCGTGATAACCAAGAGCACACCATGACAAAGTGGAGGGATTTAACGCCGGGCCCGCAGCACTTCATTTGCTTAATAACAGATCATTCTGGAGGAAAGTGGCTGCACTGAAGGGGGGATATCGCCCCGACGAGGATGTCTCACGCGCAGAAATCCTATTTGAAGACAACACCTTTTCAGCAGCTCATCCTCCTCCACGGCTAAGACGATCAGTGCGCATGACAGCTCCCATTAATATGACGCCCCGTGTAACCTTGGCCGTTCCTCCGCCACCTTCCCAAGAGGAACAAAAAGCGATCACCGGGAGAGGAGGGGTGTACTGTGGCTACTGACAGAGCATGTTAAAGCGGTTGTTGGTTAAAAAAAAAATAATAATAATAAAATAAAATAAAAAAGGTTTTACGACATCCCACGCTAAGCCACTTCTTTGTGTCTGGAAAGAAAAGCGTGTACACGGAGTGGAAGGTGGGAGAGCAGGGTAGCAGCAGGGTTGCAGGGGGTCGTGTAAGGGGCGATGGTTGCCCTCTATGATGACCACGTACGAGGCAAGGGGGTAACCTCACGCCTCTGGAGTCTTGTTAAAAACACAGCCCTGTTTTTTGTTGTTGCTCTTCTTTTGGGGTTCTGCCAGGGTTGGCTTACTCCAAACTGACTCCTTTCTGGCATGCTCCTCCTTCACATTCGTTATTTGCTGTCCGAACCTTTAAGGTGTAAAGAGACGGTGATATGGACGGTACAGCATTGAGTGGACCCACCTACTGACAAGCAGAGAGACGACATGGAAGGGAATTTAAAAATATATATTGTTCAACCTGTAGCTTTAAAGAGGCAAATAGGTTAGAACATTTAAGGGCTTTTCCAGACAATGAAAAACTTTGTGACCAGTTTGATCCTCCCGGACACTGGGTTCAAATTTTGCAACTGCTTATAATAGCCTGAATCCTTGTCTAACTTTCTTTCCTTCTTTCTTTTTTTTTCAAGCAGCCCTGTGAAGACATAAATAAATGCCATTTTTGCCAAGATTTTTTAAAATGGTACAAAGCTACGGCGGTACCAGTTGTACGAGTACGAGTAGTTTGAAACCTGCCTCTCGTGAATTGTCTTTAGAATTCCTTTAAGGGTCAAAAGGACAGAAAGACTGAGAAAGAGCGGGAGTATTGCTGCGATTTATTCATTTATCCATTAGTTTCATTGCGGCCTTGTTGTCTTTAGCTCGTTATATGTTATGTGTAATTTCATAATTGTTATATACGTACACGCCTTGTGATGCTTTGGCAGTAGAAGAATTCTCGTCATACCAATAAAGCTATATTTGAATTGAATTGAGCAAGAGAAAGACAGAGAAAGCAGGGAGAAAGAGATGTGTGTGTGTGTGTGTGTGTGTGTGTATGTGTGGGGGGGGGGGTGTTTGTTTGACACTGTTATTCCTGGGTCCCAGAAGAGCCGAGACAGGCAGTTAGTTGGACACCCCTGCCTGGCTCGCTGGATACAGGTCCTCTCTTAGAGGCCCCCCCCGTCCCTCCCCGTCCCCTGAGCGATGCACAAGTGGGCTGAGCAATTAACAATTTCATGCTGATTGCCTGGAGCATGTTTTGCTACGCCATAAAGATAATAGCATAAAGGGTAACGGCAGCCCCCTCCTTCCATCCCTCCCTTCCTCCCTCCCTCGCTTCCCCGGTGTTCCTCCAATGCCTCCGTCTCTCCATTCTCTCCTGCGTGATTCACCGTCTGGAATGGCGGTCCGCCTGTGTTGCTTTATTAAAGACATTCTCCCTGCGTTTAAGGAGAAAAAAAATAAAAATAAATAAAATAAAGATGACTCCCTGAAGAGTAAACAGGGATGATTATTAAAGGGAAAGAGAAAACTATAGTCTTGGTCTCCCACTGGCTTCTTGATTTGAAAGTCTAATTTGGCGACTGCAGGTAGACAAAACAAAACAAGGTTGTGTTTTCCGGGACAAGCGTAGCATGCTCGGTTCGGGGGGGGGGGGCGCCGGCGACAGCCCCCCAAAAAATCTTCCTCCTCCTCCTCCTTCTCCTCTTCCTCCTCGTCCTCCTCCTGCCGCTCTTCCTCCTCCTCCTTCTCCTCCTCTTCCTACTCCTCCGCCTCCTCCTCCTCCACCTCCCCCTCTTCCTCCTCTCCCGCTCAAAACATCACATCACCCACTGTGTGAACGATCTGCACGACCGCCGAGCTCACCGCTGTGCGACAGGAAATCCTGCGCTGCCGCTCGCTAACCCTTTATTTAGAAGGTTTCTTCCTGAGCAGAAGGCGTCGGAAAACTAAATATAAACTAGCTTCCAAAAAAACAAAAAAACAAAAAAAACAAACACCTACAGGCATGCAAATGTAATTTTAACTTGCTGTAAGTAAGTCACTTGTGTTAAATGTGTATTATTATGATTATTATAATTATTATGATTCTTCTTCTTATTATTATTATTATTATTATTATTATTATTACATATAGGATCAAACTGTGTTGAAATCAATCTAGTGAGACATTTTTTTTAAACTGAGTAATACCTCAAATAACCTATGGTTCACCATATTTAACTAAATAACGCAGTACACCACCCCCAGTGCAATAATCTGTTCAATCTATCTATCTCTGTACCCACCTATCTACCTATCTATCTATAACCAATAATTAATAATCTTCAGAAAATATTTAATTGCAATTTTAGAGAGGCCAATATCGATTTTTATTTTCTTTACATGACAAAATCTGAGCACTAGATGCAGTGATATTACTTTGGAAGGAGGATGGCCAGACACGCACTGGAGTACAAACCAGCCAGCATAAATAATCTGGAGAACAACAACCTCCTGCACAGTCAGCCGAGAGAGGTCAGTGACATCAGAAAATGGCCATGAAGTGCTTTAATATTTTAGTGCAAAAGCATATTTTTTTTATTATTTATTATTATGAGTATTATTATTAGCATTATTATTATTCATTTATTTATTTATTACTTATGAATTCATACTTTTTTTTTAAATTTCAACATCATATATACATCTTCATTATTTTATATTTCAGTGAAACCTAACCCTGAATGCATGAGGGGGATGAGGAGGGGGTGGGGGTGATATGGAGCCACAAACAAAGGGGCTTCAGCCACCCTGGACCTCTCTCTGGACCCGCCTCATGACTCCCCCCCACCCCTAGACCCCCCACCCTGGCCCCTGCCCCCCCCCCCCCCCCCGACCCCCCCCCGGGCACCCCCGGCCGTGTGTGTGTGAATGTCCAGCTGGCCTGGTGACAGCCCCGGCACCTCCACCAACACGCCCGCATCACAGGCCACATATTGTTTATGATATGCCGCTTGTCGTCAATTTGCATCCTGGAGTGGTGACGCGCACACAAAAAGGCACAACACACACACACACACACACACAGGAAAAAATATATTGCTCTGCTTGGCATTCATTTGTATGATAACATGTCAAAATACCCCTTCCCTTTAGCCACCACACACATATATAAATTCACACAAACATCAACACCGCCCCCCACCGCACACACACACACACACACACAGACACACAGACACACACACACACACACACACACACACACACACACACACACACACACGGGACACACACACACATACACACACACTTACAAATTGCAGTCACATCCCCTTGCTAGAAGGGATGATAATTGCGGACGGCCAATAAATTACTACTGCCTCCACATCAATTATAAGCATCACGTCTGGCAATGAGGAAAATGAGATCTTGTGACAAATTTCATGAGGCCGGGCTGCCCAGCAGCCTTTCTTAACATGCTACAGATAGCGATCCCTTATCTAGCCTCTGTAATGGGGAGCTACGGATAGAGAGATGGAGCAGCAGCCATTTAATTAAAAAGCTGCGAGGGAGGGGGCTGTAATTCATTGAAGAGGCCCAGAAAGGAGACAAAGGCTTTGTCTCCAAAACATATTTCGCTCTCTAGTGTCACTCATCAGGGGGTCAAGCTCGTATCTCGCTCGTTTGATAACATCTTGAAAAATATTTTGTTTTTCTTTCCAATATTTCTCAGTTTTTGCTCTATTCTCTCTCTCTCTCTCTCTCTCTCTCTCTCTCTCTCTCTCTCTCTCTATCTCTCTTTCTCACTCTCTCTCTCTCTGAGTCCCTCCATTTTCTTATTTCTATTTTTTTCCCTTCTTCTTTTTCTTTTTCATTTATTTCCCAGGCGTGTGCTGTGGTGTCCACTGCGGCTGCTCTCTGGTGGGCTTTTTTTTTTGTTTTGTTTTGTTTTGTTTTTTTTACGAATGACTGCAGTGGACGGACAGTGGCACCGAATGAAATGGCCTCTGCACCTAATTGTATTCCCACCTGGGGAGCAGGGCAAGGGCGGAGGCTTCAAGAGCAGCGCAATGAGGATTTATGGCACGTGGGGAGACAGCAAAATAAAACACAAAAAGGGATGGCCCTTAAATCTCATTCCCTGCGCAATATTCATTGCTGTTTTAATCAGGTTCGCTGATAGTATTGGGGGGGGGGGGGGGGGCGGCGGCTGTGCTCAAATTATTGCTGCTCTCTCTACTAATATTTAACATCATTAGAAAATCATTAGAAAACCATCATAAAACCTGGGATTATGACCAGAGCATTAAACACAATGATTATTCAGTGTGTTCCTTCCCTTCTTTTCCTTGGAAATGAGATTTGTTCCTCAGGAACTATGTAGAGGGAAAGTAAGAATATTCTTCATAATTACCGGAACAATTCAAAAATTTTGGCCCGCATGAATAACTATAACTATTACACGGTCATGGTATTGTCCCCGTAAGAAGGGGATGTTTTGGGATGCATTCTGATAATGCATGCATTCCCACCACATGGGAGCATTAGCCGGACTAATTTCAACACTTGCTCATACCTTCGCCTCCGAGCCATTAGAAGCCATGTGGGTGGCAGGGAGCCAAACACAGACAGTATTAACGTCCATGATATCATGATATCACTGTGTCATCATTAGCAGGATCGGGTTATGGCGGAGACAGGGGTGGGACACGAGAGCGCCGTGCCGTTACATCACAACACAAATCACACTGAACCGCCGCGCGGCTCCCCTGTGCAGAGGCCACGAGGCGCTGGTAGCAGTAGGAAGTATGGAATTCAAACGGGAATTTCTGAATATGTCAAATTCACCTGAGGGGGTACGAGTCGAGGAGTACATGGATTGGTGTTCAACGGTGTCAAAGTTCAGTCTTTACTTTTGGGGATTTCTAAGCAGAGCAGGGAGAAGACAAAAGGTCCTCTTGATTGCTGCCCCTAGTGGACACGAAAGGTATCGCACCGTTAGGGAGTCCCTCATGCCGTAGGAGTGAATCTCAGGACCGTTCTCAGGCTCCCCCACTGGGGCCCCGGGGTGATGGGGTGACTCTGATTCCTTGTCACAGCGTGATAAAGCGCTAAGTCGCTAACCCCATGACCCTGTCCTCCCCTGGACTCCTAAAAACATCCGAAGGAGCCATGTGGACGCGGCACTAAAGTGGCTAAGTTGACTTCCTGAAATGCAACGTCGTGGAGATGTTTTTAAGCGCCGGTTCTTCTTATTTCGCTTTAAAAATTGATTATTTAGGGGGTCGGCGAGCGTGGGAGGTTAATGTCGGAATAACTCCTTGTCAAGCATTTTAAAGTAACTGAACTGACAGAGGCAGGAATCAATGTTCTATGAATGCATTGCTTGGCGCAAACTTGGGCTTTTGTCTCGTAATTTTTGCCGGCACAAATTATCCCTTTTTGAAGAACGGGTAGAGGTGAAAATATATGAAGAGAGAGAGAGAGAGAGAATGAGAGAGCATGTCTTCTTTCCATTCCCTTTCACAGAGCCAAATGGATTTTGAGCACTCAATGCATTAATCAATCAATATCTCTCACTGTACATTGACAACCCGACCAAGTTATGAATGACCTTTGCAACGAAAAAGGACACTTAATGGACACAAGAATGCTCGTAGCTTAGTGACTCAGGGCCCTTTTTTTATTACGCACGATTACACCTTTACAAGGCAGAATGCCATTAACAGGGCACTAAATATGCCACTGCTGCACAGTTTTCACATTGAAAGTGCTGGAGGTTGGATGCAGAGGGTAACCCACTTCCTATCAGCCGGAGAGTATTTACTAGTGGTTTATTACTAGTTTATTGCAGAAACAAGTCTAAATCACCATATGAACAAATTATATAGCGGCATGTGTTTTTAAACGATGTCAAGGGCGTTCGCTTCATGTTCATTCTTTCTCTCAAACCCGACTTGAACGGTTGGAATTGCGACAAGAATTTGCAATTAAAGAGTTGGGTACAGGTCACCCCTCAAAACAGAACGTAAGGCTGCTTTGAGTAGTGGGAACGAAAGGAAAGTGCTCATCTTTCTCGCACGGTTCAAGTGCTGATTTAATGACGGTTTTCCTTCTTTAGATGAAAAGCTATATAAAACACCGTCGCACTTGAGAGGATGAGCTTTAAGTGTGATATGACATCTGTGCATGGAGAATCCATGAGACCTCGTGTTCGCTGCAAAGGTTGATTATATCACCTGAACCCAGAAGATCATATATATATATATTTTTATACATTTTAAGACAGAGGCATTGCGTAAAAAAAAAAATAATAATAAATTAAAAAAAAAAACAATTATATATATATATATATACAAACCAATAGTTATTTTGTGATATTGACATTTTTTTTCGAGAAGACTATCACCATACAATCAATTGTGGGTAGGCTTTAAATCGGAGAGTAATCAATTCCAACACATACATTTTTTTTTTTTTTCAAATAAAAGCCACAATAAGTAAGATATGGAGGCAGTGGGCAAAAAAAAAAATAAAAAAAAAAAAAAAAAGGAACAGGCTGGAAGAAAGGCACCTTTCTATTGTCTCATATATAGGACGGCTTAGAGAGCAGAGAGCATAGTGAACAGGGCTCTTTTTGGTGGCGGAATAATATATTATGGGAAAAAAAGAGAAGTGGCTGAAGGGGGTATATGTTTCAGTGGCTTCCCCGCTCAGAGCTGGTGGAGCATGGAGGTGAAGCG
Organism: Zeus faber; assembly: GCF_960531495.2. Lineage (NCBI taxonomy): Eukaryota > Metazoa > Chordata > Actinopteri > Zeiformes > Zeidae > Zeus > Zeus faber. The sequence continues at coordinate 19,765,383 of NC_137190.1, read as the reverse complement.
TGGAGACGGAGTGGAACGGACAGGAGCCGACTGCAGCGACAGCCGCGGCCAAGAGCACAAGCTTATGCTATTGTGGTTCCCTGCACAATGGCCCCAGCAAACGTGACTGCACAGGGCCCTTAAACAAAGGAGATGTCGCCGTTGACTCTCCCCCACCCAATTAGATTCTCTGGAGCTTCTTTACATGACAAAAAAAAAAACAAAACAGAAAGCGCAGACGGGTTTCCCCCTCATTCTAGCTGCCATACAGCACCTTAAAAACATGGAGGTTCTGAGCCGTGGCCGGTCCGTTAAGAGTGATGACCTCCTGTGATCCCCCCCACGCTGTTGTTCTCCCCTTCCTACGTCTCACGCACACGTATGAGCCTTCCCGACTCCCCGAAATGTTCCACGCATACGCGGGAAACTTTCCTTTTTTTGCGGAACCTGAAGTTCACATACTTTCTGAGTTGATCTTATACCAAAATATCTCCGCCTCTACCAGTACCTTCTCACAAAGTACTCATATGGCCATTTTAGTCTATTTAAACACAATGTGGAGCTTTATCTTTATCTTCACCTCCCTGCCACTGCATTGCTGCTCTTGTCACAACACCGGACTAAACCGTCTTAAGCTTTTCTTTCATATACGGAGAACACGCTGAGCTGCTGGCAGAGCTGGGTCAAGCCATTTTGCCGCTCCAGGCAAATTGTTGACGGTGTGGGGGGGGCGGGGGGGGTTGCCCTATTACGTATGGTGCTTGTTTCCTTACATAAGGAAGTAAAATAAAATAACCTACATCAAAAAAAAAAAAACCCACACTGTTCTGAAGTCGCGATTGGGCCTGAGTGTGTCCTAGTGACTCAACCAGAAAAGCACCCGTACCATAGAGTCGAAACGCTTGCACCGACCTGGGTTCAAATCCAGCCTCTGATGATCCCTCACCGAAGATCTTTTTTTTTCTGGACGCAATTTACCCCCCCCCCCCCCCCCCCCCCCCCCCGAGATGTAGCCCTAGGCGGGCGCCTATGTCGCCTGCACAGTGGGACGCGCCGCCTCTGGCTGCCGGTGTCACATAAAAAGCTTGATCACATTTCTATGCTTCATCATGTGAAATAAGCAGGCGTTCTTTTGGAATGGTCAATGCAATATTTAACATTATTACTTTTATTACAATATAAAGTCATCCGAGTGGCCTGAAAAAACCCTTCCATTTTCAAGATGGTTATTAAACCCAATAAATCACAAAAGAGAGCGAGTTAAAACTTTGAAACACAAGTGCACAGAACTATCGGCACTATTCGAGTGTGAATCGGCAAATGTTTTTTATAGCGGCACTTGGTCCCAACTCTTAAAAAAAGGCCAGAACGGAGTGTCCTTTCCTCTTGACTGTGCAGAGCGGCTGAATTGACTGGATCCAGCGAGCTCTCCTGCATGATTACTGAACAAGTAGCATGAAAATTGACCTTTGCTTGCTTTCTAAACAGTGGATTATTCATCCTAATGCTTAAAATTGGTCACAGCGCCATTCCTGCCGCTCCCTCTATCCAGCCGCTGTTTGTCTTTAACTTTTCCTTTATGGAGTTTCTGAATGAGAAACAAAAAATCCAAACAAATAATAAAAAAAAAAGACTATTACAGTACGTCAGTACGTAGGTATTGGTCAGACAACAGCCAGACACTGAGGTATTGGTAAAACGTTGAATTGCAAACTAATAGGCAGGATTGTACATGATTAATGTGTTTTTTTCTTCGGGAACATTTAACTTCACGGTGCAGCGCCACGACGCTCAAATCCTTGATTTCACATTAGTTCTCCCCTTTCATACGCATCATGTTTCAATAGGGTCAGCTAAGCGGCTCTGGTTCACATTAGCTGCCGCCGGGAGAATGCGTCCAGAACCAAATAATAAAAGTGGTGGAAGACCTCGTACTTGCTGTTAAATGTACTTTACATTTTAACATTTGCGTCATCTTTCCTTTCCTCGAAACAGAGTTCACCGTGTGAGAGTTCATCCTTCCCTTCCTGGTTCTGTTCCGGTGTCAGCGAGGCCGAGCGTCTCCATCGGGGCCCGCGGTGAACTCCTCCACAACCCCCCCACCGCGCTCTCTGATCCACCTCCTCCCCGGTGGGCCACAAACGGCCTTATTAAAAATAACCAAATAAAACATTCCCTGCCTTGGTTTCGACAGCTTTCCAAACCCCCACCCCCCCCGGTCAAGCGGAGCCGCCCCGTTGGCAACGTCCAGCATCAAAACACTGCAGCAAATGAAGCAATCTAAGTGTTTAACAATTTATCGGTGCTCGCTCCTTGACCACCTGGCACACAGTGCCCTCGCTGCACGCTCGATGCCGTGGATCAGAAACACGCTGGCCGTGAGAGCGCAGTGTCCACTTGGGGGGGGGGGGGGGGGGCACGCACAAAACTCGGAGACAAAAAGTAGAAAATGCTACAACCGCCGAATAACACCGGCAGAGACGGTCTTCGAATACAAGATGTATAACCCCATATTTAAGTAGGCATGACTCGTGAACCATGTGGAGCAGAACATTGGGTCTTTTTAATACTGGAATGACAGAGCTGTCTTCTCTTAATGTGGCGCTGCATGAGTTCTGTACAACATGAAAACGATATATATACTGTATACCGTATATAAATGGGTACATAATTTAAAAAAAAAACAACCATAACGTACCAGAGGCATCAGAGCCAGGACACACAGGACTCTCAACATGCGAGACTCGCGAAAGACATATTTTTCAAGTTGGGAGTCAAATATGAATGGGCAACTGTTTTTTCTTCCACCGCTGTCTGCGACCGGAGATCACTCTCCCTGATTGCCGACTGACTGATCGACTGACTGACTGACGGCCGCCTTGGAGGCCGTGGTCGCCCCGCGTGACACCAGGGGAAACCGGGTGACTGCATTACCCCCCCCCCCCCCCCCGACGCCTGAAACTCAGCACCCCCGCTCCGCCGATCGCCACCTCCGCACCGACGTCCACCGGCGAAGCCTCCGGATCTGAAAATAGCACTCATTAACACGTTGGCTAAGTACAAATGAGATGACTGTCTCCTGACGGGCTGTCTATCTTTCAGATCGGCTTTCAAGGAGAGTGTCGGGTAATGACAGCAGAGAGGGAAACCAATATTATAATGTGCTGCTGCGCCGCTCTGCATTGCTGGCAACGCACCTCATCAGGGGGGTGAAATAAAAGGCCTGGAAATGGACTCGATGACAATACAGGACCCCCCCCCTCGCACCCACGCCACCCCATCCTCTGCGTGGACACATCTATGTACGTGTGCTCATTAACGGGTTCACTGTTCGCACCTACACACACGGCACAATAAAAACACACAACACCGCGTCGGCCACATAGAATAAAGCAAACAGGGAATAACCGCAGACAGATAAAACCCTCCCTCTGTGTTTCCGGGGCCAGTAAGCTGCCTTCAGGGTGGACCGCTCACTTCACAATGTTTCCACTTGCTGACCCGTGGCCAGGAGAGCCGGGTATTTACAGCACCAATTTCCCACCAAAAGAAGCCCTTCTTTGGTGGGAAAGAAATTTGCAACGCAAACTATTTAAATTCACAACCTATCCCAGAATAAAACAGTGGCTTTTTGGTCAATTTGCAATTGCTGGCTTGTCCGAGGAAACCAGAGGCCGTCCATAAAGCAGAGGTCAGAGGGAAAAGAAAAGACCCTCTTGTTCGAGTGGGGACAGAAGAGTCATATAAACGCTTCCGGACCAACTGGAAAATCTATAAAGCCATCATATTGACTTTTTTAATAAACGTCTAGCCTTTTCTAATATTTTCTAAATGAATAGTAATGTGGAGTATTTATGAATTTCCTGCCACGCTCTGCGGACAGCAAACAATTTCCTATGTTGCCTGAATGCCCTTCGGCCTGGGATTATAGGACAGGCGTCTGACAGGAGCCAGGGCCCTGACGGGCCCTCTGGGGCCCGACTCATCCAGACCTGTGCGGGCCCCACCCTCATATGTTCCCTGTATCGCCAGAGCAATAACAGTCTTTATTAAAAGCGCATTGTAGCACTGTCTGTCTATGCAACTTACTGAGATTGGCTATAATATAGCATGAAGAAAGGGCTTGGTGGTTAGAGGCAATAATATCCTGTTTCAGGGAAGGTTTACCTTGAATCTTAACAAGCACAAATAAAGGAGGACATTCCAGAAATGGCCGCCGTCTGCTATGCTGTAGCCTGTGGGAGCAGAGCAGGGTCCCTGCGTAGCATTAGAGCGTGTCCCAGCTCAGCGCTCTTTTTACCTGGATTCCGCAGATTAAGAACGTCCACCATATGCACAGCCAACTAGGACTGCTAGAGAGGGTGAAGCTCAGTTAACGTCAGCTCCAAAAGGCCCACATGTAAAAGCAAAGGTTGAGATAAAAATGAGCCAGCGTAGCGGGAAAGGCTGATCCGTTTCCGGCTCAGTAAAAGATGGGACTTTAATGTCTCTTGATGCACGACACTTTCTGTCTCCACATCATGAACCTCAACACGGACCGCAAGGTGCTCACTATTCAATATTTACCTTTGAAGCGAAGTTCTCCCCGTGTCGACGCACGTCACTAGGTCTCAATGGGAATCTAGAGACTTCTGCACGAGGAAGCCACAGAGCGTGTGAGGGAAGGAGGCTGTCTCTGTGGCGCCATTGTCAAAACAAACCCTAATATTAGATTTATTTAATCTTTAATTGACCGAGCAATCTCACTGAAGTTTGATATCTCTTAAGAGATCTGAAGAGATCACATGGTGCAGCAGACACAGCGTGCGCGTCCCCGAACCCTTCCAACGCAGAGCTCGAAGGGCCGGGTGGAGTCTGTTTATCGGAGCGGAGGTTTGGTCAAATACAGCAGCCGCTCCGGAGAGCAAACCTGACCTCGCAAGCGGTATTCGCACGCGTCCGCGGAGGGCCCGGCGTCTCGACAGACAGCAGGCGATGGCTGCTGGCAGCCCCGGCCCCTGCCTGCTCCTTCCCAGCCTGCAAGACTCACAGACAGGGATTTCCTCCCGCGATGAGAGCCAAGCCGTCACAGGCCGGCGATCAAGGGCCTGCCATCTGCGACTCAGGCAGATTTACAGCAGGGACTAATCCACACTGTCAGCCGGTTTGTTCCCCGTCTCAGCCACCTTCAACACACATACCCACACACTGACATGGAAATATAACGCTTCACACTTAGGGAAAAACCCACACGCTCAATTAGATACACACACACACACACACACACCCACCCCCCCAAACACACACCTGCCCAAAGAAAAGTCCAGCCCAGTTCCAGCTCCTGCTCCTGGCTTCCAGTACGGGAGGACGTCCACCCCGCGGTGCCATTTAACTTTGCCCTTTTTAAAAGGCATGATCTCATTCTGTTCCCCGCTCAAAAAATAGCTTCAGTCGATTAAATGTTATGAAACGAGAAACCTCAATGTGTCATTGAGCTCCGTGCCCCGGTGAACATCACTCAGAAGAAACAGTGTCACCGTACGCTCGGGTGTCACGGCAGCTCGTAGACATGCGAGACACCAAAACCGTCTCCTCTCCCATTCTCTTTTGCCCTCGCCTGTCTCTCTGCCACACCCCGCGCCCAACGGTTTTCCTAACCAAAGCCTTCCAGGGAGAATTTTTAATTTATCGGACGTAGCGGTGGCTCGTTTTTTTACGTCCGCGATGCTTGTCAGATGTTTTCTGAACCCCGCTGGTTCCACCGACAATTTTCCCCTGGCGTGAGCGGTCGGCGGAGGAACAGCCAGGAGGCTCCGGGGAGTGCGGTGCTACCACTTAGAATCCTATATCCTTGTATAGGCGACCACTGTTTGCGAGAAGAAAAAAAACATCTTCGCAATACTCACTCAAAACAACACTCACGAACGATACCTACCCAGGCCCGCGTTGTGAAGGGCCTTTGTCGCGCCCAAAGCAAAAGGCTTAAGGAAGACAAACGGAGGCCGGGCCCCGGCGAGGAATGCCGAGGCGGAAGATTTTTTTCGGCGGCAGCAAAGTATTAAAACAATGCCTTCCTTTAATTTGAGCGTCGGCCTAATTAGAAGGGGGGAAATTCATCTCGTCTGCCGCGGCACAAACACGGACACGTAGCCCCGGGGGAGATATGTGGCACCAAATATCTTATTTGCCATTTGTACATCTTCAGAGGCCGTAATGGTACGTCAACTGGGTAAGTGCAATTACACACACAGATCAGGCCTGAACACGACCAGTAGGCCTGGGTTATTTATTTGTTTGTTTGTTTAGTTTTTCAATTTCAATTTCAGTAGGGCTGTAAATCAAAGAGATTATTATTGTTTCCCGCTACCATCACTCGGGGACTGCCATTTCCTTTCATTTGACTGCTCGATGAAGTAATTAATAATACTCTAATCTGAGGCGATGGGGACGGGGAGCAAACTGACGAGAAGGAACCCTGTCCAGGTCGGCGGTATTGGTAGGACGGCACCCCACGCCGGCCCCGGGCTGACTGTGCGGCGGAAGGGGAATTACTGTCCAGCTGAACCAGAAATCCAAGGCAAACTTTGTGCTAAGAAGCTAGGAAACCTTGCACCGCCTCTGCAGCTTTGCCTTAACCACAAAACACAGCGCTGAGCCTCGGAAGAGCCAACAGAGAGGGTGCTGTAAGGGTTAGGCTTGGTTTGGAACGGTAGCGGGCGTTAACACTAGCTGATCAAGACGAATGATCATCATCATCATCATCATCATCATCATCATCATCATCATCAGGGTAATTTGATCAAGATTCTTTGAGGGGAGAAAATTATTTTACACTTCATTTAATCTTTATACAAATAAAGAGTAGTGAAGAGGACGGAAGAAACCTGCTCTGGCTGCTAGGAAGTCAGTGGCAGGTTACACCAGACGGTTTTGGTCTACGTCCACAGCTTTCTCGCCGGGCAGACGGGGCTTAAGACGATGATGGACTGCAAGGCTTCACAGAGTTTTTCATCCGTGGTACAATGATCCAAGGCCCCAACAACTGATACTGTCACAAAACAGAGAAAGACACTGACCCAAGTTTCTGAATGAAATTCTTCATTTTTTTTGACACTTCACGGGGGGAGAGTAACATCAGTGTAGCGGGGACAGAAACAACAGGATTTACAGCTAGTTTTACTCTAAAGACCCTAAAACATGGCACAGATCATCCCTTCAATATTTCGGTGTTTATTACTTATTTATTTTTGATGATTTCATATAGTGAACCAACTGAGTGAGAAAAACCGTAGAAAAAAACCCAAAACTGAAGTGGAGGTAGTCTCTGTTTGTGTAGCTTTGTGTGTGTATGCTTTGTGTATCTGTGCATGCGCAGCTACTTTGCACAAACAGACCCAGTGCAGGGCGGCCCATTACCTCACCTGCAGCCTTACTTCCACAAAAGTGCCGTCCATTAATGCACATTAAAGGTTAGAGATGAATACCTTGTACACACATGTATATAAACCCATTTTTTTCACCAAAAAGGGAAATGAAAGAAACGCGTCTATCTGCAAAACGAACCCGCGGCTGCCTCTGTCCTGAGCAACACACAAACAGTGAAAGCCCGGCCCCCAGCGTTTTAACCTCAATGGCCCTTCCTCGTACTGTTGCATGTTCACTTGTCGACTGTAGTGCGGTCATTAACATATTTGGAGTGCAGCGAGCAGAAAGCTTAATTGTCCCTAATTGCTTGGCTAAATATGTTCTCCAATGATTTGCTTCAGATCTGCGACTGCCTTCGCGCAGTTTCCCGGCCGCTGGCTTCATTATCCCTGCCTCCTTGGAACAAAGCGTCTTCACAGACTGCCCTTTTTTTTTTTTTTTTTTTTTTTTTTAAACACAGACAGAGTGTTTGGGTGTGTGAGAGCAGTCGTGTTTCTCTGTGCGAAGCCACAAACAATAGAGCCCTTTTGTCAGGGACGGTGAATTAAAGTCATTAGAAAAGCAAATCTGTGCTAAGAAAGGGAATTAATTGACCACAGTTGACTCTTTGTAATCAGTCCACAACAAACAAGCAGCCCTGGCCTTTTGTTTCAGCCATGCTTCTGCTGTTCTATTGTTTTATTTTATTTTTTTCGTGTTTTGTTGTTGGGACAGTGATATTGGAGCGGCGAATATCATCACCATTTTTGCAGGAATAGATTTCCTGAAAAACAAATTCCCGTCTTATCTTACAGAAAAAACGTCTCAGCGTACTGTAAACGACAGGCTTCGGTTGATACTTGGTAGTGTTTCAAAAATCCATTCGTCTTTTCCAAAATGCACCATTAAATCCATTGCAATTTGGTCTCCCCACTTGCTCTGAAACTTAGAAAAAATGAAGAGAAAATACCATCTTTGATTTCATATTTTATGATCGAAATCAATGAGCAAGAGCGCACCTTTGGGGGATCCCGCAGCGGGCGCGACAGGAGCTACGACAGACATGGAACTGGATAGTTCGATCAAAAAAAAACAAAAAACGGCGGCAGCGAGGCGCCCCTTGCCGGGCTCTGACCTGTGTCCGACGAGGGGCATTTGCGGATGGTGAAGATGGCGTTGAGGTCCTCCTCCTCCTCGGGCAGGCCCTTCTGCAGGCGCTGCAGCTTCCGGAGGCTCTCGCTGCGCTGGTGCTTCATGGAGCGCACGTGCTGGATCAGGTTGAGCTTGGCCTTGGTCGAGTAGTTGCACAGCACGCAGTGGTAGTAGCAGGCGTCGCCCTCCACCGCGTTCTCATGCTGCTGCAGGTGCTGGCGGAGCGAGCGAGAGGGAGAGAGAGAGAGAGAGAGAGAGAGAGAGAGAGAGAGAGAGAGTGAGAGAGAGGTTTTAATAAATGGCAGAAGCCCAGCTTGGCACCAGGCACCTCTAGCTCACTTTCACTCACACAGTTGGCAAATGAACAAATCAATTCCCAATCACAGCCCTGTTGTTTAACACCCAGGCCTCTTCCACTTCAGGACAACTGTTTGGACTGCGCACTTTGCCTGCTCCAGTGTCTGTATCGGCGGGGCTAACAGGACCGGAGAGGCCCGCGAGGCATGAGGGTCTCGGGGGGGCGGGGGCCGAGGGCGGCCGAGGCTCCCATCAGCCGCCCTTCAGAAGTCATGTGTGTGCAGCCCCGCAGACAGAAGGAGGCATTGATCCCCTTCACTCAGCACAAGCCTCCCGTCTGTGGAAAGGAAACGCCAAACATCTGCCTGTTTCACGCATGGGATGCTAAATATTGATCAGGGCGAGTCAAATCCTTGCCTGCTCACAGAGGGAGAGAGGCAAAGACAAGCTGTGTGTGTGTGTGTGTGTGAGGGGGGGGCACCACATTCTGAAACAATCTAGAACATTCCACAAGAGAAGAATGACCTTCAAAGGACAACATATCAGCCTCAGTATTAACCTGTCAACCTCAGCTTTTTCTCCGAGTCGCAGCCGCAGCCCGGACCCGGCCCGGCCCGGCCGCCCCACCCCCGCGGCGTCACTGCACCCCGCCCCCCCCGAGCCCCCCTGCGGGGACGCCGCGCCGCCGCCACCTCCCCACGCCGCACGTCCGGGGTAATTACGTCCTACACGGCTCAATCAATGAGGCGGGCGGCGGCGCAATGCGGCCCCGAGCCCGGGGAGCGCCCGCGGAGACACTGACCGTGGTCGCGCGGAGGGTTTCCACATGATCACGCGGAGGACGCCGGCGCCCGCATGCGGACGCTTCAGCCGCGCGGGATCCTCAAGTCAGAGTCTCACCAAGGATTCTGACGGCTGCAATCAATGCCGAACATCAACAGTTATTTTACCCTTTGGCGGGAGAAAAAAAAAAAAAAAAAAAAAAAGGGACGGAAGGGGAACAGGACTGAAGGGCAGGGCCCAAACAAATGGAAGGATTGACCATTTATTTTCTATTCTTCATTAAAAAGAAAGAAAAACAGCTCCCAAAACAAGGATAAAAATAAAAGCGCGTATAACTGTGCGTGTCAAAAAATATTAGCTACCATTACAGCTCAAAAGATGATAAGAGGCACAACGATATCTAATATCTGATATCGTGGCAACGCTACGTCAAAGACGCAGGACAAATTAAAACCTACAGAGAGGAAGCTTGTTTATATTATTTAACAATCAATTATTATCAATTTGGCGCGAAAGCTTTGTTTTGATGCATTTTGGCTGGACCATAGTTTATTTGTTTTGCATGAATTCCAGCCTTTTATTGTCACCCCCCCGCCCCTCTAGTATCCAAATAAATTGATTCATTAAGAGCAACAGGAAAAAGCCCGACGATAAGAAGATGCGCTGAAACGGAAACGCAAAAAGCAAAATGGAAATATTAGATCTTCAACAAGATTACATCTGAATCAGGTGTCCATACCAGGGGAACATCTAAAAAAAAAAAAATAAAAAATCATAACAAAATTATACCCCCTCCTAAAAATGCGGTTCTCCATTTTTTTTCTAATGTTTAATTTTCTGGCAATGTCATCGTATGGCTTCGGGGTTTTTTTGGCCAATTGTATTCCACTCACTCCGGTTTCATATTTCCCACTTCTACGCCTAAAATGTACATTAGGACACCCCTTCCAGGAAACAGAACGGGAGTTTTTATTTCTTTCTTTTTGTGAGCCCCACAGCTTGGTGTAATAGAGTTATTAGGTGAACGTAAAAGGCCGTGTGTCTCTGTGTGCTCTCTTTTCTCGCCTCGTTTGAAGCCGTCTATGATGTCATTGAATAGGTGCTGCTGGATAGTGTGTGTGTACCCCTGCACACACGCACGCGAACAACACACACACACACACACACACACACACACACACACACACACACAGCATCAGAACCCAGACACAGGGAAACTTGAGA
>NC_137190.1:19697065-19752065 GCF_960531495.2 Zeus faber | reverse complement strand
CACACACACACACACACACACACACACACACACACAGACACACACACACACACACACACACACACACACACACACACACACACACACACACACACACACACACACATACACACACACACACACACTGCCAATGCAAGTGCAAAGACATAAATGCACACAAGGCCACATACCATTATGATCATACCCTAATTTCCACCATTAAATTTGGCAGTGCTGTTAATACAAAATTAATGCATTAAAACAGATGACTATCCATGATCTAAATGGCTATCAATTCTGAGAGAGCTGCCAAATTCCCTCTGAGAGAGAGAGAGAGAGAGAGAGAGAGAGAGAGAGAGAGAGAGAGCCACTGAGTATCTGCCTGTATATTGCTTTGTAATTATCTCCCTGATTCTCAGCACTTAGAGCTTAATTCTGTGTGTATGTGTGTGTGTGTGTATGTGTGTGTGTGTGTGTGTGTGTGTGTGTGTGTGTGTGTGTGTGTGTGTGTGTGTGTGTGTGTGTGTGTGTGTGTGCGCGCGCGCGTGCATGCGTGTGTGCAGACAGGTTTACATGCCATAGTAGACGCTGGTAATATACCTACATGTATATGCCTCTTACTGCTTGTCAAATGAATATTTCGTCCTTTGGATATCATTCTGTCAGTGATAGTGGTTTCTTTCGACTGAGTGCAAATTTACAAGCGAGTGCCAGACGCAAGATGTGGCGACGACTTGTGTGTCAAGTAGCACTTTTGTTAAACAGACACAGTGATGTCATGGCAGCGATAACAGACAATGAGGTCATTGCATTTCACTCTGAAAAGAGACAATGAGATGCGCCTGTTGGGCTGAAAACCCCCCCCCCCCAAAAAAAACAAAAACAAAAACAGCATACTTCACGTGAAAGAAAGGAAGAAAAGAACACCGGGGCAGCTCAAATCTCAATCCGTTTTCGCTGCTTTAGCAATAGTATCCGTGTGGGTTGAGGTGTGTATATGACGACCTCTCTATAATATGTCCGGCCCCGGAAGCGAGGAGGGAGGGTGGCTCATCAAAGGAAGGGGGGGCTGGGTGTCACTGAGGACCGGAGCGGGTCCACTCCCACCACACAAACCCCAGCGACCGCTGGGTTCAGTGGCTGCTTTGAATTAGCCCCTGCACGCGCTAACCTGCCCAGAAGTCGGTGAATGTGAGTGGAACTGCATACCGACCGCTGCCCGCACCTTCCCTCCAGTCTCACAGTCTCTCCATCTTTCTTTCTCTGACCACGGCACCTCTCTCTCTCTCTCTCTCTCTCTCTCTCTCTCTCTCTCTCTCTCTCTCTCTCTCCGCCACTTCCCTGCCGCAGCGATGATCCATCCCGAGCGATGATTAAAAAAAAAAATAATGGTAATAAAAAAAGAAGAAAACAGGCCGCGCATTTGTCTCTGGTTGGGTTGGGATAGAAACAGAAAAGGGCGGAGCTCTGTCACCGGGTGATGGGGCGGAGGTAGAGATGGATCACTGCATGTGTCCTTGGAGAGGATGGACTTAACATTGGTCAATGACACAAAGAAGCCGAGGAGGTGGGGGTGGCCTGAAGACAATACAGCCACCGGTCTTAGCGCTCTTACTTACTTTAACATTAAATAAAGCAATAATTATTGAATTCCTTTCGAATGAGTAAGATGCTCGGAAGTAAACAATGGGAACATAATTGCAGAGGGAAGGCAATCAATGCAACCAGTCATTTGGGCCATGTTGAATGTGTAGGCTGCTGTAATGTGTGTGTGTGTGTGTGTGTGTGTGTGTGTGTGTGTGTGTGTGTGTGTGTGTGCGCATACGTGTGTGTGCACGTGTTTGTGCACACCTGTGTGTGTGTGTGTGTGTGTGTGTGTGTGTGTGTGGGTGGGTGGGTGGCGTGTGTGTGAGTGTTCACATAATGTATGTGTGAGTGTCTGTGCGTATTCTTCATTTGTGCAGGAGTTGCAGAGTGAGGCGGGCGGGGAGCGCGGTGTCGTGACAAGAAGCTGAATAATACATTCTCACATACGCGGGCACAAAACAAGAGTTGGGTAATCCCTCCTTCAATAATGACCCAGGGCTCTAAACAATGGCTCTCAATCAGCTGATCAATGCGTCCACATAATTCATGGGTGAGTCGCTCTCTCTGAAGGAGGGGAAAGGGGAGGATAAGCAGCCCGGCGGTGGCGGGATCAATGCCCCACGCGGCGATAACAAGGCTGAGCCTTTCGCCCACCGGAGCCCCACCACGGCCCTCTCTCATTAACAACATTTGGATAAGCATGGCTATACATACATAATATGCACCTTTTTTTTGTTGCAGTCTGATAAACACATTTCCCCCCCCGCTTCTTAATGAGCTCCGGTCCAACTTATGTGACATACGGCAAATAACTGTGAAACAGGCAGGAAATGTCAATCCCCAAATAGGAAAAGAAAGAAAAAAAAGAAGAGAGAAAGCAAATGAATGGCAAGCTGTTGCTTTCCTCTTTTAGTAGCTAATTAACAGCTTAACCTCCCGGTGCTTTTATGAATGCCATGCTGGCAGGAGCTTGCCAAAGTTGCAGTACCCCAAGACGACCTGCAGGGGGCGACAGCTGGGAGGAGCCATGGGCGAGAGAGAGAGAGAGAGAGAGAGAGAGAGAGAGAGCGAGGGGGAGAGAAACAACGTTCCAGCCACTTGGTGACACCTGTATGGGGAAGGTGCCATCTGGAAGTTTGGCTCGGGCAGATTTGGACGTGCCCGAGCCACCCTACCCCACCTCCACGGCAACAACACAGCCCTCCATTTTGGACTGAAGCCTTTCAGCTTATTTGGACGGTACGAAGGGAGTCAAAAAGGAGGCACGCTCTGCAGGAACACATCAGAATTTCTTCTCCTCATTGGTGTGTCTTTGTCAGACTGCTTCGGATCAGACGGAGAGTGCATGTGACCTCGGTGTTCCATTTCATACCAAAACTCAAATAAATTAAACCCGGCCGTGACACTTTCCTTCTTCTTTTACTTTGGATGAAAAGGTTTTTGTCCGTCCGGCTGCATTGGCGTGCGCGCCTCCATCGAAACACATTCTATACATTTTTCCAAAGCTTTTTTCAAAATTTCCATGACAAGTAGTCGGGGATATAAGAATATTATGAATATTATTAAATAAGAATAATAATAATAATAAAAAATAGTGGTGCTGAAAAGGCCTATGGTGCGGGCATACGCGCATACATGTGTGCGTGCATGAACTGCGGTACATTTAAGGTTCGCGGTGTCAGGGTTTAACAAATGTGGTCGTCCTACTATATGAGTGTGTGTTAGTGAGATGTGAATGGGATGAGGCTCCTCGCCACATAAAAGGTGTATTCTAACCGGGGCGTCGTGGTCACAGTCACAGGATTAAGCATACGGTGGAGTGTTGGGTGGGGATATGCACAAAAAGCAACTGGGATGATTAACGCGGTAAGCGGGAATTTAATTACGACGAGAGCTGCACCATTAGTCTTGGCGGAGACTTACCTCTTCATGCCATCGATGCATTTTTCATTTTTTTTTTTGGTTGCATGTGTTTGAGCAAATTGGCATCAGAAACCCCGAACGGGACGGCGGCGAAGCAGAGGTCAGCGCAAGTCAGCGCCGCTCAATGTGACCGCCACGGCCGATCCCCGACGCCGGTTTAGCCGCCGCGTGCGTAAGGAAAGGACGCCCGGGCTCGGCCGGGGCTCTGACGCCGCCCCTGCTCTGACGGCCATCGAACATCGGAAGATGTACTGTAGTCCTGTTCCTCCTGCGTGGAGAGGAGGCGCAGAACGCCGTCTCGCCAGGCTTGTGTTATATTTCTTTCACCTCCGGCGTCAGTTTAGCAGTGTAAATATTTCATTATCACATAATTGCTTGCTGCTTCCGGCTATGCAACGGTGTTTTAACAGTGTATGTTTTCTCACTTTCCTGTTCTTTTAGTAATACAAAATTCATGGTGAAGTTGTTTTTGGAAGGGGGAGAGGGGGTAGAGGGTGTTTCTTTTTTTTTTTTAACCCTTTGCTGGGGGAAGTGTTTGGCGCTGCCCCAGCCTTACTACACAAGGCAACTAATTAAGATCAGCGGCGACCAAATATTTGACCAAATCATAAGCATCCATCCTTATGATGGAAACAATAAGGATGGATGACAGACAAAAGAAGCAACAGGGCTTTTTTTATTTCCCCGAGAGCTTCTGTTCTTAAAATGTAAATTAATGAGCGAGGGCGGAGAAGAGGTGGCGTTTCGCGCAGAGAGCGATGTGGGAAGTAGCCCGCCGCAGTGGAAGCGCTGTTAAGTGTTCTCCAGCGGCGCCGCACGCCCACCTGCTCCACCTGTCAATTTTTTGTTCGCGGCAGCGGCTGCTGTAACAAACCCCGAATCACCCCCTGATGATAAAAGTCAAAGCCTAAAATTTCCCCCAGCCGAGGCGGTTTAGACGCGGGGCGCGTCTCCATATGTAAGGAGAAAAAGATGAGACGATCATAACGATCGCGTGGAATTGTTTTGCACGAGGAACGCCAAACATGCTCCACGTCTTTATTTGGACTTTGTGGCGTATAAAATGACAACACACATCTGAAACTTTCCACTAATGTCATTTTCTCCTCGGACGAGACTTCCTCTCTGGAATGAGAGAGCTGATATGAAAACGCAATATGGGCTGTAAATGTTTTTGCCCCTATCTGGGCCTTCATTTATTATTATTATTTTTTTCCCGGCCAAGAGCCTTCGTTGCTTCCGAGCCCGGTCCGCAGGGACTTGGCTCTTGTATTGAACAAAACCATGCTCTTTGGAACGCCCCCCTTCATTCCCATAAGCATAAGCACCTTCCTGTCCCTAAAAAATACGGGCGCGGCTAAGACAGATTTCTTTGTAGGTCATTCTGTTGGGCCCGCTCATTAGCCGTAGGGGGGGAAGAAAAAAACCCCCAAACATAACTCCACTTTCCATATAAAAGAAACAAAGTGCTCATTGATCAGGGTGATCAATGGAGGATCAATAACCTAAGCCCTCATCATTCCCAGCGCGGCATAATTACAGCTGAGATATGGTCGTCATCACTAAAATCAAACACAGGCCGGGCTAATTGGAGGCAGCCTATTGCTTTAGTCGCACTGGCAAAAAGCTTTCCAGAGTCGGGGAGAGACTTCTGATGGTGCTTCCTAAAATAACCGTCGGAGCCATTAGCCAGTGTCACCATGGAGGTCAATGCGCCGGCTGCCCATTTGGGGACATCGAAAACAGGGCACGGCACCTCCCACACAGAAGTGCTTTGTATTCTTTCTTATGTAAATTGTGCACGTGGGCTGTAAGATCACATTAGGCTCCTTTTTATTTTTTTTAAGGACAACTTGTGATTTTAATTTATTAATGTTTTGGAGTAAGTGTCCTTATAATACAATTTGTTGCCGGCCGCCGTGTCAAGCATCGGCCAGAAAAATAAAAAAATAAAATAAAATGTAATTTTCCACTCCAGCGCTTAAGCGGCGTAGAGAGACTTCGTGGGCCGGCAGGGGCGAGGAGGCAAACCCGGCAGAGTGGCACGGCGCACGGAGGCTGGCATGGCGGCCGAAAATGCCCTCGCCGCCCTCGCCGCCCTCGTCGCCCTCATCCACTCATACTATAGAAACTGCTCAATGGTGCACAAAGTCTCCCACTATACTTCAAAGGCTCCCACTTTCCCTTTTCCTGTCTATTGATTGGACGGACCTCTTGCTCAGTAATTGTGCACTAAATCAAGCATGGAGAGCGAAAATCCCGGACCCCGGGAGGAAAGTGTTAAAGGTAGAAATCTGCTGAAAAGTGCATAATTAAGGTGTTTTTGTTCGGCCGGGGGAGAGGAGGGGAGGGGAGGGGAGGGGAGAGGAGGCACACACTCCTCCTCCTCTCACATTTCTGCCCTTGCAACTTAAGAGCAGGAAGGAGCAGGACGGGCAGAGGAGCTGTATACAGTTTCCAACCACCTCTCAGTCCCTCCCTCATGTTTTCACTGCTCTCTCTCTCTCTCTCTCTCTCGCTCCCTCTCTCCCTCTCTCTCTGCGCACCAAATCGCCGGGGGCGCCATGCTTGTAAAGAAAACCACAGCCCTTTGAGTGCCTCTTGTATTTACAAACGGAGGTATGTTGGAATCAAAGGCATTACCACATGACATAACACATTAAACAGTTTGCAGATTGAGAATTTATAGACTTAGGTTAGGTTATGAGCGGTCGGCGACGCAGGAATGCCGCCACGGCTTTTTTAACCTCGCCGCGGCTCCCACTCACCTAGAACCGGAGAGCCGCGACGGTGGAGCGCGGCGCGGTGCGCCGCGGCGCAGCGACTCACTCCGTCCCGTTCCGCCCGCTCGGCTCGGGGCTCCCACTCCAGGTGGAGACAGCTATCACTTTCCATCCACTTCCTGATCCACCGCTCTCTCTCCTCCCTCCGTCTCTCTCCGTGCTGCTCTCACTCCTACAATGTGTGTTTTTTTTTTTTGGCTTTCTCTCTCTCTCTCTCTCTCTCTCTCTCTCTCTCTCTCTCTCTCTCTCTCGCTCAGCTAGGTTTCAAAGAAATGCAAAAGCTCTATCTCGTTTTTTATTTCGGGCATTTCTCCACGAGTTCGGAGAGTTCAAAGCCTTCTTTCTTTTTCCTCTCTCGCCCGCCCCTACTTATGTTGCTTTGCTGCCTAATATCACCACCTCAAGTTTTTATTTCGACCTCATCAGCGGGGACCTAAAAATAAATGATGAATGGAACGTGATATTTTAAAAGTCTTATCTCTTATCTGTTCTTACACGGGGAATAATGGGGTAGTTAATCCTGCGGATCCCGCTCAAATTGATTAATCAGCACATGCTGGACAATCAAATAAATGATTAATCCTCCCCCGGTCCTGTGGTCGGACAGTTACCTCTGAAACCATCAGTAATAATTCAGGAACCCCGCGCCAGACCACGGCTGCAGCCAGTCAGCCCCGCTCAGCGTCAGCCCTCTGATGTTCGGGTGGAACTTTGAACCCCGCTCGCAGAGAGAGAGAGAGAGAGAGAGAGAGAGAGAGAGAGAGAGAGAGAGAGAGAGCAGCTCCGACGCACCGTGGGGGAAACAATCTGCATTTTGCTGCTGCTCCACCCGCACAACGCACAACGCTTACCCACCCAGGTGGAAACTCTACAGCACTCCCCACGCAGGTGGGGGGACGGCGCTACGTCTTGGTAAAGAGGGATGGAGGGATACCCCCCCCCCTCCCAACACACACACACACACACACAGACACACACACACACACACACACACACACACACACACACACACACACTTACTGAGGGGTAACTATGATAACAGTAGCAACGATTGAACATGTACAAAGAGCTCTTTAAAGTGGTAATCCGTCCCATTATTTGGGAAAAAAAAAAAAATCCCATCATTGATATATATATATTTATATATATGTATATATATTTTCTGGCACTTTGTAAAAAAACAGTCGTTAGTGAGCAGCAGCTGGGATGAGTTTGATCAACGACTGTAGCTAGTCGGGGTCAGCAAACTGTTGATATGGATGAACATTCACAAAAAAAAGTGAATGTTCATCCATATCATGTGCACACCACCTCAAGTGACCGAGAACAAAACTGATCAGTTGATCGGCCGGAATTCTGGGACTTGTAGTGTAATCCACCCAACTTGAGACACAATTTCATACAAAGGGACGAATAAATAAATAAATAAATGAACCCACAAAAACAAAGGCCAAATTCCGCTTTCTTCAAATGATGGGAGCGCTGTCGTAAAATGTTTAGGCGAGGGCTCGCACCGAGGTGCCGCCTCGCCAGCGTAACAGATGTCCTGCGACGGCCCGTACAAACACACAGAGAGAGACAGTGTTAAGCAGCCGCTCTCTCAGGTCTCACCTCGTCGCCCTTAAAAATTCCCCATCTTGCTGATGGATCTCCTGTTTATTCAGCTATTTTTAGGACAAAAGGGGGCGGGGGGCGCGGGGGGAGCTGGGATCTCCATTGAGAATGGCGTTCTTTTCTCTCTCCCATTACCCACAATGCTCTCCCTCCCACAGAGGTCAGTGAAAAGCCATCGTCGTGGCCCTACTTGCATCTGCCAGCCAGAGCTGTTATTAATCAGCGAGAGGGCCAAAGCACCGCCCCGCTTAGACACACAGAGCACACACACCTTGCAGGGTTGTGTGTGTGTGTGTTTGTGCGTGTGTGTGTGTTTCTGTGTGTGGTGTCGTGGTGGTGGTGGTGGGGGGGGGGGGGGGGGGGCGTAGATACTGCCTGTAGGTGTGGAATGTCTGCCCTACACTCTTCCACAGTTGGCCCTAATGTGTTATGTCTATGGAGCTGCGGCCATCTTTTTCCACACTTGAGCATGTGAAACTGTCCCACGCCTCCACGCACGCACGCACACACACACACACACACACACACACACACACACACACACACACACACACACACACGCCCCTCGTGGCCTTCCACCCCAACCCCTCCGCTGCCATTCAGGAGGCTTGGCCTTTGTGTGGTGTCTGACTGGCTGGCAGCTTGAGTCATAATGTGCAGCTGTCTGTTCCACTCCAGCGGCCGGACACTCCTGCGCCACAGCCCGACACTGCCGCGGCCGTTTAAAAGTCCACCAGGACGCCGCCGGTCCTCAAGGCCCTCGCGCCGGCCGGCGAGGTGGGGGGGGAGGTGTCGCTTCGTACGTCAACCGCATATCTACGCCCCTTTTTAACTAGCGTCTGGGAGCCGCGGAGGGCACGGCCGCCGGAAGACGGCGTCGCGAGCGGGGGCACGACCGGCGCTTTAAAACCGGCGAGAGGACACTCGATACCCTCGCCAATATTCCGCCGTGATATACGGCTTTGTCTTTAATAGGTATGAGCGTGGTGTCGTAGGGTGGCGTCGTGGGGGGGGGGGGGGGAGAAAGTCCCGGGGTTTTATATAACCGTTACAGTTCACTTTGATCTTGTCTCTTGCTCCGCTGTTTATAAATCAGCCACACAAATATTTATGAGCGGAACGAGGAAAATGGCTGGTCTGGTTTGTATCTCTGCCCTCCCTCCTCCTGCGTCTGCCCCCCCCCACCGCCCTGCCTCCCCCGCCTACCCCGCCTCCCCCTCCCGGTGGCTGATGTGGGGATGAGGCCACCGCAGACGCAGAGCGAGTGCACGGGCCCCGGGCCACATCCATCATATCTGCTCCGGCTCTCGCTATTGTGTGGCCTCCGAGCGGGCTGACCCATTGAAGCTAACTAGCGGGGGGATGGAGGGACGGGGGGACGGAGGGGGGGGGAGCAACGACACATCAAATGGGAGATAAATAAAGAGAGAGAGAGGGAGGGAGAGAGAGAGAGAAATACAAGGGAGAAAGAAACAAAACGTTCTGTGTGGGAAAAATGAACAAATGAGCTGTTATATTTGATTAAAATGTGTGCAGTCTTTCTTTGGAGCGTGATTCAAAATGACGACTTCCTACGTCAATAAAGGTGTTTGTCGAGTGTGGGTATGCGTGCGTGCGTGCGTGTGTGTACAGGCTTAAGCATCACCAGTTCATCAGTGACAAGGTTCAATAAACATATACGGCAATGCATATTTAACAAATATGTTAAATATGCATTGCACTCTCTCTCCCTCTCTCTCCCCCTCTCTCTCCCTCTCTCTCTCTCAGCTTACCTATCTCTTCCTGCTTACAGCGCAGACAAAGGGACACCGATTTTGGATCCATACCCTTTAATTGCCACCCCCCCAGCCGTGACCCCTGCTCCCAATCACTCCCTCATATGCCGCATCCCTATTAAACTGGGAAGTAGGCAAATATTCCACTAATGACCCCCACCCACCACCCACCCGGTCCTTACAGCACCTTCAACACCACCGCCTTCCGTTTTTTGTCGCCTTTGTCCCTCGCCAGCCGCGTTAGCTCCCTTCTTATCTCCCGCCGGACTCCCCCGAAAAAAACTGTGTACAGAGGCGGCAGCGCGGAGTGTCAGCTCTGACGTGGACAGGACAGATTACAAAGCCGCGCTCCGCTCCGCAGGGAAAATAACATTTGCACAGAGTCCCGACCCGCGCTTCCGATAATACCCGGAGTTTACGGGAGTTGACAAAGTTAAAAAAAAAAAAAAAAAAAAAAAAAAAGCCCAAAATCGAACAGATCAGCGATCTGGAAGGGGGCGTTCATTCGGACTTTGATCTGCAGGTTTGTGTGTGTGTGTGTTTACAGTAAGTGATTATGTGTGTGTCTGTGGGCCGGCGGTGGGGTGGGGTGCTAGTGGTGGACTGGCTTGTCGATCGATGCAGTGATTGGCAGTTAATGGCTTTTCCTGTTCTGCCTTGGTAACCCTGGGCTGATGGCTGTTGCTTCTGATCAGAGATGGCAGATAGCGTTTGATTTTTTTCCGTATATAAGCCGCCGACTTGGCCGAGATGGCTTCATCATGTTTAATGATTTAAAAGTTAAGATGAATACCGGGAATACTCTAATGTCGGAGCTCTCATTTGAGAGGCACAAATGTCCCCGCCATAAGTACGTGCCGGTCTTTCTGACTAAATGGCAAGAATTACGTATTAAGCCATTGAAACCTTTAATGACGGGGCCATTAGTATGACCTGCACGACACGTGTCGCACTTATTGTCATTGTGACCCGGACATTTCGGTCCCGCACCTTATTGTCCGGTACACATCATTCTATGCCTTTCAATCAATCTCGGTGAAATGACCAGTCTTAAGAATCCCCGGGATCAGATATAATTCTATTTTGGCAGAAGGCGCATTACCAAATTGCTTTATCCTCTCCTCGTCGGACCAAGATCCCAATGATGGGGCCGGCAGAATAGGTAAGACCGGAAAATTGGAGGAATAGCTTGAAATGGAGAGAAATGATAAGCGTCACTCAGTGTGGGGGGAGAAGAGGAGAGTTGTAAGAGCCCTATCTGCGACGGGACGTCTGAGAACAAACAGCAGGTCGGGAGATCTTCTTCACTCCACCAATCCAAACTGCATTTAAAGTCTAATAACACATCATTTGCAATTATTCGGGGCATTTATCGTCTCAACATTTCGTGTGTCCAATATTAAGAGGTATAGAAACGGAGGAGGAAAAAAAGTACGAGCTGTCTGATGGGAGTAAAAATGTATTTTCATTAGCACAGAGTAGGTAATAAAAGTGAATATAGGAAGAAAGGACTGCGTTCCATGTGCCTTGGACAAAAAAGTGCCTCGGCAGGAGGAGCCAGGAGCGAGCGGAGGATTCTCAGAAAAAGGAAGGAACAATCTGGCAGCGTGGACGAAGCGCAGAACTCTTCACTTTGCCGAGAAGCCATCTGAGGAGGACAGGTCCGAGACACAGGAAGGTTCCTCAGAACAGTGAAGAAGTTAAAAAATTAACGAAGGAGAGATACATTATTCATATCCGGAGGGAAACTGCAGAAGGCACCTTCGGTATTACCACCAAACAAAGTGTTGCATATTTCATTATTAAGCCTTGTTTTTAGGTTTCAGTTGATTCAACCAATGAATACGGTTTCAGCCAGAAATGGCCGTTGTACTGCAAATGATGTTCAACATTGTTCTCGGTTTTGGACACTTCCTCCTCTATCACTGTCTAAGATTAGAATCTTATGATCATGTTCCTCTTCAGACAATTGCTTCTGAGTGACTCGGCGGGTAAATTGTGAGCGGGACCTGCCCCTCTCAGACAGCAACGGAGTCAATTCCCACGGCGCAGAGCTGCAACCCGTCTCATGTCATGACTATGAGGCATTGGTAAGCTTTTTGAAGATCAAATATATTTTTTTCCACCTTTAGTTCAAATAAAAGGGGATGGTCTTTATGTTTTTGGTGAGAGCTGTGTGTGTGTGTGCGTGCATGCGTGCGTGAGTGAGCGAGAGAGAGAGAGAGAGAGAGAGAGAGAGAGAGAGAGAGAGAGAGAGAGAGAGAGAGGGAGACTCTTATTTATACTAGCTGCTGGTTCATAAAGGCCTATTCTCCTTTGTGGTCAAAACTGGCCGTCGGCCGAAGCATAAAAAATTGCGATGCAAAGTGCTTATAGACAAAAACAATAACATCAAGACGTCAATATGCTGTATGGAAGTTCATGACCCCAAATAAGGGAGAGTCACCTGGCCTCAGGCTGAAACAAGCATGTTAACCAGCCTTTCAGTTATGATAAACACCTAAATCTGTGTCAAATCTTACCAGCATAATACAAGGGGTTGGGACGCTCTTGCTCTCCCCTGCGAGGAGGCTAATAAATACATATATCATGAATACGCTGAATTAAAATTTGCATTCCTCAGCTCCGAATTTCACGTTTCAAACTCTCGAGCAGCTCCCAACGATCTCATTTAAACAGTAGCGGCGCTACAGACAGCCCTTCTGGTTCAAATTATCTCGACATAACTATTCCACCCTAACAAGCATAAATTAAGGACATTCCTATCTAGTGACAGAGATAGACTATCTGAATGTGGGATCCAAGTCTGAATCATTCAGCGGTCCTTAATTTTAGGCCCGGTGTTGATTGAATGTGGTGACGTTATAAATAAAAGAAGAAAAAAAAAATGGAGTTTGTGAGTCTGGCGTGGAGAGGCGATGAGGGATGGTTTGTGATCTGGAAGTCGGCCGAGGAGCTCAATGGCTGCGGAGACTTCCTCTACTGTCTGCTCCTCGGCGGAGGTCTCCCGGGGGGAGAGGGGGAGGCCCTCGCCAGGACAGCACAGCTCTACAAATCACCCCCTGAGACTGAAAAGAAAGGCGCTTTATGAAACACAAATGTGTGAAACCGCCTATAACGGACAAAGGCCCACGTTTCTCTCCGTCCCCCTTTTTTTTTTTTTTTACCCGTCTCGGCAGCTGGGATTTGTCAGGAGGCACCAGAACACCAACCGTTGGGGAGGTTTCTCCTCCCTTGGTTTGGCCACATGAATGAGGGCCGGTTGTGGTGCCGGTGGTGTTGATGGGTGGAGGGGCGGAGTTGGGGATTACGGGAACGGTAGTTTAAATGTTCAAATTTTTCCTTTGTCTAATAATCGGGGCGTCATGAGGGGATGTGGCGGTCAGGAAGTGATGAAACTGAACAGTAAGATGGTCCCTATGGCTAATGGCCACAGGGACCATCCTACTCTCTTACTCTCCATTTCCCTCTCTCCCCGTCTCTCTCTCTCGCTCTCTCGCTCTCTCTCTTTCATGTTCTTCCAAGTTTTTAAAGCACAAAACAGGTGTAGATTGAAAGACCATTGCCGGAGACAACAATGAGAACCAATGTAGTCTCCTATATTCTTTCACTTAAAAAACGATTCACTTCCAGACGATGACGCCACCATTAAACCCCACACCTCATCCTCCCGATACATTAAAAAAGTTTTAATTTTCTCCCTTTCAACTCTTCTCCCCCCAATCCCTGAGCTTCATTTTCTTTCCTTTATGCATGAAAAACAAAAAGGGATGATGAGAAAACAAGGTGCAAAACAATCTTTTCCAGAGGCCCCAATAAAAAACACATGACACCCGGGGCTGTACCGCTTAATTACAAAAGGATGAAATATTTTGCTTCACATCTGGGAAGAACATTGTCTTGGTATCACTGATAGATTTACAGCTCCCAGTGCTACCTCTGGACCACAGCACGGCGAAAAAATTCCACTACCAAGAACCGTGGGATGAGTTTCCTTTATCATTACTGCTTTTTGATCCCAAAAATGATATAACAAGCTTTTCTGGGATCATGTGCTGAATTAAACATCATCAGAAAATGGGGTTCAAGAGTGTTATGCCTTTGACCTCGTCCCGGTCCGCTTTCCACCGAACAACAAAACATCAATTCGGTTTGTAATGCAAGGGATTGTCCTCGCAATACATAACAATTACGTCCATGGTGTTTTACATTCTGTTGCAGAATTGAAGCCATCAACCATCAATTTAGTCCCACAAGTGGGGCATAAAAAGTCAGGGAAGTGAAATTCAAACAACCAGGGCCACATATCCCCACTTTCCCAAATTTATCTGTCCCAGGACTGTACTCTGCAGGCCAAACCCAAATAGAACAGGGGTCCCTGTGTGCTCATCCAGCTGCCTCAGATCTTCTCCATCCTCGGCCTCCTTCTCATCACTCCGTCCCTCCTTTATGTACGGCTCAACTCAACACGGAGCTGGGAGCAGAGTCGTTTTGTGGCCCTGACCACTCGCAGGCCATTAATCTGGTGGCTAAGCCACTGATGTATTGATGGCACTGAGCCGGTAAGCCTGTCTGCCTTTCTCTCCATCCCTTCAGCTTAAGAGCCACATAGATCCACACCAGCTCCCTCATGCCCTCATCAAAGCAGCGTTTACCTGCCCATCGCCACGGTTTCGCCAGGTGCCGTGGCCAGTTAGGATGCCACGTGTGCTGACAGACATGTGGAAGTGAAGATAGTGACAAAATCAAATATCGGTATATTTTTGGGCAAATACCTTGTTATGGATAATTTGACAATATTTTGAATTTTGAGGATGACTATTGGGACTATTGGACACAATTAATATTTGAAGAAAATTCATTAGTAATGTGGATATTAGGCAGATAACAACAACTAGAACGGTCTAGGAAATTCAGAAATTTGACTAACTTTACTGTATTGCAGCCTTGAAGACAACATTTAACTATATCTCAATATTACGATAACCAAACTCCCAAACAATATTTGGTCTCACAACAGTTAGTATATTGATATAATTATTATTATTTGTGAAGCACCTTTCATACACAAAATGCAACTCAAACTGCTTCATATTATTAGAAGGCAATTAGTCATGATAAAAAAAACAACAAAAACAAAAATAAAAATACAAATAAAAATAATAATAAATATAGCTGCAGGAAGTAATGCACGGGGGGTCCAGATTAGTCACATTAGTTACAATTGCAGTTTTCCGAGTTCCCTTGGAAGCCAGCATTACTTCCTACCGACACAAGTTCCAATTTTCCATGGAACGCAGCATCGACTACCTCTTGTCTCGACCCGGCGCAGATACTGCACAAAACGACCAATACAGGCCAATGGAGTCTAGACCACAGCACGCCCCGCACCTCGCTCCATGTAAAAGTCCCCCCAGAGCGAAAACCTGCACATATACTCTATAACAAATTGGATGATGATGTCACAAAGCGTCCCACTCCACCACCCGCCACGCTCCGCCAACGTTTGGCTACTTCCGGTAGATTGGCAGTTTTTCAATAATTCCTGCTCCAAATATAGATCAATGTGGATCAAACTTGGACCACAAAATGCCTGAGCTGCCCCGAATCCAACAACACTTCATTCATGTCCGTGGGTTCGGCGGTAGCTGTGCACCAGACACTTTCAGTTGGACAAATGCCAAGGAGAAAAATAATAATAAAAATCCAAACAAAAACAATAGGGGGGGCTGGACCCCTAAAAATAATAATAATCATAATAATTATTATGATTATTATTATAATTATCTTATATTTCAGTTTCAGGTCATCATTACTTCTCGACTTATTTGTCTCAAATTGTTAGATACTGTTGTTAGACAAGTAGACGCCACCCAATTCTGAAATAAATCTCAAAATAATCCTCACAATAGTTTAGCTCCCTTTTCAATGGATCAATATATCATCCTGCCCTCGATGAAGATTTTAAAATATATATGTATAAACAGTCTATAAAGAATATACTGTATAGAATGCCCAGTCAATCCGCCATCATTGAAACTAATTTCAGTGCAGTTTCAGCACCAAATGCATACCAAGTTAACTTCAACTCCAAGCGGCAGCTGATTAAATGGAGCTCCTTATCTTGTCTTTTTGAAGACAAGGCAAAAGGGGGGTGCCATCTCCCTGGTATCTATCTGGGGGTTTGGGGATGTGTGGGGGTGGCTAAGAGATAGGACCTTGACTGATATGTCAGTAATATCATCTTTACAAGATAGAGGCTGGCAGCACCGGAGGAGAACACTGATCAGACGATAAAGGGACCCTCCGGTCAACGTCAGTACGGAAAGTTCCTCAAAGGCGCCCATTTAATCTGCACTCTAATAGTAAAAGTCCCTCCTCATTATTTTAAAAGAACAACTCTTACCCAACATGTATCGTGCTTATAAAAAAAAAAGAAAACAAGCTTCTACCAATTGTTAATAAAAGGCGAGGTAGTTGTGTGTGGGATGCTCTATTTTTAACAAGTTCAGTTGAGCAGATACATTTATTTGTTCTTAAGCAACAGCACGGACCAGGATCCTGAAAAGCCAGGAAGTCTTTGCATGGTAGGTTGACAGATATTACAAGAGAGCAAAGGAAAAAGACGGGGGAGAGAGAGAGAGACTGAGATGAGGGGGTGCCGAAAGAGGATTTGGCTGAGGCGAATGTTTAGTTTTCCAGCCTGCTTGGATTAAAGATATTTAACCTTAAGCAGAGGCCCGTACAGGACCACCCACCGGCTCGCTATCTGGGGGTCTGGGTCTGGTTATCTAATTGGGTTGTTTTGTGGGTGATGGGTGTTTGCCTTGTTTATTAATTTCCAGGATACAAAACCTGAGATAGACAATTCGGTGAAGGAGGACTAAAAAGGAAGCTTGATAGGGACCAAAAAACATCTAAGAATGCAGGGCCTTGGATGTGTGATATGGGCGTCTGGGGGAACTATTTCTTCCCTGTTTAATGGGGGGATGGTGTCTGTTTGTGTGTGTGTATATGTGTATCTATGCGTGTGTGAGTGTGTGTGCGTTGACTGTATATCTAGACTATACATCTCTGCCAGCACTGTCACAACCAGCGAGCACTGCTGCTGATCAGGCAGGAGATCAGGCAGGAGATAATAGGATCAACGGCTTCCTTGCACACCAGAGGGAGCATGCTCCCTCACTCCTGTCCACTTGGCCAACAAGGAGAGCCCGAGTCAAAACAAGCAATCATTAACACAATAACCAAGAAATTCCAACTCCCAGCTGACGCTTTAGCAAAACATCTCACTCCATCTTTTGGCCCCACTCCCGTGGTTAGGAACACTATCATCTCTATATCCATCCCTCTTCGGCCTGTTAAAGGGGAATGCCACCCATTTCCAGCATTATATTATTATAGCCCAAACTATACCCCTAAACTATGCTAGGGGGCGTGCCACAGAATACATTGGTGGTAGGTCATAGCCCAGCTTCTCAAACGGCCTGATTGCCCTGTTCTCAGATACGGTGTGGGAAATTGTTCTCTGGACCACATAAAAATCTGGGGTATAGTTTTGGCCATTTTAATGCTGAAAATGGGTGGTATTACCCTTTAATGCAATGAGCCCTGCTCTCTCTTGTCGCTGTATCTGACTATGGTGGCTCTGTTGAAACAGCTGTGGAAAGGCTGGACAGGAACAGCCCTCCATGTCTGGGCACATTTCTGTTTTCACCCTCGCTGTGCGAGCCCCCGGGACCCCTGCAAAGGGGCAGCTGAACTCCAAACCAGCAGCAGCGGTAGCAGCAGCTGTGCCTCGGGCCAGAGCCCGGCTCCTGGCCTCCTCCTTGGCCTTGGCCTGCAAGAGGTGGATGCTGGAGGAGTTGTGAAATTCTTCTACGCCGGCCAACACTTTGCCTAAGAGCCTTCCCCCTTTGCCCTTGCCTGACAGACCTCTCTGCAATCCAAACTATCCCTTTGTTCCTGCTCCCTCCCTTTTTGCCGAGAGACCGCGGGTTTGTTTGAGGTAGAGAGCCAGGGTTCACCTCCCTGCAGGCCAGGCCTCTACACGGAGCAATAGAAGGTTATGGATCACGGTCATGTTGACTGAAGTGCTGTAACTGCGGCCCACACAGAACCAAAAAAAACTTCCTTTGCATGACGTTCAGGATTAGCCCTTTGCCTTGTGTTGATTAGTAGTGTGTCTTAAATCAGTATTATATAAACTACAAACGTGATACATTTTATGACTCACAAGCCTAATGTTGTCATCTACCGGCACGTCTCCAAAGGGGATAGCTGTGTGTGTGTGTGTGTGTGTGTGTGTGTGTGTGTGTGTGTGTGTGTGTGTGTGTGTGTGTGTGTGTGTGTGTGTGTGTGTGTGCGTGTGTGTGCGTGTGTGTGCATGTGTGTGCATGTGTGTGCATGTGTGTGTGTGTGTGTGTGTGTGTGTGTGCGTGCATGTGTTTGTGTGTGTACGCGTGTGTGTGCATTTGAAAAGGGAGAATGGACTGTCTCCCAGGATGTGCAGCAAGCGCTTTATTAGAGCGGTAGTACCAGTAAATCAGAGCTCAGCTCTTCCTGGAACTGCTGCAACCTTTCCCACTGAGCACTATTACTGAACAATCGCAGGCCAGCCATGATAATTAGCAGAGTATCTCTGTCTAAACGAGCGTCTCTCTCTCTCTCTCTCTCTCTCTCTCTCCTTCCCCCCATCCTACTCCTCCTCCTCCTCCTCCTCTAAGTAATGTCTGCTGGGTGGGTGGGTGACTCCTTTCTCCTTCTCTAGGTAAGGGAAGGGTGGATTGCAGGCCCGGAAAAAAGACGCAACTCATCCCCAAAACCGCAATTTAAATGCTCCTATGTGACCCCTAAATTAGTCCCCACAGTTGTTTTGATTAAAAAAAACCAACTGCATCTCCCCATTGGAAGGAGGATTCGCAGTCGATCCTAATAATTATAATAGTTAATGTGGAGAGGTAATTATAGCTCGCATTCCTGAGAATCTGAGAGGCTGATATTTTTTTTTCTGCTGACTACCGAGAGAAACACTGCGTTTCCTCTTTAAGCGCACGGCTAATCATCTCACTCACATTACAGTCTTATTTTTTCCTCTGTCGTGCTTCTGCGAGATTCTTTTACGACTTTCTCAAAAGTGGCGTCCTTTTATCAGCACGGCGCTCAATTCGTTTGAAGTGGAAAGAAAAAAGTGGGGAGAGGTCAGATTTCCAACGTAGAGATACCCGCCGCCAGTTATAGAATCAGCCCTCTTGAGCGCCGCGTAATATCATGCTGTGAAAACTAGAAAAGACAAACTTAATTCCCCGTTTCTATAGGCGAAGAATGCATTGTGTGTATGCGTGCAGATGCATCAGAAACGGAGAGAGTTCGTACAGTTGTGTGTGTGTTTAATAGAGCGGGACCAGGGCGGAGGGAGGGGTGTCGGGACTTTCTTGGATAAAGATTCCCCCATGTGATAGTGACAGCACTTTCTTCCTTTCTTTCCTTGGCTAAGCGGCATCTGGAGTGGATTTTGTGCTAGCAGACACCGAGGAACATGATTACATTCGGCTAACTGCGCTCTAAACTGATTATGCATGTGCCAAGCTAATGGACTACATTTGCAAGAGGAAAAATAACATCCAATCAATCTCAATTACCGCAGATCGCACCGGCCCCCGAGACGAGGAAGGTAGCCAGCTCGCTGCCCCACGCTCCGCCCCTTTCCCCAGCCCCTGAGTGGAAGCCCAGGCTCCACCCATCCTGTCTGGCTGCACAGGGACTCGGCTTCGCTCAGCCCAACTCCAGCCGGGGCCTCAGTCCTGCCGCTTGTGGTGCAGGGCCTGCTGCACATTGCGATGCCAACCTGCGGCCCGAGGGCCACATGCGCCCTTGCATGGACCCCTGCGGTCCGGGCCGCCAGCAGATGACGAAGAAATTAAGTCATACAAAATGCATTCAGAAAATGAATTGAATATGAAAAAATATATTTTCTTAAATATCGTCTTTATCATGATTTTATTTGTCATAATGGTCAAATATGTGAATTAAATATTAAGCATTTGTACAATTTTGGGGTATTTTTCAATAGTAGTCGGTGAATTGTTGATACAGAGGTTTACTTATTAATTATATATGTTTTTCTATTTGTAATATTCTGTTGTTATTGTCCATCTGTACTTATGTGTGCTGCTGTAACACCGCAATTTCCCCTGAATAGAGCAATCCAAGGACCACAGCTGCTAAATCCAGGTTGACCACCACTGGCCCAGGGTGTTCACATAATATGTATGAAGCTACAACATGAGAAGCCGAGCTGAGTTTGTACAAGCTGACCAGAGAGAGTATGGAAAGTAGAAGAGCCTGGTGTTTCTTAAATCATACGTGGATAAACTGTGGGTGCTGTCACACCATCTGCATGTGCTTAGGAGTGGCTTTTATAAAAAAAAATGCCATGCCCATTATGCTATAATCAGAGCCACGACAAACCCCAACCTATGAGGAGAAGGAAAGGTGAAAGTTCACTCAGGAGCACGGTGGTGTTTTAGTTAAAAAACCAACGCTCAGACAGAGCGTCTCTCCGCTACGGCGTGCAGAAGGAGACAACATCACCCCCCGCCGTGTGGTGGCCCATGCGGTCAGGAAAATTTGCTGGATCTTTCCGTGGTCTTTTGAAACATTCCAATACATGGGGTGGTGGGGGTGATATTTTTAGAAAGCCCTAATATGGGCCACATACCACAGACCCTCAAATTATCCCATCCAGCGTAGCCCTAAGTTTAAAACCTTCCTTTTTAATTCCAGTAATTACAGGCTCCAATTTATATGGAGCCCTGCACACAAAGGCAGTGTTTAATGCAAACCAGTTTGATTTGGGTGAAGTGTCCCAAGGATCTCCCACATCTTACGGCCTGTTTGTGCTGACTTGATGATTTATTTTCGCCCCAAAAAGGTTAGAAATGCTGCTATTTGCATCAGATTTCTTTGGCGAGGAATAAATGAGTGGCACGTTGCCTTTTTTGGTCCCTGCGTAATGCAAAAGGCTGGGTTCGCAGGCTGTGGACCGTGCTGGGGTTCAGCCTGTCAGTCGCTGCACCAGGACCGTAAATCCAACGCCACAACGAGACTGTGACACTGTCAAGTGGGGAACCGAGGCTCCCAACTGGCATCACATTTGGGAACTTGTCACGCACTAATCATATTTGCAGGTCATGAAGCACAGTAATACTTCTTGTCAACTAGTGAACATCTTTATTTTTAATGTTTGTTTTTTTTGCCTTTGCCGAGGAGAGCTTATGGGAACCGTGCAGGGTGAGGGAGCAGGCGACTTCTTGGGTTGATGCACTCGCCCTTCCTCTGGAGATCAATGGGTTTTAAGTCTGGAGCCATTTTAAGAGGCTTAAGTAATGAAAAATGATCATGCCTGGATGTGTTGTACATATTTAATCCCCGCAGCCTGAGCAGTGGTAGGACATATGCCTCTTTTCTCCTGTGAAGTTGAGAAGAAAACGAGACCAGGAGGGAAATAAAACATCTCTCAGCTTTATGGCTCAACGTAAAACGCAGCCAGACAATATCAAATCAACTTTTTCCCGTTGCCCTTTAAGACAAATAAAACCATTTCCTTTACTAGGTGTGGGGGGGTCATAGCAGATTTGTCTCGATCAGAGACAAAGTGAGGAATTTCCAATTGCTTTTTGGTCAGGTCCCATCCAGCATGGTGTGTGGACAAGAGAGTGGTACGGTATGGCACATCATGATATAACATGGACCAAATTTGTTTTGTTTTTAAAAGATATTTGGATAAGTGCACCCAGTCTATTGGTCTGCACATGCTTTGACATAGACTCAGCTGCCAACTTGAACTGGGAAGACAGAACCACAATTTGACCCTTACAAAGGGTATTCTTTCAGGAGAGAGCAGCAAACGGGCAAGCTAAAAAAGAAAATATAAGAATGAGGAGCTTTCAAAGAAATGGCTTGAGGGGGATGGGGGGCTTTTAATTTCAAATTGATTTAAAAAAAAAAAACATGCAGTAATGTGGTATGCTTTTCCAAATCATTTATTAGGCCATTTGCCAAAAGCTACACAAATTGGATGGGGCAATGTGTGTGTGTGTGTGTGTGTGTGTGTGTGTGTGTGTGTGTGTGTGTGTGTGTGTGCGCGCGTGTGTGTGTGTGTGTGTGTGTGTGTGTGTGTGTGTGTGTGTGTGTGTGTGTGTGTGTGTGTGTGTGTGTGGAGCATGGTTCACACAAGGCTTTTTTCATTGGCCGAAAATGACCAGTCATAAAGCAATTCATCAGCCAGTTGACAGTGATATCTGTTTTCAGCATATAAGAGACTATCTATGGACATGTATGCTTCATCATACAGTTTAGACCAAAACTATTAAACAAAATCACAAAATAAAATGGCCAATTGGCAACAAAAAATGGCAACTAGTCAGCCTGTCAAGAGTCAGAATGAATGTTGGAAATTATCGGATCAAGACTTCACATGCCGTTTGAAATCTTAATTAAGCTAAATATGATTTTCATATGATTTGTTTCTGGCACAAATGACTGCCATGGCTTGCATTTTTCTAATTTAATTAATTTTCACTGGCCAAAAGCCAGTAATTGCAAGCTAATGTGAAGTTCTGATGGAGAAGTGAGTTTTACTGTGAGTATGATTGTTTACGTGTGTGTGTGTGTGTGTGTGTGTGTGTGTGTGTGTGTGTGTGTGTGTGTGTGTGTGTGTGTGTGTGTGTGTGTGTGTGTGTGTGTGTGTGTGCATGTGTGTGTGTGTGTGTGTATGTGTGTGTGTGCGCGCGCATGTGTGTGTTTGCGTGTGTGCCAGTTTGGGTTAAACACAGAGTGTCCACGGCCACAGACACTGAGGATAGGTGCCTAAGTGGAATCAGGCCTGTTAGATTTATGGCCATTTGTTCAGAGAGTGTTCATCCATTGGCTATTATGGAATGATTAGAGGAGAAGGTGAAGCTCCAAGTCCAGCGAAAATCAATACGGCTGTCGAGAGCGATTCAGCCTTTCCCGCTCTGAGGAGTATTAGCACCAAACCTCTGTCTCCTCACTTCTTCATTCCTCACCAAGTGATTCACCCCTAAGCCTCCAAACCGGCCTCACCTGCCATGTTCTTGTCTAGCGGCAGCATGGCCCCGCTGCACTATGGCTGCTGGGAAGTCAAGGGTTAGACGACAAAGCCATCTTTCACGGCTAACGGAGAGAGAAGCTACATTAGCAGCGTGTTGAGGGACTGGAACCCTCCCCGTGCGCTGCGGAGGACTATCAACACAGCGGGGAGATGGCGAGAGACGCTTAGCTACTTAGCTACTAGCTACTTGTGTGAAAATGTCCGTGAGGCACTGGGGCAAAGAAATTCAGCGAGGCTGATTTGAGACATCACAATGCTTTAGGCGCGACAACGATCCTTGGTACCGCTGGGTTTTCATTAACTCTGCAGATTCTGAAATCAGTACGACAGCGCATTTCAAAGCCAAGGCTTAGACGTGGAAGCGGGAAGGCCACTAACCTTGTAGAGCTTGAGGCTGGCCTCATGGCGGGAGTTGACCGTGTGCATCCTCAGCTTCTCCAGGCTGTTGGTGTAGTAGTCGCAGGCGTTGCACTTGAGGTGCACGGGGTTTCCGATGGCCACGCACTTGAGGCGCCACTCGTTCCCCTTGCCCCCTTCCTTGATGTGGGCCACCAGCTGGTACTTCTGCACGTGCTTGTCTGTCTTGCAGTGCAGCTGGAAGTTGGCTTTCAGCTGCGTGGTGTAGCGGCACAGCTTGCACTGGTGGGAGTCGCCCACCACGGCGCGCCACTCTTCCTCGGGCAGGCTGCGCTCGGCGCCCATGTGCATGCCCAGTACATCCAAGTTGTCGGTGGTGAAGCGGTTGCACACGGCGCACTGGAACAACTTGAGGGACGGGTCGCTGGTTTGGGAAAGGGTTTCCCCAAGGGTCATGAGCTCCTCCGACACCAGCTGCCCACTGCCCAGTCGCACGTCCATGGGGATCTCACCACCTACTAGAAAGGGCCAGGAAATTAAAGATAGAGGGATAGGAATGAAGACAAGAACAAGGTAAGGGGGGCAAAGGCAATGGAAAAAAAAAAGTAAATCCCACATCTTTAGTCTATTGTTTGCCAAATCTCCACCAATGGTTTTTATTTTGTGTTACATGAACTTCACAGCCCGAGCAGCTTTCGTGAGGAGAAGGTCCTGGTAAAAGGGTTCAGTTCAACTTTAAACAACGTGCCATGTTTCCCTCTATGGTCGAGGTGGATTTTCTGGACGGCCAATAACAATGAACATGTGTGTATTTATGTGCCCAATTTGATTAAATCAAACTGTTCCTTCCTGTGAGCTGATGGAGAAGAAAGGGGAGCACAAAGTCAGAGCGGTGCATTGTGGACTTACGTAGCCCATTTTGGACTGGTGCACTTTCATTGCACTACACTAAATCAACTCCAGAGGCCATGAGCTCCGCAGAAAAAGAAAGTTATTTTATCATTACTGGAGAACTAAAGAGTTCCCAAGCACACATTATAGTAAATCAAATATAGCGCCCTTGTTCACTGAATAATAATAAAAAAAAATCCACGACTCAGTTTAGATTCTTCTGCCTTGTTCTCTCCAGATTGCCTCTAAATCAATACAGACATCTAGCAGATGAATCCTGCTTGGTACCAAACACACAATCTAAATGATAGGGAGGGGAAAAACACACCACGAGCATATCAGAAATGATGTTGATGAAGTCTGGGTAGGGACGGTGGAAAAAAAAAGCAAAAAATTAAAAAATAAATAAATAAAAAAACAGGTTAAAAATGAGGTAAGACTAGCTGGGGAGTTTTTGCCTTTGCTTGCTGATCTTTAATCGATCACTGCCCAGACTGAGTACACTGGCTTAACCCCGCCTGGCTTTACACTAAATTAATTCCAGCAGCCTCCTTTTATTTATTGCTGCAGTATGCAGCTTGGTCTCGGACTTTTCTACATTACCTGAGTTTTTATAGCCAGGAGAGGGAGACCTTTGTGAAGCCCTCTGAAATCACTCACAGACCCGACTCGCAGCCATTGCTCCCTCTATCACCCCACCCGCGCCCACCACTGCCTCTCCTCCCTTCCCACTTCTACATTTTTTTTTTCCCACACCTCACAACTCCCTCTCTCATTCCCATGCGCTCCTACTTTGCACGGTCAGTGATCCAGCACGGACCTTGGATATTTCACCATTAAACGCCCTCAATGCCATCCCTTTTACACCAGAGTATAATTTTAAGAATACAGTTTTTGTGTGACTATTGTTTAAAGATATTCATTTTAAAATGAAACCCCCGGTGGATACAAACAGAAAATTTCGGGAACTGTTGATACAAGAAGATTTCCAGTCTGAGTCGTCATGTTTCCACCTTTCAAAGGATAAGTGACTTTCTGTTTTTTCGGGATTTCTTTTGACAGGGCCATAACTGCTCGCTGTTACTCTGAGACATTCGATTCGACAACTTAGTCAAGCACACAATGACTTTAAGTCGCTTTCCCCTCTCTTTTGCTTCCTTCCCTGCGCTCTCTCCTGCTGCTGTCTCCCTCTCTCTGCAGCAGCGGCAGCGGGATGCTCGGCCAGGAGGGTTATCCAAAGACAGATATAACGCGGGATCAAATTCGTCAACCCTTTCTTTGATAATAAACTAAAAATGTAAACATTGATAGTGAGGACAAAAACAGAGGAAAAAGAGGGCAGATGGATGCAACCCAAAGCCCCTCTCAAGGTCTCCTCGTGACGGTGAATCTCGGATATTTAATCCGAGCACTGTGTGTGTGTGTGTGTGTGTGTGTGTGTCATTGGATTGCAGTTAGTATCAGAAGTTGTGTACGATGGGTCAGAGAATTCTTCTGGAGTGTGACTCGGGATGACACCGCGGAAGTTTACGGGCCCGGGCTAATGTCTCATCATTGCTTCCCTCTAGCATGCTTATTAAGGCTCGCCTGAGAGGAAAATGAACCAGATGGCGAAAGAAGGGGAAAAAAGAATTAATCACAGCAATCCATTCTTGTTCCTGTCTTTGAACTGGCAACAGTTAGAGACAAGTCTATACAAACTGCGGGGTTGTAACTAACATGCCAAACACTCAAATATGCTGCTGAATTACCCACACTAGGCCTTCTATCCTCCCTTCTTTGACCAATATGAAATTTATAGCTGCAATTACAAAGCTAGGAAAAAAAACACAGTGGCGGAGTTCAGCAGCAGTTTGGGAATTATGACATAAAAAGGTTGATGTTCAGCAGGAGAATGTCTGCCTCGGGGAGAACACTGGGGAAGGAGAACACTGTGCCCTGGTCCTTTAACTCACACCAAGCTTTTGTGTAGGAAAAATTAGGTATCGCAAGGGGAAATTCCCAGCTAAAATGACCCAGATTTGGTGTCATAGACTGAGAAGTCCTGTTAAGAACCATGTGTGAGGAGAAATAGAAAAAAGAAGGAACACAGTGTATGTTTGAATAAGTGTGAGAAATAACACAGAAAGAAATTTACAAAAAAAACAAAAAACATCTATCAAGATAATTCTAAGATAAATCCTCATGTTCTTTATTTTTGGACACAATCTTATGTATTTTTTTGTTATTACTTTGTGACAGTAATAATACCACTGGAATCAAACACTCTCTCATTGATTCAAAATCATCCTCATCTATCTTGAATCTCCCAATCAATTTCATTGTGGCACTTTCCTAAAAAAATAACATAGTTGTAAAAATGGAGAATACAATCAAATTCAATAGGGCCGACATACCTAAGGGAAATGAAACAAACCTGAGAAACCTCGAAGCTGAAAAATCGACACTGGGGTCTTTCTATTTAACACTTTGTGTGTTGTCATATATTACTAATACCAGTTAGGCTTTAACTTGGATTGAAGACCCAATCTTGTACACACATCAATTAAGTGTGAAAATGTGGAATGCCATTCCAAAATAATTTGCAAGGTCTTTTCTTTCTTGTTTAATGAAAGCTGATGTTGCTTTTTAAATTAAATGTATAATGTTTAAACTTTAATCAACAGCTTTGACTGAGAGAAAGTGATTCAAACTTCCTCTAAACTACGCAGAGATCCACGTTATTGTGGTTCACGGAGGCACAGGCCAACAGATCCATAGTGGGTTCCACCACTCCTAAGCCACAAAAAGCTCTTATTGGCTGCCAACTCACCTAATGCGGGCGCCAAAGCCGCCATGTTGGGATCGAGGTGGAAGCTGCCCATCAGAAACTGAGCCTCAGCTCCGGCAGGATCTATCTTGAGGCCAGGAGGCAGGCTCATGTTCTGGGTCAGGTAGTACTGGTAGAGCTCGGCTTCAGATGGTGAGGGCATGGCTCCCAGGCCCAGTCGACCATGTTGCATCTGGGTGACATTCTGTTGGAGTAGCATCATGTTGTGCATGTGCTTCTCACTGGTCATGTGGATACGTAGGTTCCGTGCCACGTTCGTCTCATAGTCACATACCTCGCACCGCCACGTGGGCTTGCTTTTTGGCTTTGTGGGCGAAGGGGCTCCGCACGGTCCAGCCATATGGGCAGAGGACTGGGTAGGGTGATGATGGTGTGCAGGGTGATGGCTGCTGGCCTGGGTCACTGAAGGGACTGCCACCACCCCACCTGGAACATGCCCAAACACCTGCTCCTGGGCAGAGCTGATGGAGCCTCCATTCTGCAGTGTCTGCATGTTGTTCAAGTGTTTATCTGACTGCATGTGGATGCTCAGGTTGCCCTTTGTGGTGGTTGAGTAGTTGCACACCTATTAACGATAGAGCATTTGATTTGAATGATTTAAATTAAACAGTTATATTTATCAATTGAACTATCAATTACCTTTTTAACAAACCATTTTATGCAGATAACTAAAGAGTACTGATTTATACAAATGCACAAAACATTACCATACTCTTAAATAATAACCTGAAAATAGATAGCCATATATTTCATCACAAACCTCACAACGGAAGGGCTTGTAGCCACAAGTGTAACTCTCTCCACGGGCCAGTCGAGGATGGGTCTGACCACTGGTGCAGTACACACAGGAGCCCCCAGAGTCTGGGTGCTTCTCTTTCATGTGAGCCTCCAAGGTCTGCTGGTACTTGTAATGCCAGTTGCACTTAGGACACTTAAGTGTCTTGCATGAGTTGCGGGAGTGCATCATGGTCATGTGACCACCCAAAGAGCGCGAGGATCCTAGGACTGTGTCGCAT
Organism: Zeus faber; assembly: GCF_960531495.2. Classification (NCBI taxonomy): domain Eukaryota; kingdom Metazoa; phylum Chordata; class Actinopteri; order Zeiformes; family Zeidae; genus Zeus; species Zeus faber. The sequence goes on along the minus strand of NC_137190.1, from coordinate 19,724,175 downwards.
TTAGGGCATTCTACTCCACTTCCACCGCTGCCTCCTGGCCCATGGTTTTGTGAACACTCGCCCATCCCTGTCATGTCACAGGGGCTCCCTTGCAGAGGATGGGGGTGGGTTTGGGGCGAGGGGTGGAGGTGGTGGTGATGGTGGTGCATGTGATGATGGTGCAGAAGGGCTCCATTTTCCTCCTCTCCCTCTGCCGGGCAATCATTTGGTTCTGGAGCTGTGGCACTATCTCGATTGGCACTTTCATCAGTGGCAACGTTGGTGGCCAGAGGTGAGGAGGAGGTGCCAGCTGCGTTGTCCTCACTCCCTCTGATGGTGGCTGCCGCCATTGCCATGGGGACGGTAGCCCCCTGGCAGTTAAAGCTCAGAGGGAGTTCTGAGGTCCTCCCCCCACCGTCTGAAGCCAAACTGTCTTCCCTGACAGAGGAAGAAGTGGAAGCCGGGGCTTTGCTGTTGGGCGTGGAACTGACTGCAGGAGTGCAGGCAGAAGGCTGGAGTGCGCTACTAGGCATTAATAAAGGAGATTTGGAAATGCTTTGGTTTGAGACAGCCGGTTCCCCAACTTCACCTCCACCGCTGCTACTGTTACCACCACAGGCCACTGTAGTGCCTTCTTCCTCCACCTCATCCTCTTCCTCTCCTAATAAAAGTTCCTCTTCTTCCTCTGAACCCCCCACCTGACTTGAAAGGCGTAATTTTGTCTCACGCCCTTTTGCGTCCCCATCATTGCCCTTGAGAGTCCCCTCTTTCCCAGCAGACCCCTCTGTTCTCCCTCCCTGTTTGGGCAGGGCACTGGAGTCTTTGGCAGGGCCTGGGGCTGAGGTAAGAGTAGGTGCTTTGGGACTGCCCAGCCCCCCTAGAGAGACCATAGCGCTTAGTGGGTCTTGCTGCTGCTGTTGCTGCTGAAGGCCAGAGTCAGGGTCTTTGTTTAGCAGGGCCTCTCCACCCCCACTGCTGCTTCCGGCCTCCAGATGGACACCACTGAATGTGCCATAGAAGCTCTGACCAGAGTTCATAGGAAGCAGGGCGGGTGGTGAAGAAGAGGCCTTATTTTTTGGTTCCAGGAAACTGATTAGGGGCTCTTTGTCCTTCCCAATGCCCTGGATAATGGCAGATGCATGCTTGTCCCCCAGTAACCGCCGTTCATCATCACACAATGTCATACGGTGATCATGGACAGCGTGAGTGGCAAAGGAACGTGCGTAACCAAAGGACAACTTGCAGAGAAAACACATGAGAATGGGCTTTCCCTTGCCATAGAGGGCAAGCCCATCAAATTTGGAGAAATCCACGTTGTTGGGAACATCTTTGGATACGCTGGACTTCTTAGCAGACCCGTCACTGTTCAGGTAATCCTTGTTGCTTTTGTGCCGCACATCAAAAACACGGAAACTGTGCAGGACAGGGCTCAGGCCTGCCAGGGTTGAGGTATTGGGGAAACCTTGGTCTGAGTTGCCAAACCACTTCCCAAAGGACGAGGCTATGTGGAACGTGTTAATGATCTGAGGGTAGACCGAGGATGAGGAACCAGCTGGCTCTCCAGGTTTCCCCCCACTGGTAACAGAATTTGAAGGAAGTAGACCGGGTACTGTGGTCCCACCACTTTGGATCAACTGGCTGAGACTCTCTACAATATAGGCTGAGCCATCTGGCTGGTAGAGTATTTCTCCAGCCAGGTTCTCCACGTCACTATTTTCGTCTTCCTCTTCCTCTTCTCCTTCTTCACTCCCACTCTCAGCTGTACCCCTCTGTTGTCGAGGCTGCTGTCGCAGAAGAGTGGGCATTCCTCCTATCCCGGGAGCCAGAGGCACTCCGGGGAAAGCCTGAAGACTTGGGAAGCAGCTGTCAATCTCCATTTCATCCAAGTCCTCCAATTCTTGCTCCTCTCCACAGCTAAGTCCTTCCTGCTCCTCGTCCTCAATCCCCTCTCTTCTGGGGTGTAGCTGGCCGGTGTCAGAGCTGTCAATATGGGCCAGGAGTGATGTCTTGTTTGGCTGCTGCTGGGGCTGGGGCTCTCTCACCCCCTCATGGGGAGTTTTGAGGTTTTGGGATTGAGAAGGGTAAGAGGCAGAAAGACACAGGGGGTCCAGGGAAGGGGTCTGGTTACTGGAAGGGGCCTGTGAGTTAGAGTGATCGTTCCAGGATTGTGGTGTTTGGTGTTGCTGGGAGGTGGTGGCGGAGCTGAGCCCATCGTCTGTCCCAGAAACCACAGGAGACTCACAGCTGTCCATGCTGATGCCTACATGAGGCGCTCATCGCATCCAGGCCTGCAGAGACACACAGAGAAGGTTTGGTTTGAAAATAGTGATCTTAAATGAGAAGGCACAGGCATATATGAACACATGCACACATAAACGCCCAGACATAAACACACTCACCCAAAAACATACTCACTACCATCTACATTCTATGCCTTTGTTGCTGTTTTCTCTTGAACTAGTATACTGCAAATAGGGAAGAAATATGGCCAGATATAGCTTCACGAAACAATCATCTATGTATAGAAACCTTGGAAATAACTTGAATGTATGGCACATTTGGTGAGAGACAAAATTCTGGAATATAATTGGAAAAATGACAGAGTGCTCATTATGCTAGATTAGGTACTTAAACAAAATACCCGAGACAAGCACTAATAAGCCATCCATGATTCATCTTCCTGCCATATCAGGAAGGTATCATATTTTATCTTCACCTTCCAAACAACATCCCTAATCTTATATTCTGCATATCCTACATCCGCTTTTAATTAACTTTGCGCCAGCAAAGAGGAGAAAAAGGCATTCTAATGGATAAAAAAAGATTAATTGTGAGATAATTGGACTTTGAGAACCCACCCATCAGTACATTACACATTAACATAGGTAGAAGTTAAGAGTTAAGGGTAACAATAAAGATGTATGCAATTTCAGATTCAGCTCAGAAAAGAACACTCAACAATATCACATTTATTGCAATAATTCCACTCTGTTTGAGTTGAGTGCATGCAAAATATATGGCACGTGATAATTGGAGATGCGCATACAATCTTAAAAGAGAAATAAAAGGCAGGATTTTCTGTGTGACTAAAATAGCTGAGCTGGGGTGGGACTTCACTGCAGCTGTGTTTAGATCTACCATCCAATAACCTCAACGCTCAGTCTGGTTTCAAACACTCCAGCCATCCTCTGCTGCTGAAATAATAAATTGGAGCTGAGCTTTCGGGAGCCGGCCATGCCCTGAGCATTTGAGAGGCCCAACAGAGGCCGCAATTTAGAGCACAGAGGAGATAAAATGATAGTGCAAGATACTGCTGAGCTAATAATTTTATTAAAGGGATGCAGCCAACATTGATTAAAGGGGGCGACTGGGCTGAGACCAATAACTGTGGTCTGCCCTTTAACCCGCCATTGTTGAATATTACATGAGCAAAATTTCCCGGCACCATACTCGCCGCCATATCCTGGGCTGATTAGCACATTCACTGCTTGCACTTGATTTATTTACTTATTTACTTAGGGATGCAAATTTCAGCTGTGATCAGAACAGGCTCTACCACCTTAACATTTCAACCACAAAGGGCTGGGCCAGAGAGGGGAGATTAATAATGCCTGTCTGGCTCTTCATGAATGTCTGATGAATACCCCCCAGCCCACACATGGACACACACACACACATGGACACACACACACACACACACACACACACACACACACACACACACACACACACACACACACACACACACACACACACACACACACACACACCTCGAACATATGTCCTGTATCTTGTATTTTAGGCCATCCTAAATTAACTTTAAACAGGAACATCAAGTTCCTGTTTAAATGTGGAACATTTGTATTTTTTACTCTGTGGTGAAAATAACGATGTGGAAAAATCTATATTCTCACACAATGTCATCAAACAGATCTGAGGACAATGGTTTGCATACATGGTGTGAAATAACGACAGAGAAGACGCATATAAAACGGGTGACTGGCATTTTCTGTCTGCATGGTCCACCAGATTTTATTGTTTACACTCAACACAGGGTAACCCTGTTGGCCTTGTTGCTTTGCATACAAAATGAAAGATATTAAGCTGGCTGGCTTATTAACAGGATTGCTTTATACAGCCAGACATGATTTAAAGCCGTCCGCCATAATGAGTGAGGGGATACCAGCCCTAGTGGTCTGTATTTATTATCTGCTCCATTAATAAGAAAAGGCTATGAGCTCAATGGCTTTTTCACACAAATGGATAGAAGACAAGGGAAGTCGATGAAGAAAAATAAAAGCACAGTAGACAATGAGTCATTTTTTATCTGAACACTCCCGGACAAGATAATGGCCACAACGGAAAGGAAAAGATGTGGCTCGCAATATGGCAGCAATCGGAGGTGTCTACTGCATGTACTGTCTGAACACAGAGCAGCTTCTGCGCCTTGTTCTCTAATCTGTTCCATCGGCCTTTCCACCGGATTCCACAGCCTGTCCCAACCAGGCCCAGGAACACTAGACCCACATGTACCTGAGATTACACTCGCCACTGCCACCAGTAATTACCAATCTACAGGAAAGCAAGATGACCTTTGATCTACGATGGGACTCTGAGGCAGCTCAGAATGGCCGCTGCAGAGAGCAGCATTGCTTTTTAAAGTCAAGATGGACTAATTCAATAAACTGCAGTGGTTACTGATGAGCAATGGGATTGTCTGGAGTCGGCAAGTCGCAGATGGGCCCACTGATAGAATGCTGTTTGTCTCTAGGAGGTCTGCCCGGCTCAGTGACACCTGTTTAAAGCAGGAAAGGCTTTAATCTCTAGGAGGCACTAAACAAGGCAGGGAGACAGACGCAGTGACGCGGTCGAAAAAAAACAAGGGGAAGTGCACCATAAGGCCGGTGTCTCATGTGTGCTGACTGTGTTAATAACCACAAATCAAAATGATGAATCACGCCACCAAAAGCCAAGCCACTGCTGAGCACCAATACCCAAAGTTGCGCACGCGATAATGCAAATATGTTTTAGTTTTCTTTCACACGCCAGCGATACTGCTGACAGCAGGAAAAAAAAAGAGCTCTTCCCATGCGCTCCACTGACAAATGTGGGCCAACTGGGCTAACAATAAGCAGGCTATTCGCAGCCAAAACAAGCCCTGACACACAATAAGAAATAATCAGAGAGAAGAAAAGGCTGGATTCCATAGCAACTCCGGGAGAGCATGCCCGTACACAGACCTGACCATGGAACTCACATTACAGCAACCATCTGAGGAGACATTGTGACAGGAGCTTCCGTTCCTTTTTTCCGATGCCCTGGCAAAGGAATAAAAAGCCATATTCAGCCTCCTCCCAATGTCCTTACAAAGCAGATAAGGTTTAGCCTCCTGAAAAAAGTCCTAATGAACCCTGTCAGAGTGTGGGTCTGGATGTCATTTGGTAGGGATGGAAAATGAGATAAGTTTTTATTTATGGGTCCTTTCATTAGGTGGGATTTACCGGTCGAGCAAGGGAGGAATTAAAGGCTAAGGAGCCATCTGATTATAAGCATGCCCAATCACCTGCCTGGAGGCCTGGCCTTGCTTCCAGAGGACCCTTCTCCCATGGGTCTCATGGGGAATTAATTCTGGCCGAGCCCAACAAAAAATCCCGCGAGGTAACGGGCATAACGTGGACCCGACCTCCAGCTTCTGCGGTATCCTTTTTTTAATATATAGGGAACACTCTGTCTTCACCCCACAGCTTACTGCGTCTTTTGTCCTTCAGTAATGCTGGCTGCCCGCGTCCGGTCTCTGAGCCATCACAGAGCTCAGCCTGGCACCGCAGGGTAAGGGGCGCTTATTGGAAAATCAATGGCATAAATGCTAAGCAAGTTACAGGAAGATGTGGGAAGGAAGGGTTCTTATTGATAAAGCAGGGGAAGGCCTTTCATGTTGCACAGGGGACATGCATTGATGGGGGGTGAGGGGGCGTGAGCGGTGGGGTGTAGTCCTCAGGCAGAATGAAGCCTTGTTTCATCTTCTAGGTTCATCCCAAATTCATCACCAATGTATGCAAGCATGCACCTTATTCATTAAACCAAACTCTATATCAAGGCTTAACACTGTAAAGTAACACCGTATTTACCATCCTGTATTTGCAATTTCCATATTATTTGTGGCGGCTGATGACCAAAAAAGGTTTAGCGCTATTACTACGAACAATACTTCATTGTAGAGATGTCCTCTGGGATTTTGTGTGATATCAGAAGGGTCGTTCTCGGGTAAGTCCCTGCGCGCTGTAGCCCACACGCGCTTTTTGTCCTCGCCCTTTCTCCGGCGTCCGTGATGCAAACGTGAGGGCGCTCCGGCGTCGCCGCCGCTTCAGGAGGCAAAGAGTCACCTCAGGTCGATGGCACTCAGCCTGTAAACAGGGCTTCCCGTAAAATCAATGATCTTCAGTAGGAGCTATCAGTCTGTTGAACAGAAATAGCCATGGCTGTGTTGAGTCTGGTGCAGTTTGTATGTCTGTGTGTCTGTGTGTGTGTGTGTGTGTGTGTGTGTGTGTGTGTGTGTGTGTGTGTGTGTGTGTGTGTGTGTGTGTGTGTGTGTGTGTGTGTGCATGTGTGTGTGTGTGTGTGTGTGTGTGTGTCCTTAAAGGGGCTGTGTAGGAGTATATCTTAGAGATAACTGAGCTAAAATACCATGCTTCTAACATGTCACAGCTGCTATGACCGCGTAGTTCCAGGACTCCCAACGTCAGCTTTATACGAGAGCCAGACCAATGTTTAGACAGATATTTTGTGCAAAATTTTCAAATAAATTTGAAGGACTTATATTTTATGAAAGTTTTGAAAGTATTTGAAAACATTTTACTTATAAGCAAACAAATGAATAAAAATAAAAAGATTAAAAATTATTATTATTTTTTTTCCCGAGTTCCAGTGAATGCATCATCACTTCCGAAATGAATATGTTTTCCGAGTTTCCCCATCAACGCAGCGTCGCTTCCTGTTTGGAGACCGGTGTCCGTGTCTACGCGAGCGTAATCATTAAAACATGGATGGATTTATAACGCCTAGTCAGACTTACTTACTTACACTTAGCAGACAAGTACAGGATAAATAATCAATGTTTTTTTTTTGTTTATTAGACTTATTTAAAGATTGGGACACATCGGCTGCATAACCGCCGATCCGGATGTGGTCGAGAAAGTTAAATTCATATGCACTGACGTGGAAAACATAAAGATATATATCAATACCCATTGACTAGTATATTCCAAAAGTGGCTCCATCTTAGCGGCCTTTCGGCTGAGGCAGCTATCCGGCTGTGTGAAAGCAGACAGGCTCGCACGTGCTAGCGTGACACCGCCTCCCCAAATCTTCATGAATCTTTGCGCCTCTCCCCATTTTTTGGAGGGTGCGATGGAAATAGCGTGGCGGTGTAATTATAAGTAGTTAATTAGCCTCGCGTTAATTACGAGCTCCTGAGAAGGGCTGGCGAAAGTGGCGGCGGGGCGGCAGAGCGAGGGGAAGCGGCGAAGGCGCAGCAGGAAGCTCCATCTCCCGCCAATTAGCAAACAGCATGGGGGGCCGGCTGTGGCAGGCCCAGGGTACAAATGAGAAAAGCCCCATATCATTTCACCCAATCCTCCGCGCGGAGAAAGAAACGACGAAAGAGAGCGGGCTGCCTACATTCCAATTAAATATGCATGCTATTAGAAATGGTGGTTTTTTTTTTGTTTTGTTTTGTTTTTGTTGTTTTTTTTTCCTCCCGTTGCTTTGCAGGAATGCGATTTCCTTCGCCGAAAAAGTCACGTTTCAACTTAACATATATTCAAGCGGTAAAATAATAATAATAATAATAATTATAATCTGAGTTTTTCTTTTTATAACAATAAGCCTTGGTCTCTTCATTCCTTACCCGTTTATGTAAAATGTCAAGTTATAAACGAAACGGAGTACAGACTACAAAAATAACTTATTACAGCCGCCGCGAGCCATCTTTCTTTTTTTATTTACAAGCCAAACTGAAAAGGCTGCACTGTGTTACTTTCCTGCACCGTCCCCGGTGGTTTGTTTAGAGCAAGCGTTGTATTTCGTAAATGCATAAATTATCCCTGGGATAAAGGTATTGATGTATGATCAGAGATGGGCTATCGTGCACAAGCTAACGTTCGCCCCCAGGCAACGCGGCGCGATGCACAGTGTGCGCACCGCTAACGCTAGCGCGCAGTGGGGAGTTAGCGAGGCTGACGGAGGTGGAGGGACAGCAGAGGGCAGCCAGGGAGAGAGAGCACTCCACTTGTGAAGGTGACTATTTAATACTTGCTTCTACATTTTAGTTTCGGTGCAACGGGCAGAAACTTGTGTCCTGCGTCTCTCTTGAGGACGTCGTCCGCGGGGCGCGGGTCGGTTCTGCGCTCGTCAATTTTAAAGGGCGACTGCTGCCAGGCCGCTTGCGGGAGGATTTCTGGAAGCCGGCGATTTGGGGGAATGGCCCGAAAGGTTTGTTTGCGCGCAGGGAGTCTGTGTTTCTCCTCTGTCCACCCCATTAAGAGAGACACCCCCGTTTCTCATTGAGAGCGAGAGGGAGGGAGAGAGCGAGAGAGAGAGGGAGAGAGAGAGAGAGGGAGAGAGAGAGAGAGAGAGAGAGAGGGAGAGAGAGAGAGGTAGAGAGCGAGAGAGGGAGAGAGAGAGAGAGAGAGAGAGAGAGAGAGAGAGAGAGGTAGAGAGCGAGAGAGGGAGAGAGAGAGGCGATAGTCATAGAGGGGGATAGTTGGACAGAGAGAGAGGGCGAGAAAGAGGGGGAGAGAGAGAGGATAGAGAGAGAGAGAGAGAGAGAGAGAGAGAGAGAGAGAGAGAGAGAGAGAGAGAGAGGGAGAGAGAGAGAGAGAGAGGATAGAGAGAGAGAGGGAGAGAAAGAGAGGGAGAGAGAGAGATAGAGAGAGAGAGAGGCGATAGTCATAAAGAGCAAGATAGAGGGGGATAGTTGGACAGAGAGAGAGGGAGAGAGAGAGAGAGAGGGAGGGAGAGAGAGAGCGAGAGAGATGTCCAATGAAAGGTCAGGACCGAGGGAGGGGGTGGTGGTGGTGGTGGTGGTGGTGGTGGTGGTATGCCGATCAAAGTGCTCCAAGCCCCAGGACCTTCATTTCTTCTAATTATCAAATCTGCCCTATTTATATCTGCAGGAAGCAGCCGTTCTCTCAAGAGAGGATGGAAGTGAAATCTGCTAAGTGCAGGGCTTTTCGGAGCTTCTCCGTTTGTGCTTACTGTGTTTCATTCGTTCCACTGCAACAGGATGGAGGGGTGGGGTTTGAAAGTAAGGGACGGAGAACACAATGTAAAAATAACAACAAAAAAAATAAAGAAAAAAAAAATGGGGCAACTTCCATAATTCACACAGTCCACTCATTCCCAACCTGTTACGGAAAAAACTCACTTTTTCAGTGCTTGTGAACATACATGTGCGTCTCTGATGGAGCCGACAACACACACTGTGAAATAAGACGACCGTGGCGAGGTCTTTGTTTTTTCTTTTTCTTGTTTTTCCGTCTCGCTCAGAAAACATGCGGTGAAACAACCCGTTCGGGTTTTGCGATCCCTTCCTACGTCACCAGGCGCCTCAGTAGAAATAGAACCCCGTCTTGAGTAACTCCACCCACGGGCAGCTGCTCTGCCCCATTTCACAGACCAGCACAAATCTTTTAAAAGAAAGAGGAATTAATACAAACTGTCTGTGGGGAAAGACGGTGCAAATGTAAGTGCTTAAAAAAATAATTCGGCTGTGTGTTTCTCTCTAAAATTAAAATAAAAGTACGAGGTAGGCTGCGATCCATGATCTGCTGTTCCTCCAAACAAAATTGTGCCTTTTAAAAATTGTGTCTTTTAAATAAATGCATTGTAGATGTATTTATTTAATTTATTTCATTTTCAGACGTTTACATGAAACACAAAATCTCCGCGTGCTCTGTCGGCAACGAAAGTCAGAACGAACTTTTAAATGACGTCTTGTAGATCTAATATGAGTGAAGATACAGCAGCTGGATTGCTTATTTCTCGCCTCAAATTTGTTCAGAAACAGATTTTGGCCGACTGATGAGGTGAAATCAGCGGAGGTTTACGGACTAAATACGATAACCAGGAAGTCATGCTCAAACCCCATTGGCTCACAGAACTAGGGGCCTCAGGAGGGTGGCGCCACCCTTTGAAACAGCCCCCCGAGAACCGGATGGATTTAGAGGCATGTTAGAATGGCTAGAATGCATAATGTGAAAAATTCTAAAGCCTCTTTTGCTGACCTCTGCGGCCTATATTAACTTGTTAAAAAAAATAGAACAATAGGTCTGACTGCTACGAAACCTCCCAAGGGCGCTGCAGTTAAGGAAAGCCGACCACAAAATACGGTTGTGAAAATAATCAATACCATTGAAATATTAAACCTTAAGAAGCCACACAATTGATTAGGAGCCCGATAAAAAAAAAAAAAGTTTATTATCATAATTGTGGGGGGGGTTAAATCTGAACACTATGGAGAGGACATCGGCTGTCGTGCCACTAGGGGTTGTGGTTACAAGTCGACCGTCCCACCCCCACCACCACCACCAACCCCACCCCCCCCGCCCCCCGAGCACACACTCCCACTCCCGCCGGACACCGGAGCAGGGGAAGTTCTCGCCACTGCCCCTGTCCCCATTTGGGAGACGCGAGCGGTATCAGCATGCAAGGGCCCCTGCTAACAGGGTTCGCCCTCGTCCCATACCTCTCAGCTGCGGCTCGGGCAGGCCGGTTATTCTGGGATGTGGTCTGAAACATCCACAGTAGCGGAACAGCACGCATGTCAGCAAACAGAAGTCCACAGCGGTGCCAGAGCCGGGCTACATGCAGAGATCAGTCCCTGACAGACAAGAGGGTTGGAGGCAGGGATAACACGCCTGTTATCCCGGGCCTTTCTATGGGATGTACAAAACAAATACCTTAATAAAGGCTGTGCTGCACCTGGCAAAACACAAATATCCACCCATAGCGCTTCCGTAAAAGGGAAACACATACTATAGATAGTTATTAAGAATGCACATGTTTAAAATGTCCAAACACAGATTAAGAGCATGGGAAGTACACAATAACCAAAAAACAGCACAATGATATTCCGCCATCCTGAGGCGCCATGACCAGGTAGAGTTGATTGACCCAGAGTTCTGACGGCGAAAGCATGAGCCCGAAGGCACCCGCCTGGGGATTTGGTCCGGTGTTTTGTTAAGTGTTTAAACCTGAGTAGGGTGATAAGATCCCTTTTAGATGGCATGTGAAGGCCAAATGACCAGGAAACCTGAGCAATGTGTGTGAAAGCCGAGAGAGGAGCGCCGCAAAGTCATGCAACGTTAAGTGTGGCGAATGGAAACCTCACTTTCAGTTCATTTTGTAGAGCGGCACGGTGGAATGCATGAACACGTATATGAGCAGATATATAAAAACATACATGGGTCATGCACACGCACGCACGCATGCGCACACACACACACACACACACACACACACACACACACACACACACACACACACACACACACAAGAGGAGGGATTACAGGGTGTCCCAGTAAAACCATTCTGAGAAAATGTCTTTACCAAAAAAAAAAAAAAAGCATGAAAGTCGATGGTGACTTTAATTCTAGGGCGGAATATCCTGGATAAATAATTAGGGGGTTCCTTTGAAGACCCTACACAACCCTGCTATTCACTCTCCACTTCACATTTGCTAGAGTCATTAATGACAAAGATTTAGAGAGGAAAAGCGAAAAATCTTTCTTGCTACAGAAATACTTCTTTTTATGAGGCCGAGCCCAAATTCCTCTCTGCTTAGTTGAAGCCCTTGTCCTGGGAAAGAGCCGTACCCGTTTTGAACAATAAACCTCAGGAGAGAAGTGCCCTCTATTGGATACCCCCCCCACTTCCCCTCTTCCCTCCACTGAATTATAAAGTTAATAAAGTCACAATAATAACGTGGCCTGTGTGCTCGAGAAAGGGAAGTGGACAAGGATAGGAAGGATAAAAACACTGAATGTCCACACGTTCTGAGAAAACAACACAATGAGAGGCCCGGCCCACTCAGCCCGCAGAGAATAACACGAAAGTAAAGCTCCAGGCTGCTTTACATCAAAGGGCCGCCACGGCGCTCAAGGTATTCCTATATTTTATTTCACGGGACGTCCCTCAGTCCTTAGCGCACGGCTGTTCTCGCGAAGCACAAAACGCGCCGCCCCAATTAGGCGTCGGCTGTCAAATTTAGCGACATTTGTCACATTTTTACACCGAGCTATGAAGGCTTGCCAAGTGAAAAAAAAAAAAAAACCCGATCGGGAAACACTGTGACAGTCGGGGGACATTTATCACGCCCGGACCGCTCTTTTTTTTGTTTGTTTTTTTTGTTTTCTGTTTTCTGTTCTCCAAAATGTGGATCCTTGGTTCCTCGGCTCCAGGGATAATATCCTGACAGGCAGGGGATGGTCCGAGTGCGATATATAAAAGGTCTCCTCGGTCCGGCCTGCAAGACTAGTTCACACCCATTTTACCTGTCGAGAGTGTAAACTCCCTCACCCCCGCTCCGGGAGTTTACTGAAACAACAGACGTGAATCATATCTTCACGTAATCACTACACTATAAACCGCACAACGTGCGGTGTAGAACTTGCCCTACAGTTCACAACGACAAATGCCAAGTCAAACTGTGGGAGGTGACGTGCATTCCATCAGAGTGCGGTTGCGATGAGGAGCTGTCAGCGGAGGAAGAGGGAAGAAAAAATACAAAGAGAAAACAAGATGTTAAGTGTGTAACACGGTGGCCTGGAGGGCCAACGCTGAAAGACACCTCAGCATTCCGGTTGGGAGAGCGCGGGGGAACATCAAATGCCGCTCTCGGATTCGCGTCGAGCGCCGAGTGTGAACGCCGCGACCGGGAGGGAAGGAGGAAAATAAGTGAACGAGTTCCGCTGCGAGTATCCACCGCGTGCTGTTAACCCAATGTTGATCTCTCCTCTGAGCCCCTGACCTCCAGAGAGGCCTGGTTCACCTGATTAGGAGCTGCAAGGAAAATGCTAAATTGGTGCATATTAAGCCTAATAACCAAACATTGGAGCTGCTCTGTGTGGCCTTTGGTGGCTGCTAGGGATGAGCACATTGGACAAAACAATGCAGCACAGAGCAGCTCACTTGAATATGGAGTCTTATTGCTAAAGGGTGTGACAGAGAGAGATGGAGCTGGGGTGGAGGGGGCCTTCCCAGTGGGGATCCCCGCTCCAGAGAGGCATGACTGGGGAGAGTGGGTCAAAGGATCATTGTATTTTGAACAGCAGCTGAGAGAGGATCAACAAATAAAACTATCAAGCTCTTTACAAACAAAAACCTGGTCTGACCCGCTTTCCTGAAGTCGTAGGCTAATGACTGAAGTCCATCCAATTACCTACACCCTTCCAGGTGGGGTGAAAGAAATAAAAAAAACTAAAAGTGTATAAAAAGGTTTTTCAGGAGTTGTGGAAGCTGTTTAGTTGAGGGTAACCACATTTATCACTTATTTTTGGCCTTTTTATATTATAAAATATAGTATAATATGGAATAAAATATATATGAATATAAATATTATACATATATGTAATATATATATTATATATATTATACAGTGGTACCTCGACTGCATCTACTTACGACTAATCCAAGATACGAGTAGCAATAGTCACGAAAATTTGTACCGACTTGTGGCCGACTGCTCCAAGATACGAGCGTAGAAATTTGCTGTTGGCGCGTTGGCGGCCAGTCAGCAGTCAGTCAGCAGTCAGTCAGCGGGCGACTTACATCGTGTGTGCACATAGTTCGTGGCTTATCGCTATTTTTTCATATTTTCTGTGTTTGTGCTGTGTATTTTGTTTATTTTCACCCTTCATGATGAGTCCTAAGAAGAAGGATGATGGGAAAAAGAAAAAGGCAATGATTCCCATTGAAACTAAGAAGGAAATCATAGAAAAATATGAGCGTGGTGTATATGGGAAAAATTGCTTCACCATACGACTGTTTTAACATACGACCGTTCCTATAGAACGAATTACAGTCGTAAGTCGAGGTACCATTGTATATATATATTATACATCAAATAAAATAAAATATTATATTTTATGTCTGTGCACGACGAATATGCAGAACGCAGCATATTCAAGCAAAATATTTTTTTTATTATTGTTTTCATACATGGTAAAACCAGGACAATTTGGTAGAGAATGTTGAGAACGGTGACATTTTAGCGTTTTACAGATATTTGTTGAGACTGGGGACACCCAGCTCGAAACCGGGACAACCCCGGACAAACCGGGACGTCTGGTCACCGTATGTTAGTTAGATCTCCTCCCTGGCCTACAGCGAGGCCTGGGAGTGACAGGCCATGGTGCGGCCGGGCTGCATTTGAGAAAGAGCAGCCCTGCTGCCCCCTCATCCCCGAACAAACACTGCAGCCCTTGTTCGTCTTGGCTCCCCGGCTTTAATGAAACAGCCACATGCCGTTCTCTTGCTCTTGTCTTCCCGTCCAACCAGCCGGTACCGTCTGCACACTGTAGCACCTGGTAGATATAAATCAGGCCTACTGAGCTGTATTTGGGAAGTGAGGCATTAAGCATGACATGGGCTGTCAAAGTTCAGATCGCACCAACCGCAACATCTAGTTGAACCGCTGCGGAGCAGACCCGGGACCAGGGAGCAGACCGCGCCTCGCCTCTTATCTCCTGCCTTCCAGCTCCACATGACATGCCTGCCACATCTGGGCCCCAGCTGGGCAGCGTGCTGAGCACAGTGGAGCACGGCTAAAGTGCTAGCTAATGGAATGCTGCAGCACCCAGACTATACAGAGGCGTTCTCAGACTCCATCTTGTAGTAGCCAATGGCAAAAGCCTCAAACGGCCAGACGTTTGATTTGGCTTTTGTTTGCTTCTACTTTCCTTTGGTTTCCTCACCTCCGAGAGCTGTGGGAGCACTGCTGGGTATTACTCAAGCTTCTAAGTGGAGTAGGTTCTATTTCGGACCGCGGAGATAAAAGTAACAACTGTGTGTGTGTGTGTGTGTGTGTGTGTGTGTGTGTGTGTGTGTGTGTGTGCGCGCGCGCGCCTGAAAATGCGTTTAAGGAATCTCTGTCACGTGTGAGCCCAGGATTTGAAGGTCAAAGGCTGGAAAAGAATCCACACATTCCCCAGAGGACATGCACACATCTTCAGTGTGCATGCATGCAAGCGTGTTTGTGTGTGTGTGTGTGTGTGAGTGTGTCTATGTGTGTGTGTGTGTGTGTGTGTGTGTGTGTGTGTGTGTGTGTGTGTGTGCATCCAGCTAGCAGGAGCTTCAGTGTTTCCTCCAGCTGCCATGTCTTTGTGGTTAGGTATTACCTAAAGATGTTTTTGACTCTGAGCCTTGCATGCAGTGGTAGGGGGTTTGAGACGCAGACACAAAGCCAGAAGAAGAATAGGAATAAGAAGAAGAAGAAGAAGAAGAAGAAGAAGAAGAAGAAGAAGAAGAAGAAGAGGGGCTGTCAGAGAGCAAGAGCCAAGGGGAAAGAGATGGAGGCTGTGGGAGGCGTGAAGAGAAATTCATCTGCTAGGGATTTCGTTTGAGGCTCTTGATGCGGTGGTGAGCTTTTATGATTGAATTGTATTGTTGTGTGTACATCTACATGCAGTGCATATGAAGTATGTGGCCGTGCGCCTCATCACGCAACGGGCCGCTCAAATGGGACAAGGGTACGGAGTGATAGAGGAGAGGAGAGGAGGGGAGAACACTCCAAGGAGAGGCCCAGGTTACAGCTCTACAGTAATTTACATTGCTGGATAATTAGCTTCAGGATCAAGGTCTTGAGCCAACGAAAGAGATCTCTCTCTCTCTCTCTCTCTCTCTCTCTCTCTCTCTCTCTCTCTCTCTCTCTCTCAGGCAAACCAACAGGCTTCGTAGGGAGAACGGTCGTTCTCTTTCCCTCATCCTCAAAACGTGCGCAACAGCTCTGGAGAATGATTACGATAAGAGGTATATGTTCTCCTCTCCCGGTCTTAAAAATGGGATGACGGTAAAGTGATCCAATCCTGAGCTTCCCCACAGCGATTAATAAAGTTTTATCTTATCATAAGGTATGAGATGTTTACAGCTCAGCGGAATAATCACGGCAGTGACCTCACATATGCTTAGTTTAGACTAAATACTGTGCCAAAGTGCCCAATAGTCATCCACAAAATATTGCCATGGCATGGATAAGTATTTGACGTTCACAAGATATTTGGTAGGAAAGGAAAGTGTGCAGAGCAACAAAATAACAAAGCACCAATGATTCATTAATGTGGTTGTATGGAAGCAACCAGGCAAGAGAGATCCTGACCCTAGTCCAGGCGAGTAGGAAGCTGCTCAGTTTACTTACTGTCTCTGTGCAGGAAGGGGATGCGAAATGAGGTGCCTCTGCCCTCACGTTGTTCAAAGCAACTGCACGCAACACACGAATAACACAAGAAAAAAATAAGTAATAATGCACAAAATGTAGAGGTTGGCTAAAGGCGTTGCTATAATACTCAATCCTGTTAAAACTCAAAACAAATGATTAACTTGTATATGACTTTTCAGTCATAAATGAACTGAGAAGTGGAGGAATCAGTGCTGTGTAGAGGGCCTCTGAAACTGCACATTTAATACACATTTAATTAATGATGTCATTGTTTTGACATTGGACGAGCGTGCCAAAGAACAAGATAAACAAGATCCAGCTCTGGGGAGAGTGCTATCTGAATACTAAAGAAAACAGTACGCTGGGAGATTACAGTCAAAGCACTTTGAATCTTAACCCTGGGCCCTTGGAAAAGCTCCCCTCAATCCCTGATACAATGAGAAAACATGTTACACACGTTTGGGAGCTGCCAGCTGAATGTGCACCGCCTGTGTGTAGGTGTCCGCCTGCATGTAAGCACAATCGTGTGTCTGGGACTAAGGAGAGTAGCCATTTATAGCGCCATACCGTCGATGAAACCTCTCCGTAGACCTGTTAATTATCACTCAGGCGGTTGTGCCACTGGGCATATGACAAAAAGCCTTCAAGCATGCCAGCAGGATCTGGGATACAGGCCATGAGGCCTGGCGTATAGGCCTATACACTGCAAACGCGCACACACACAGACACACGCGCGCGCACACACACACACACACACAGGCACGCACGCACGCACGCACGCACGCACGCACGCATGCACACACACACGTTAGCAAGGTGGTGAGTATTAGTGAAGGGCCAACTGGCCCGCCATGGAAGTTCAAGTCGAGTGCCACTACAAATTACAAGTTGACAGCTTAAATTATCCCCAGTTCATGGTCCGACTGCTTACAATGTATGTGCATGTTGGGGTTTGCTGGGACAACTGCCCTGACACAGCTGTTCCTGCTGGAGCCACTGACACGTCAACCGTTGTCTCGTCTAAAGAGAGTGAACCGGCGAACAAGTAGATATTCATTCCTTGTAGGCCCCGACACCAAAACAAACCTGGGCCCACGCCCGCCCCCCTTTCCACCCCTTAGCTTCTTCTCGGTGCTAGGACCCGCTGCCCCCTCTCCGTGACAGATGCCCTTATATTTGAGCTTGGAGGACGGGAAGAGTGATGAGGACGGTGTAAAATGAGAGTGCGACTAATTGGTTCAGAACCTGTAATTGGGGAGATGTAATTTGAGCGTTCTGGCTGGTGCCAGGTGCACCTTCACGGGGTGGGGCAGTGGTTTTTGCCCTTTGGCTGGTGACGAGGAACAGTGCGTGTTTGCATGTAAGGGGGTGGCACTGCACGTGTGTGTATGTTTGTGTGTGTGTGTGTGTGTGTGTGTTCAGGGGTGTCTCCTAACTTGAGGTCCCCAAAGAATACAGATCAGGAGTGGTGTGTGCCCATCAGGTCCCTAAACCCACAAGAAAGCTCCACACCATCACTCACCATCTGAAGCTGTGTACACAATACAGCACGGCCACGCCCAATTAATACACACACACACACACACACACACACACACACACACACACACACACACACACACACACACACACACACACACACACACACACACGCACACAAATTACTGCCGATTCTTCAAGGGGGTGTTGGGAGTAGGAAAGCTCCAGGCTCAACATTTTCCATTTCTCATGGTTCACATGGTGGGTCAATGTGATCAATGTCCTCATGGCCTACCTAGCCGATACAACACCACTCCCAATCAATGTAATGGCTGCTGAGTGTTAATTGGGACAGAAGGGGTGATGGGGGAGTGGGGGGCCGGGGAGGGTTGCGTGGAGGGGGATTCACATTCTGCTTAGACATCAGAAATGCTGCACAATCTCTTTTATTACGAGCTAATTGTGGACCCGCTCATGCAACATATTAGGGTTGTGAAACTTTTGTTTCTGTGCTCCGTGAGAAGTGGGCTGTTTTTATGTCTCGGTGGTGGCGGTGGCGCGGGAAGGGGGTGGGGGTGTGGGGCGGGGGGAGTATTTTTAGGAACACCTGTTTGTCCTGCCTGTCATCATATGATTATTGGTAATTAGCAGCGCCTACAGTGGCGCTGGGTGGGCGTTACCATGCATTCCCCTCTCTGGGCAGGTATGTGGGGAGCGGCCAATAAAAAAATAGGCTTCTTCCCACCTTCCTCCTGCTGTCGGCCCCCCTGCTCTCCCCAGAAAGACACTTTTTCTACTACTAACATACGCTGATTATTATTACTATTACGACAATTAATCAAAGTAGTTGCAGTAGTATCATTATGATTGCTGTGCTCCTGTTATAACCCCATCATTTTAAATAGATGAGAAAGACCTAACCCATTTCAGTCAAATTCTCGAAATTGTTGGAATATCTAAATTAATGTCGATTTCCCAAAACTTAGAACGGAAGCAACAAATTAATTCAATTTGATGGACGGCGTTTACCGCTAATTCCAATGAATATGGAAGCGTTTTCGCCTGGGAAGGAAAGGGGCTGTTGAAACTTGAGGTTTTCCCATATACTCCTCAGTGAGATTTAAAAAGAAGTGGCCTTCAAGTCCCACTTTGAACGGTACTACTGCACCCACTTCAAACTGAAAACAAATGAACCACCCTCCACTCATCCCGCCACACATCCCCACTTTTCGGGAGGAAAACAGCAGTTAAAAAGATTGAGATGAGGAATAAATCTGCATCGCAAAGCGGGGAGAGGAGGCTCCCGTTCCCAGGTAGAGGAGCTTGGATGTGATGTCCCTCAGATCATTTTGAAAACATAGTTATTTACTTATTTATTTAAAGCAGAAGAAGTGGCGGCAGCAGAAGCGAGCCACCCTCTAAACAAATCTGTTGACGGAAACCTTGCGAAGCTGCCACTGAGAAAATCAACAATTGTGAGAAAACAAGTGAATGGAGGGAGAGCGAGAGGGGGAAAGAGTGGAAGACGCATTGCATCAACTGTTTACCCCGGTTGTTTTAGTTTATGTTGTATCCACTCGGCTGCTTGTCAGAAGCTACTTGATGAAAAGCCGGAGCTGACAACCGAACGTGTAGAGCACAGGAAAAACCTGCCTGTCTACCTCTCTGTCTGTCTGTCTGTCTGTCTGTCTGTCTGTCTGTCTGTCAACCGAAGGGGCGGTGGAGAGTTGGGGGTTGTGCCTGCATAAGCAGGTTGAGAGGTTAGTCACGGTGGATTTGAAGACGTTGAGGAAATCTCCAGAAAACGTTAACATAACATGCCTCTTTTTCTTTCTTTTTTTTTTGCAAATGCCTCTATAATCGATGAATAAAATATTTTTCCGCTTTTGTTCCACTGGCAGTATCTCACCCAGCTGGCGCGTCAGATTTTCTCTACAACAGTCTTGTCTCTGATACACTTTAGATTCCAATATCTTTTTTTCCGCAACCTATTAATCATAAATGTCCTTATACGCACGACACAGTTGCATAAGAACCATTAATACCCTTCACCGTGAGCCCTGTCCCTTGACTATTAGGTGGAGGTGAGGACATCTGATGGTGATGTATTGATTTTCCACAATTTCGGTGTAATTTGCCTAAGATTAATTAGCATTTTCCCCTTGCACTACCGTCACTGCTGACATGATGAACGCCGTCGGGTCAGCTGGGGGGTGTGAGTCACAACACATGGCGGGTCCAAAGGCAAGGTGGCCCCGGCCCACCCCTGGCCCGCCCCAAGCCTTTAAATTACATAGGTTGACAGTGGCGAGAGAAGAGGCAGAGACCTGCATTAGCCCTGCACTCAAGCCAGCGCCTGAGCAGGTCAAGACCTCGGCATCGGGGAGCGGGTCAAAGCCACATAACTCTTTAGCTAAGGTGAGGGTCACAGCAACGGCCCGTCCGGCTGGGGTCAACCAGAGGTCTCTGGCCACTGAGGTTCATGGCAATACAATAAAGCAATCAATCTGGCCACTGGACTCTGTTCAATAATATACTCCCAGGCAGCGCAGGGTCACCACCTGTTCTCTGGCCTCTCCTTGGACTGTCCTGGCCTCTGGAGGTGTGCGGGGCTTGGGTTTCACTGTCCTAAAGCGAGGCTGGGGGAGACCATGGGGGAGTGTAATCAAACCCCGCGGCCTACTCAGGCACAAGGCAATAAACCATAGCAGACATTACGTACATGCTGTCATTAGCTGGCAATAGGGAAGAGCTGGGCTTTCATTTCAATAATGCAGACACAGCCAACCTTGCCGTCAGTAAAAATCCATCCATTAACAAATCTACACTTTTTCCCCGTCTGCTGATGAGACCACATTTCACATAGACTATCTGATTTTACAGACACTGCGGTGACCAGCAGCAGCGTTTGCTTTGCACGGAGACACTTCCGGAGATAAGTGGACAACAATGAACACGGAGGAGGGGATTTTGGAACGGAGGAGGAAAAGCAAAATGCGAATTCTGTGCTAGAGGCTAAAAAGTTCCGTAATTTGACATTTTTGTTTCCTGTATGGACAGATATCTTCTCTTTGAGGAAGTGCAGACATGGATTCTGTTCTATTATCCTTTAAGAACTGTTATTCCTGCCAAAACCTGCGCATATATACACCTCTGGCAGGATAAAGTATTCCACCTACAGCTAATCCCACATTTTTAATCCCTCCTTTAGGTTTTCTGTGACATATATTGCCTGCACTGTTTCTCTTTTCCCCCCTTTCGCCTCCCTCCTTTTCCCTCAATTCTTCCTCTCCCCTCTCACGCTCGCCATGAATGGAGGCAGAGAGAATCCGTGGCGGGTGCCAGGATGAGGCAGCAGTTAATTCTTGGCCGCCCTCCCTCTCTGCTTAAAGGCAGGTATAGAGTTTCTAACAGCTCCGCCTGGCTAGATACAATGGAGATCTCAGCGCAAGGGCAAAGATCCAAGGAGGTGAACCAGACCCTGCTCCTTCCCCCTCCCGATTCCCTCCAGTTTGTCTTGATACACATCAGTGCCCCCCGCGGCACAAACCCGGGCGCACCGTACACCTCGTTCTCCACCTGCATTTATTTTACTTCGCATCCACCCTGCCGCATTGTCTCCCGCGGTTTTGGCCGACGGTCGCCGCAGCTCCCCTTCTGTCTCAGAGCAGTAACATAAAACTACCGCGATAAGATCCGAAAGAGAATCTAACTAGCTAATGAAACAGGGCAGGTTCGGGGGCCAAACGCTGCTCAAATCGACTGCTTTCGGAGACTTATAGGCCGACGTACGCCGAAGCCGTTCGTGTTTTTTCTTTGTTTTCTCTTTCCCCATTCGCCCTATTGCGGCTTGGCAGTTTTGCAAGATAAACATATCATCCTCAATCCTCCCAACATCTACCACCGCTCCCACAGCACGTCTCCCAGGTCTCTTCTGCCAACAACAAGACATGTCATTAGGTGGCATAATCAGCATGCTGTTTGCATACATCTGTTTTATTTTATTGATTGCTCTACATTCATTAAGATTCAGGGCTTGTAATTAATGATCCCCCCCCCCTTCCTCCCTCCACACACACACACACACACACACACACACACACACACACACACACACACACACACACACACACACACACACACACACACACACACACACACACCACCCAACCAAACCCTAGGGACAGCTAATTCCACTGCATACCAAGGGACTTCGACAGAGGGCACAAGTGGGCTTGTCACAATGGGCACCGGGCCAGTACCAGTCCCGGTCCCCTCCCTGCCTCCGGCTGTCCCCGGTCCCAGCCAGCTCTTCTAACAAGAGCAGCTCTTCCCTCACCGCGTTAACTAAAAGGACAATTATCTGGAGAACAATGATGCTTTTCACAGGGGCTGTGTTGTCATTAATGCAGTGGATCTGGTTACAGCAGTCTGCTTAAGCTAATTAAGGAATGCTATCTGTGGACTCTCAATGATTCTAAATGAAGTAGGCTGCATTTCAAAATGGAGACAAACAGTCCCTTTTTTGTGCTTTTGCCCCCCCCCCCCCCCCCCCTCCCGACCCTATGTTTTTCTTTTCCAAATTAGTTGGTGGGATATTTGCCGCTTTCCAGAACAACAAGTGGGAAACCCACCGATAAGTAGAGTAGAAAATAAGCGATCTGTATGATATAACAAGCAGGAATGGAATCAATCGTAAGAACCTGAGCAGTGTTGTTTACGTATAAATATACTTTGGCATTCTGATTTGGCAACTCCCACATAGCACCTGATATCATTGGAACGCAGCACACTGTGCTTCTACCACCTCGCCAACGGCCATTGTCTTAGAAAGTAGTCACCCCATCGCCAAGCGCGAGCAACAAACCCCCACTGTCTGGTGATTATGCGCCATCAACAACACTTTCTTATTAGGACCGAATGACTGACTGATTGACTTGACTTACTGACTGACAAACCCCAAATGCTTTTGGGAACCGTTGATTTCCGAAAAAGACAGCTGAGTCTTTCTTTCCAAGGGGCGGCTGACCTTTCACACAGGAGAGGGGCTGTTAGTCACCAGTCACTCAGCACTAACTGACAACACGGGGAAAACTGAATCAGAGTCTGGAAGTGTGAAAGACGGACGGACGGACGGACAGGCCCGACAGACCGACCGACAAAACCAAAGTAAGAAAGAAAGCAAGACGGACCCAAAAAGGGTTCTAAGATAGCGAGGAAAGGAAGACAAAGACGGAGAAAAGGAAGACGAGCTGACCCCCCGGGTCGGGAGTCACCGTGACACACACACACACACACACACACACACGCACACACACACACACACACACCGCATTCTACCCAATACATATCCGCCGTAACGACAACTCTTTAACCCCTTAACTACAAAAGGTTTGGTGTCTCCGTGGCCATCCAGAAACGTACGCAGCCTAGCAACAAAGAAAGGGCTGGCGGTAAAGGTCATGTGTTGTAGATATCTGAGGGGCGTGAGGCGGTTTGCTCGGGAGGGAGAGAGAGAGAGAGAGAGAGAGAGCGAGAGAGAGAGAGAGAGAGAGAGAGAGAGAGAGAGAGAGAAAGAACGAGAACCAATGTGTAAACACAGACACAAATGAGTGCAGAGATCTGGTTTGGCAAGTATATATGCCCTTACTTGCTCAGCATTGTGCGGCAGGTTCCAGCTGTTGATTGTGATTAAAAATGTAAACAAAACTCAAGTTCATGGAGAGGGCGAGTATGTGAGTTTTCAGGCTTTAGGACTGATCCACTGTTGCAGCATTTTTAACGCCCACGCAAATTCTCTTATTCCTCACACGCTTTCCGCGGCGGCACAGCGCCGGATAAGCACTTAAGTATGATCCACGAACGTATGGAGAATGATCAATCCGAGGCTCCTGTCTCTGATAAAGCCCGTGGTTACATGAGTAAGGCTTTATTAGTTCAGCACTTGGTTATGTATTTCTTTTCTTTCTTTTTTTTTTTTTATCTCCCTATACAAAGCTCTCGGAATATACCAACTAAGCAGACGGGGGGTTATCTGCCCGGCGCGGTCACCACATCTAGGGCTGCCGTGACCCCGACATGACTGCTCTTCCCATCAACAGCCGTGCTGCTCCCTTCGTTTGCCCTTCTTTTAGCCTCTCAACAAGAAAAATGTACTGTTTTAAGTAATCCTTGTTTGTACGGACCATAATTGATTGGGTAATCCTGGTTTAACATGCACTAAAGCCAGTGCTTAAGAATCTATTAGGAGGGCTAGCAGCTTAAAGAGGCAGGATCTATCTCAGGTTGACTGCTACAGACGGATCTGTGTTTCGGCGCCTAGAGGTTGGAGGCGTTTGATGTAACCCTCCCTTGATGGCCAGCTTTAAGCCCTCACACACAACCCCAGCCACTGTTCCCTCTCCGCGCTCCCTGTATTGCCTTTTCCTCGCTCGTCATATCTTTTTTCTTTTCTTTCTTTCCTTCCTTCTTTCCGTGTGAGGCGGGAGAAGAGAAAAAATATTCAAGGTTCACCATCTGATCTGTACCTGCAAATCTCCTGGTAAGAAGCCTTGGCAGCGCTCCATTAATCTGGGTAGTATTTGGCTTGGTTTACTGGGAAGCCCCCTCTCCGAAGACGCCATGCCAAGAGTCGCCGTCAACTCGACGCGACACGCCGCCACGGCGCACACTCATCACTGTGACAAACCTGTCATAATCAACACAAATCTCCCCGCATCAGCACGAAAGACAAGGGGGCTGGGGGGGGGGGGGGGGAGGGAGGTGCGTTAGAGAGGAGGTGGGGAGCGAGGGCGAGGGAAGGATGGGAGGAGGAGGAGGAGGAGGAGTCCCCGTCCTGGTGCTCGGGCGGCTTCGCTCTCGGCTCTGGCCAACGGTGTGAACGCGAACGCAGGAGATTTAGACGAGCGAAAGGCTCGACCTCGCTCCTGTGTGAAACTGTGGGAGGGAGGCACAAAAACACACGCACGCGCACGCGCACAAGCACGCACGCACGCACGCACGCACACAAAGGAAAGAAGAGCAAGAGCATAATCCCCACCAAGACCTCTGCCCTAATGGGGCCCACTACTGTAATTACAAGGCACAGATTTCAGATCAGGCACTTAAGTAGCCAGCTAAAAGTGCCCAGAAAACAAAAAGCTCTATAATTATCGTCTGCCTCCTCTCTCTATCTAGCGCAACTTGGGTTACCTGTCATGCTGCTGTTTTGTCAGGACCCTGTTGTTTCCTGGATTCTCCCTAATCCGTGGCTGGAAGCGGCCCTGGCAGAGAGCCTGCCTGTGCAAGATGCACATTTCAGCTCGCGGGGGCGAGTGACGACACGGCACACAAAGATAGCAGAAACCTGAGTCCTTGCAACCACACAAGCACATGAATGCATTTTTTTTTTTTTTTTTTTTTTTTTTTTTTTTACAAGAGCAGGGAGGAAAAGAGGGAGGGGGGGTGTTCAGTTTGCTCTACACAAAAGGTCCTTTGTGCAGTGAAACTTTATATACATATTAGAAACTTGAAACCCATAGCCTCCGCGAGCAGGATTCTTGTAACTGTGAACTAGATAACATTACCGGCCATTCTTTCCTTTTTCTCCGCGGAAAAAGTGAAAAGCCCTCAATCCTACTTCTGTTTGAGGGTCTTATTCCTCATGATGGATTCAGTTTTTTCCCCCCCCTCCTCCTCCTCCTCCTCCTCCTCCTCTGCAGGGTCATCTTATACATCTGATAAGAGAGCTGCGGTCTCCGAGCCCGCTTTTGTGTCCCATTAAGTAACACATTCCCCTCTCGGTGGAGCAGAGGAGGAGGTGCTGGATGTCAACAGAGATTTGCACTCAGCATTCCCTGGGCCTGCAGTCACTATCTGCCTCGACTCTCAGGTGTTCCAGAAGGAATGTAAGTGCCGGGGTGTCCATTCTCCGGCTCGTTCCTGCACTCGCCACGGCCTGTGTGCAGCTTTTAATAACAACGGCCAAATACTTCCCTCATAACTAAGTCACCTGCCCACTTGAAAAAAAAATGTATTTCCTGCAATTATCTGGTTTGGTGTGCACGCACGCTAATACTTCTGCAATGACTGTATTGTAATACTATTGTATAACATTGTAATAACTAAGTCATAAAGAATGTAATCATTGAGAAATAACATTGTCATAATTGAGTGACAACGTTGTAATAATTTACAACTAAGCCGTTGTTATACATGTCCTTAATATTGTTACATGTTTATATATCCTGTACAGAAACACCCCAACTCAATGTATATTTATACCCACAGCCATACTCGTCAGCATACTGCCACTTCGCCCCTGTCATAGCCTTTTACATTTCCTCTTGACTCACAAGTCCTTCATTGTTAAAAAAAAAAAGTCGTAAAGCTTCTTATCTACAAAGCCATGTCGACTTTCCTCGCCGAAAAAAAAAATAAAAATACATTTCTATCTATGAAGCACATTACATTGGGGTGGAAAGGATCAGAAGTACAGAGAAATGAAGGACTTTCTAACCCCGCCGAGGTGACGGGACGCCCGTTGCCCTCTAAAAGCAGCCGAAACAGGAGGAACAGGCTTCGGCGCAACGCGAGCACCCACACAGAGGAGGGCGGACCGAGCCCGGTCCAGCCCCAGCACGTTACGTGTCCGCGAGAGAGGGGAAACGAAGACGCCAGCGCGGTGACATCACCGTATCAGACGTGTAATTAACCTATCACAGCCGTGCAGACTCGGGTGAGGAGGGGGGCCGGACAGCCAGGCTCATAATGATAGTCCCTGCGACTTGTTATTACCGCTTGAAAGGGACAATTATGAACACAAACAAGGACATGTATACACACAAATACACACCAGGCACACGCACATGAGCACGCAGCAAAAAATAAAATAGAAATAAAAAATAACGCCAAACGTAGGCCCGTAAACACAAGTATTTGCCATGACAAATAAAGACCAGCGGTAAGCAATGAGCTACAGTAAGCCGCACCGCGGTCACATCAGCGGGATTACGCGGTCTAATTCCGATTTGAAAGAATGATTATGGTACACGAGAAGAAGCCTGCTTTAATTTTTCACTGGGGCGGTGTTTGGATTCTTCTGAAAAACACGTAACAGCACAACGGCGGTATAGGAAAACAAGCGGTCTCGTGTGCTCCCGAAAACAACGCTTCAGACTATATGTCTTACACAACTTGTTTTTACTAATCACTATGTTGATTTTGAGTGTTATTACTATGT
>NC_137190.1:19624565-19692065 GCF_960531495.2 Zeus faber | reverse complement strand
CGGGACTATACGGCGGTTGTCCACGAAGGTTCTGATCACACGCGTTCGATTGCATGCGCATCCCCACGTCCGCGAGCATTCGGAAAAGGGCTGCTCGGATCGCCGACGTACGGGCGTGGCGAGGGTGCTAAAATACCTGCGAGGAAGGCGTATGGTGCAACGCGCACAGCGGTCTGTACCTCATTATATCGAGGCGCCAACAACCCAAGCTACACATCGTCCAGTTTCCTCCCGGAGACGGGGGGTCTGCAGCAGCTCCTCCCTATCTGCATGGGTTCAGGGAAGCTACAGATAAAGGAGACTGGACCACTAGCGGTAGAATTATCCACACTATTGATTTTAGCTGTTGGGTATTACAGAGGGAAACAGCGGGTTTATCGGGCCAGGATCCCGTACTTTCGCTAACTAAACGAGTATTTCCTCGGCTTATCAGACAAAAAGCCTATTACTGACATTCTCGGCGTCCCTCCCCACCACAAACAAGACGGAAAGACAGACGGGGGGAAAAAAGGAATACGCCATGAGGCTGCCACCCGCTTCATTCTGGACGCCTGGGAATTTTCAGCTTTTTTGAAAATATGACGGACCGTTTTTAGAAGTTTCGCCGTAATTGTTTCCACGAGGCTTTATTAGTTCTGTCCGCCCGGGGAACGGTGGCCCTGAAACGCCAGTCGGCCTTTTGCTCTTCTCCCGTATCTCTCCTGTATCTCTCTTAATGCCCCTTTTCGCGCTTCTTGCGGACGAGACCTACACTTAAGAGATAATGGAAGTGTGATAATCCCTGGGAGGAACCCAATACCGGCCTTAATTACACAGAAACGAAATGTATGTTTTAATTATCGACTGGAAAAAAGATCCGGAAAGATACCTGTGAGGTGTCCCCGTTCGGGATCCTACAGGACCACGCCGTCTCCTTTTGATCCGCGGGGGTGGGGGGCCTAAACGGAGCCGCGCCCTCGACTCCCTCCTCCTTCAGCCAGGACGAGATGAAATTATATCCAGGGAGACATTTTGAATGTGTACCCATTTCCCAATATTAATAATGAAGAAGAGCAGAGACAGAAAAAATTTCCCTCAGCAATTACTGCGAAAAATCCATACGCTGATCAATGTGCAATTCAAGGGACCGTGTTAATACGCGTACGGCGTGGACGGAGCCGCATTTGTATATCAACGTGCACAAATTTACCCTGGTGTAAAATGACCAGATGGGAACATCCTCGGAGGGAAACAACAGCCGGCTTTCGCACTTCGGATAGTTGATCGCACGCCGAAATGAGGGAGGGAGCGTTGGGCGAGCGACAGAAAGAAAGGAGGGCGATAGAAAGACAGACAGAGCTGGAAAGACAGGGAGGGAAATATGAAGACAAACCGCTGAAGAATTACCAAATGAGAGATAAGCAAACCCCGTTGACCCACGATGAAATTTTTATTTATTTATTTTTGGGGGATTATAGATTAAAGTTTCCAACAAGTGGGGTGCTCTCTGCCGGCGGTGCTTCGACGCACACTGCTTTACTGCACTGTCCTATAGGTGGGAAGCAAACCTACAACCTGTATCTTGGTTTCAGCCTTGAGATGGGTGGGGGTGGGGGGTCCTCCCCGGCCTTGCCACCCTCCGGAGGGGGCAGCGCTCCCCTGCCCTCCGGCCTGCCTCCTTGTCTCTGAGTCAGCCCTGTAATTTGCTTGGGGTGGAGATAAATCTTATCTCGGAGACCTGATTAAGTTTTTAATTTACACTCCAATCAATAGCCGAGGTCTATTGGCAATGTGTCTAAAACTCTATTTACCAAAGGATTCCCTGCTATCAATTGATCAAGGACCCGGCAGCCATAAATTATGGCCGTGTGTGTCTGTGCCTTAAAGAGAGGGAGCGAGAGAGAGAGAGAGAGAAAGAGCGAGAGAGAGAGAGAGAGAGAGAGAGAGAGAGTCGTAGCATGTGCATTAAGGAGTTTGGGGCAGAAAAAAACTATACGAGAAGTATAAACAATAGGAGAAGTACTACAAACTACTTGGGACTGTTAAAAAGCTTTTTCTCATGCTCCGAGGAAGCTCCCAGGGAACACGTTGGTATTTCATCCATCGCGCCAAGACCGTGAGCAGTGGGACTCGCGCTCAGGTAGAGGCTTGAATCCTATTAAGCGGAGACATTAAAAGTAAAAACACCCGCCCGTTGACTCTGACACAACTTTCCAGATTATTCACACCCGGCACGCCTCTGCTAAACGTCTGGACAAACGGGACCTCCCACTTCCGGCCCTTTCTGCATGAGCGCCATTATCTGTTTATAGTCTTTGCCTTTCCCAACGGAACCGTTAAAAAGAGGAATCGGCCTCCAAACATCTCACCCCTCGCGAGCGGTGCCTACGCTGCGTTGAATGGCATTCTGCCTGGGAAACAGAGGGGAGGATTGTTTCAGGGACCCTTTTTTTTTTTTTTTTTTTTTTTTGCACTGACATGACATCCAGGAAACGTCCGCTATTTTGAGCCGTTCACGTGTTTGTTTAGAATTAAAGAGAAGGGCGAGGGTGGGGGGGTTTCTCGGCGCGGCTCTCCTCCGCCACAAGGGTAACGTTCCAATTAATCGGGAAAAGAGATCGGCTTCACCTGAGTCCAGAGCCTTTCCTGAAGGACCCCTCTCTGTCGGAGGACAGCGGACGGCGGCGGTATTCCCGCTTCGATTCCGGAGGAGGGCACAAACCCGTCAAACTCTCTGTCCTCTCCGCTGTTCCCATGGAAAGGGAGCGTGGGCGTGGGCGGGGGCGGGGGGGGGGGGGGGGGGGGGGGGTGTTATCACCGTGGAGAAAGTGTCGTCATGGCGGTTCTGCCCTGACCCTGCTGACTCGCTGATTCTTTAACATGAGATCATTTTAGACAGCTGACCTCGATATGGCCATGCTCCGAGGACGCCTCGGATCCAATGGGGGCTTCCAGTCGTCCCCCAACCCCCCAGCGCCGGCGACACATGAGCCGGACATGCAGCGACCATATGTGTAAAAAGCCAGCCACCGTGTTTTCTGCCGTTTCCAAACATCGCGAACCAAGAGAGGAGGAGCGAACGCCTCCATTTTCCTCATCCAGACTTAAATAGACGAGGGGGAAGGTGCCTTGCGCCGGGTTCCACCGCCTCTGTTCAGGACGCTCTAGAACGCCGCCACCGCCACCACGGCCGCGGCAGGTCCACGCTCACCAGCCCTTCTCTTCCGCCGCGATCAGATACCGAAAACCCCACGAGCGCCCGAGGTCATCCCCTCGCTTTGTTTGTTTTTCTTGACTCCGCCTCACCTAGTGGTTAACCCCCACCACACGCTGTAAGGTGGAAAATACTGGTGTGACAAACATTCGGTGGGATGTTCTGCTCTACCGTGTCATTAGAAAGATGGTGGTAAAGGGAAAAAACGGAGTAAACATGTGTTGGAATTACACGTAATTACAGCTGGAAAAACCTCCACGTGAAGGGTGTGAATCACCGCCGCGGCCGCTCCGACGGCGCCCCGCCGCCCCTCGCCTCTGACCTTTAGTGCTCCCGGGTGCTCCGCCAGAGGGAGGGAGCGGCCCAACGCGGACGGCGGCGTCCGCTAATCCAGACGGCAAGGTCCACGCTCCGCCGAAAAACTGGCCCCGCCGGATGTCTAAAGAGCCACCGACAGATATGTGTAATCAGCCCCATCCTTACGTCTCTCTCTCCGTCTCTCTCTCTCTGTCTCTCTCTCTCTCTCTCTGGCTAATGTCTCCCCCTGATTCGATTGAGGCAATTAGGCAGTAATCTATAGAGCCGAGGAGTGATGGAAACATTTCCCACTGTCCTGCTCATGTTTCTCAGAGCCGCTATAATTAGCTAACTTTGTTTCTCATTAAACATCAGAGCAGTATTTACATACCCAGATCCAATTTGGCCCCGGCAGAGTCCATTCCGTTTTAACCTTTTTTTTCTTTCCGTAAATAAGGAAATGGGGCGGGAGGAAAAAAAAGATGGGCCCGTGATTAAACAGCGGGCTGAACACACATTTGAAATAACGCCGTCGCTGAACCAACACGATACAATGGAGGACGCCGAAAAAAACACGCGCGGGAAAGACTCGCGCATTTGACTAATTGGGGGGGTCTAAAGTTGAGATGAAAGGTGATCATCTGCAGTAAACACGGAGCGGCCGGGTTCTCTCCCACAAACTTGGGGCCGCGCAGCCTCCGCCCAGCGGGCAGCAATTGTAAACTTTTCTGTTGATATGCAAAGCAGTGCAGATCATTTTGTGTCCCTATGGCAACGGCACCCCTGCTCCGCACAGATGTAATGATTAATCATGGCTTTAATGGCACTGGCCAAATAATGTGTGTGAACAATGTGTGTATGTGTGCGGGTGTGTGCGTGTGTGCGTGTGTGTGTGTGTGTGTGTGTGCTGCAGACTGTGACTTTATGAAGAGCCCTAGTGGTTAGCGCAGCTAGTACATGTAATGCCCACAATAATATGATGAATTCCTAATTCCTCCTGCACAAACGTGTGACTGTTTGTCGTTAAAAATCGCCGACTTGGAAGAACCATCTTCAATATAATCAGTTAAATATAAGAAGAGCGAGACGTGCGCTCATCCATTTCGTCTCTGTACAGACTACTGCGGCGCTCCTCCTGTACCTGTTGGTTCTGCTATCGAGAGAAGGGTCTGCGGAGAAACCGCAAATGCTCTGCAGGGGAACACAGAGGGAAAGAGACGTTAGGAGGCGTGGCCGCGGCGGATGCCTTTACAAGCCACCGTCCGCGACGGCTTTGGCCCGGCGGCGGATCGGGAAGCGCTCCGGGTTGGCGCAGGGGGCCGAGAGACGGCGACGCCGCGCTGAACTTGGGAAAACTGGCCTTCACGCTTTATTCCAGTAGCTCATGGCCACTACGGCAAGCTCACTCGACAGCCGGGAGGATAGTTTGAGTAAACGGTTATCCGGCTGACTCGGAGGAACTCGGACAACGGAGATCCCCGGCGGTGACGGTTGCCGAGCCGGCCATCTTATGGCGTGTTCGGATAGAGCGCTCGCTCGGGCGCTACATGCTACGGACACCGCTAGCCGGCTAGCACGGATGAGGCCACGGCTCGTTTTCGTTTGCTTCTGCAGAAATGAATCAAACGTCACAAAAGAAATACATGCTAGAGATATGAAATGCTTCTGCGTGCACGCTATTCTAAGGGTTTCAGGGTGTGTTGTGGTATAGCGTCCAGAGCAACTTGTGCACATTGCATCTCTTGCCTTTCTCACCACAGTGGCCTGCAGTGGATCATGCATGGCTCTTGTACTTTTTGTGCTTTCTAAAGAGGCTCCTCGTGATTATTGATTTCTGAATGGATAGGTGTTATTTATATATTGTTATTTTGGGCTCTGGCTGGCCCGGCAGCCCAAAAAGGGCCTGTCGGAAAACACTGTTTGCTTCGAGTACAGCAGAGAAAGACACACCCTTGCACATTGGTTCAGCGAGTTCACTGAATTTTGCAATATGCATTTTTGGACTACTCACAGCAGTGAAAGGGTATGTTATTGACCTATTACAAAGACATTTTTTTCTATCCATGTAATACAAGCATACTGCAATAGTTACGGTTGCATCCATCCTTGCACACGTTGCACACATGCTCCTACCAAGCGAGATACATTCTACACAGAACGTAGACTCCTATGAAAGCATAAAGAAACAGACAAAACCGACATTTTACTATTTAATTGCATTTCCCCCTCCTAATCTTAAATCCTTTTACGACTGCACTGAAACCATTACAGTAATGGGCAGGGAATATATACCAGCGTCTGCTCCATTGAGAGCGTGCAGGGAGCGAGGGCAGGGGCAGGGGCCAAGGTCTGACAGGTCCAATATCACAAAGCTATCAAAACTTAGAGGGGGGGGGGGCGTGCACGGAGAAGAAGGAAGCCGAAATTTAATCTATTCCTCCGTTTGTCAATTGCATGGTATAGTTTGAGTACATATGCAGGACCGCGGCCCGGGCGGCTGAGAAAAGGTAATTCGATCAGCTGCGCTCCGGCTTGACACAGATTCACTTTGTCAGTTGCGCTTTACCAGTAATTCATCTTTTTGAAAACGGAGACAATCCAAACAATCATCTCTTTCAACTCAAATACCTGGCAAAGGGAGCGGGGGGGCGCGGGTGAAAATCTAATAAGGTGTTTTTATTGGCTAACTGTCCGTCCCTTCAGATCTCATCCTATCAAAGGGGAGTCGCCCCGTCCTGACGGCGAGGCCGCCACCCAAAAAAAAGAGAAAGAGCCGCGCTCTGCGACGAGGGGGGATCCTGAGAACTCTGAACCGGACGTATCTCTGTGAATACGCAGCTACCGTACTTACACCGATTGGATAAACCCACACACGCACGCACGTACACACGCACACACATACACACATATACACACACACACACACACACACACAAGCACACACACAGGGGTGGAATGCATGAGTAAACAGTGTGTGTTGTGTTGGTGTTAGGGTCCAGATGGGCAGGCTGGGAATCCTGTCCTGGGAAAGGACTAAAGGCCTGTTCTAACACCCTCCCTCCCCTCCCTCCCCTCCCTCCCCCAGCCCTCTGTGCTGGGCTGGAACTGGCCTGAGCAGCAGAGGGTTAACTGCTCCACGCAGCCATAGGCGTGAAGTGAAACAATGAAATAATGGCAGCGAGTTGAGCGCTCAAAGGCAGGGCAGGGGCTTGGAGAGGGGTGGGGTGGTGGGGCGGTGTGGGGTGGTCGGGGGCTGAGCTCAGGCTCCTGCAGATGTTGCCGGGCCTCGGTGGGTCACACAATCACATGCATTAGCATTCCTGATGGAGGGAGCGCGGATTAGGGAGCTGAATGCCTTTCTCAACTCTGTCCGAGTGCGAGCTCACCGGAGGAGCAGAGCGGCGGCAGAGAAACCCCAGACATGTGGCGAGAAGAGAGGGGGAAAAACACACACACACACACACACACACACACGCGCACACACACACACACTGCACTGAGGGGAAAACACTGATAAAATGGTGTGCGAGGAGAGAGAAACTGCGTCAAACATCTTATCAAAACAGGAGTGGAAAAATAACTCCATTAATTAATAAAATAAAAAAAATCACCAGTTGGCAGGAACCGCAGCACGAGAATTTAACTAGTTAGTGGCACAAGGAAGTAAGAAGGTATGCAAGTTTGAAATAAAGATCTCTATTTGTATTTGTAGCCGAGCCAGTGAATGTGCAGAGACAAAGGGCTTTCTTTCTTCTTTGTGCATGTCAGATAGAGTGACTGAGAGAGAGAGAGAGAGAGAGAGAGAGAGAGAGAGAGAGAGAGAGAGAGAGAGAGAGGGGAGAGACAAAAGCTTTTTTTTTTTTTTTCTCTTCTGAGCGTATGCCGGCCTGTCCTTTTTTTCCCAGGACAGAGGTCCGGAGAGGCCCCATATTTTCTGAAAGCTGTCAGGGCTCGGGTGCGAGGCGGAGACAGCGAGGAACAGCTGTTTTTTTCGACGAGGTGCCCCGGCTCCCTCACACACGCCCTTTGATCCGGCATGGCCGCCACCGACAACCCCCCACCCCACCCCCCAAAAATACACACCCCCTGTATCTGGGCGTCTTGTTTGTGGCTGTGCCGCAGAGAGGCTTGTGAGGTGGTGGTGGTGGGTGGGGGCGTAATTGGCGTGGCGAGGGCACAGGTGGTGGCAGCCCCACGGATCTACGACTGTGAAACTCAACTGGTGAAACGGAGACAGAGGCAACGGTAACACCTCTCTTTCTTTCTCTCTCTCTCTCTCTCTCACTCACTCTCTCTCTCTCTCTCTCTCCCCCTCACTCTCTTCCCCTCTCTCACTCACTCTCTCCTTTTTTGTTTTAGACAAATAATTCCCCAGGAATGCTGCAGGGCCAGTTCTGAGAGGTGGATTTTGTGTGAATATACGGGACAGGCACACAAAGACACACACACACACACACACAAACAAACACACACGTACATACTCTCCGAGGTAAGTGGCTGTACAATTTTAAGTTGCATTTTTTGATTCTTTTTTATTCTTTTTTAAAAGACAAAGAAAGACTCAAACTGCAAGAAACAGCAGCTCGAGCGCTGCAGCCAGAGGTCCTGTCCTGTCTTATGAGGGAGGTCAGCGTCGGCCTGCCAAGCAGGAGGCATCTGGCAAGTCTCAAACGGCGTCCCCGTCTTATTATTTTTCCTTTTTTTTTTGTACTTTATGACCAGATTAGTGCTACCTCTTTAAATAGAATGGCGAGATTGTCCTTCTCCCCTCAGCTGATGTTTGCGTCTCTCGCTCTGTTCTTTATAATTCCATCAAATCTAATTACCAGCAGCACTGGTGTCATTTCGGAGCGCCAGCAGAGACACCTCTCCATCCACGCGGTGCTCTGTTCCTGCGGCCCCCTCTCAGAGAACAGCGTCGCCACGGGGCCCGTTGCAGCGCGCGGCATTAGGAGAGGGCGAGAAAAGACGATAGATCTGAATCTGTGTTGGTTAAGTGACTATTATCGCGATCACATGTTTGGACCGGCCGTGACTCCCCTCATGTCTGATTAGGTCCTTACTCTTAATTAATCTGCATTAGAGAGGTTTCACGGAATGGTGGACAGCGGCGCTGCCTTTATTAAAGCCAGACACGCACCGCCACTGGCACTGTCAACAGAAACAAGTTGTAATTGTAAATGAGAAATGACTAGGGATGACACTGTATTTCTTAAATAATTAGTAATAATAATCATAAAGGCAGAATTACTGGATCCAAATGTGTCCAAAGTGGAACTTTGTGCTTAACCTCCGGTCACCACCAACTCTCCTTCCACTTCTATCCTTCCGACTCCAGGCAGAGTAGGTACCAGGTCTTGATGCGATGTGATATTGTTAAAGTGAGGCGTACCTATGTTTGCAGCTTAAGAATATCACTGACTCTACCTTGCGTCTATGTTAATATTTGCTTCTGACTGCTCATAAATTTGCATTCCATTAAAACCTGACCTAAATGCATTTTTATCACCCCCGTAGTAATTAGCTGAGTGCTGGCTGTCGGAGGAGCACTGTGAGGCCGATTCTGTCTGTCTGTCTGTCTGTTTGTCTAGCTGGCTGGCTGGGTTAGCTGTCTGTCTGTCTGTCAGTCTGTCTGTCTGGTTGGCCGGCTGTCTCGCTGGTTGGCTGGCTGGCTATCTAGCTATCTGGTTGGCCGGCTGGCTGTCTGTCTGTCTGTTTGTCTGGCTGGCTGTCTGGCTGTCTGGCTGGTTGGCTGGCTGGCTGGCTGGCTGGCTGGCTATCTGGCTGTCTGGCTGGTTGGCTGGCTGTCTGTCTGGCTGGCTGGCTGTCTGGCCCTCTGGTTGGCTGGCGACAGCCGAGCGAGGCTGAGCTCAGTGAAAAGAGGAAGTAAACAAGGCCAGAGCACTGGCTCTTTAATCTAGTGCGTTAAGTCCAGCAGGACAAGGGGGCGGAGCCAGCACGCAGGCAAACAGAGCAGCCACATGAGAGGGGAGTGTCAATGAGGGGGTAATAAGGAAAGACAATGAGTAAACAAACAGGGGAAGTCCGGGCCCGGTGCGTTAGAAACTCCCTGCTCCTCGGCGCCTGGCACATGCACAATGGCTGCACTGTAATTAGCGCCCAAATAGCTTGTTTAGCATTTGCATATAAATGCCCTCACAGGGCAAAGCACTAAACAGCCGTGCCCAGAACAGACGTTTGCCACACCTCTACCCCTCCAGGGGGTCTCAGGGGTCCACTTATGTTGGGGTACCCCAGCTCCCCCAACCCCACAACCCACCCCACCCTCCCCCCCAACTCTCTCTGCCTCGTGCCAGACCCAATGCAAGCTGGCACCCATTATGTTGTGCGTGAATGGCGCATGGCGATGGTGTGGGTGCTCGGTTCCTGTTTCTAGAGAAGTTGTGAAACAGCGAGGCCAGGCTTCCTGTCAAGGAGCCGCAGCCTTGTCTGTCATGAGAACCCACACTCCGCCCTGACCGCAGGGGCAGGGTTCGACTGGAGAGGGGCTGCAGGTGCCACCCTGTTCTCTCTGTTTAAACACGCAAGTATCGTGTGCGGCAGAGAAAACAACTGGCACCAGTATGTCCATGTACTATATGCAGGCGCACACACACACACACACACACACACACACACACACACACACACACACACACACACACACACACACACACACACACACACACACACACACACACACACACACACACCGGATAGTTGTGAGGAAGCCAGAGGGCTGCAGAGTGTGAGAAATATGTGTTTTTTGCTGATCAGGGTCAAAACACAGGACTATTTATTACGATCCTGACTAGAACAAAAAGGAAATGTGGAAATGGCAGATTAGGGCGAGTTAAAAACTGTAAAAAAATATATAATCTATAATATATAATATATAATAAATATACCAATACATCATTTGGACTGAGATAGTCGACATTAAACACGTCCCCTTTTAAATGTTCATTTTGTCTCTAACACAAACAAGCTGTGCCACCTCCAGTACACAACAGGAGAACAGTGGACACACACGGCTTCATCACCACTCCCGGTGCTAATCCTCGGCCCTGGGTTAAGACGGAAGCAGTTCACCCGCTGTGTCGAGCCCCCGGCGTCGGAGGGTGGCAGCGCAGCGGGTCATCAACTCTCGCGCCCGCCATGAGGCCCGGCTTTCCTCGCCGAGGCGCCACCTGATGCCAGGGAGCACCCGGCTGCTTCAAAGAGCAGACTGTCTACGGCCACTCGCCTAGTTCATGAACAGCACTGTAAATGTTCACTTGTATTCATGGACCTTATTGCTGTTGCCAGAACAATACTGGAAGACGCAAAAGACTGAGGATTTCTAGCAACGACCATACAAGCAAGCACAGGCCAGTTGGGAGCGTCTGCAGTGGAAGGTGCATGAACTGCAGAGGAGATTTAAAGCTGAGTTCTAGTCTCTCGCTTCAGGTCGACTTCCTCATGTGGTCAGGATGTGTTGTGTTTTCCTGCCTCGCTCACTACTGTATGTGATGGACTATTTGTTTAAAGATTTGTTCAAGTCTCTGTACTTACTATAGTATATTCACATGATTTGTTAAAAAAGATCAGGATTTCTATTTCTATTTGCAATATTTGGAAATGACTATGACATCACCTGTAATATTGTTTTGTAAACTGTAATCAGGATATGCATGAACAAATAATGTTAAAGGAAAGCTACAACACTTATTATAGTATATAGTGATATCACGTATATGACAAGTACTTTTAATACTTTAAGTACATTCAAAAAGCAAGTACTTATGTACTTCCGTATAAATGTCAATATGATGCTTTCACTTTTACTAGAGTCATTTTGTGCTACTGCAGGGTATTTCTACTTCTTCCCCGTGAGAAAAACTGAAGGATTCACAATAAAAGGACGATCACAGCATCATATACATACAATGAGGCAAACATAAATCTATTTAAATAATCAAAATAAATGACCCATGATCCCATTTTTAATTGGGGGAGTGTGTGTGGGGGATAAAAATAAAAATATATGTGCATATATAAAAGCCCCCCCCCCTCATCTCATTCATTCATTCAGTCATTCATTCATTCATTCATTAAACAGAAAGGGAAATAAATGGAGCGATGGCCAGACGTGGCAAGATGACGTCAGAGAGCCGAGGTCACCACTCTGTCAGAGCCGTCTAGCCCTGCGTCATTCCCGTGAGAGCTGCCCCCCCCCCCCCACCCCCAACCCCCTCCTAACCCCCACCCCTCCTCCACAGCCTCCAAATGAAAACCAAACAGTCACAGAGGGCTGTGTGTCGAATATGTAAAGGCCACCGGTCTGTCACTGTCACCAGACACCGGTCACAATACCACGGCAACAACAATCGACGACTCAATGTGGCCACTGCAAAACTGGACAAACAGATGATTTTTTTATTTTCGTCAGAGCGAGTGTGCGTATGTGTGTGTGTTTGTGTGTGTGTGTGTGTGTGTGTGTGTGTATGTGTGTGTGTGTATGGATATTGAGGAAGAGAGAGAGAGACATATAGGGGGAGAGAGAGAGAATCTTCTCCTCAGGCCAAACACACACACACACACACACACACACACACACACACTGGTATCTCTCTAGTGTGTGGTGTTGCTGTGTGGGAGTCTGCTTCTCTCTAATCAATTTATTATGAGGCACTGAGGTCCTCATGTTTGTTCATTTAACACGGGGAAAATGAGAAAAAGCATTTGTTTTAGGTACAGTGAGACCAGAGAGCGGAGGATTTAAGGCATGGGAAAGAAGGGAAAAAAAGGAAGAAGAAGAGGAGGTGTGCGTGTGTGTGTGTGTGTGTGTGTGTGTGTGTGTGTGTGTTGGATGGGGTGAAGGCATAATGATTTTAAACTTTTAATGCAGTGTGTGTGTGTGTGTGTGTGTGTGTGTGTGTGTGTGTGTGTGTGTGTACGCGTGTGTGTGGAGTTGGTTTAACACCCGGGACGGTGCCAATTACGATTCAGCCAAATCAAAAATCTTTCATAAATCCTTTTATCGTGCTCCGGTCTGAACGCCAAGATGGTTATTTAACGGGAAGAGAGGCTATGGTATGGTATCTTCTTTTTTAATTATAGCGTCTACAAAGGTGGAGCTCCGGTATAAACAATCATCTATGCAACCAAACGCCAGAGCACAGACAGACAGAGCACTCTTATATTAAGAACGTTCTCCAACTGAAATAATCCCACTGCTGCACACGGTGTTCTTTTTTGTTTTTTTATGAATCATGGTTACGCTAATACCGGTGTATAAACTGGTAATACAAATAAAAGAGCCTGGTCGTAAAACTACTGCTCCAGCCAAACAGAAAATATTATCATAATACAAAATAAAACAGTGCTGCAAATGATCATGTTTCTTTCCCCTTCATGTGGGTTTAATGCACTGTAGGCTACTTTCATGCATCAAACTTTTCATTTCTATTAGAACGTTGAAAGAAAAAAATATATATATCATATAATATAAAAATATATATATATAAACATACAATATACCTTCCATTGTATATGATTAGAATTAAGATCAAATCTTGTCTTATCTTCGTTCATTCATCCCGGGGGAGGATGCAGGTGTTACGGCAGCAGAGTTTACAGTCAATAAAAGATAAAAAATAAAACGATATTAAAAAAATATATATAATACACATCTATTATATACAGCATATTATATATGTTGGTGTAGTAAATGAATACATAGCCTTATTGTATAAACATCTATCTATTGTGTGGTGAGACTTGCAGTTCATTAGTGAAAATAATTGTTATTATAATAACAGCAATAGAAAACGAGTTTCTTTTTGGAAACCTGCTCTTCAAATACAAAGGAGGAGGGTAATACTTTTCATCTGTGTGTGTTTGTCTGTTTGTTTGCGAGCATTTGTGTGTTTGACTGTGTGTGTGTGTGTGTGTGCGCGCCCGCATGTGCGTGCGCGCGCGTGTGTGTGTGTGCGCGCCCGCATGTGCGTACGCGCGCGTGTGTGTGTGTGTGTGTGCGCGCTAGTGCGTGCGTGTGTGTGTGTGTCCGTGTGCGCGCGCGCGTGCGTGTGTATTGCTCCAAGTGAATAAAAATCGAAAGACAGAAACGGAGCCTCGACAGAGCGCTGCCATCAGAGGGCGAGGGACGCCGGAGCACTTAGAGGCCATTTTATTGCTTTGCTGTGGTCAAGTGAGGTGCACCGAGCTCAATTCCACCACAACAATGGCAAAGAGGACCGCAGAGACAAAGAGGGCTATCCCTGCTTCTTAACCCCTTCCCTGCCGGGGGGTGGGGGTGAGGGTGGGGGCGGGGGGTACGGACCCGCCGCTGTAAGGGCCGCGGCGGGGAACAGTACCCCCACCCGTCCCTCCGCCCCAGATGGAGCGGCGCGTTCTAATGAGCCGCGTCGCACGCCGGCATCACATCGACAAATTTAGCTGCAGTCAACTGCTTTTCCTGCTCAGGCAGAAGCAGTCGCTGGCTTCACCTAAGCCCTGGCTGCCGCGGTGAGTCTTCTACACCGAAATGCATAATCTCCTCTCCCTCCCTCCTTCTCTCTCTCCCTCTCACCCACCTCCACCTCTCCCTGGTTGGAAACGTGGATAGGCCGGTTCCACGCATTTGCAAATGAATCACACTTATTGTGGAGATTTTTTTCTTCTTCTTCTTCTTCGCCGTCCTGTTTAAAATGGGGAAAAGTGTGAGGTGGGGGGCGGGGGGGGATATCCAGAGATCCCTCTTTTCTTTTCTTCTCTCGCCCTAATCCCGAGGAGGATAAGCTGTGAGGTACACATTGAGGAAGTGCCACAGACCTGCTGGGCTCCGCCACATCCAAACACTACATTCCTCCAGCCTCGCCAATGGACGTACACACACTCACACACAGACACACACACACACACACACACACACGCACAATGAGCCTCTCACACACAACTATGTGATACTCACAGGGTTGACAATGCGTACAAGAGCAGAGACAAAAGCGCCGTCATTACCTCATCTGAAAGCAAGCCTTGAACCACGAGGGTGAAACGCACGAAACACAGAAAATCGGGGGACACAAAATGAATGAATCTGTCAAAGGATTTGGCCCGAAAGACGTCAATTGTGGTCGGCGAATTTCTCATTTCTAATCTCTGTGCATCAAAAAAAATATAATCATCTAAACTAGAACGTGTAAAACTCTGACATTGTAAACGTGAATGGAACAGAGAGCGCAGAGCAGCTCAGTGCGGTGCTCTTTATCTGGCCTGACACACAGACCCAGCACACTGACCGACAAACAGCTGAGCTTATTCACACACACACACACACGCACACACGCACGCACGCACACACACACACGCGCGCGCGCACACACAAACACACGCACACACACCACACAGATATTTCCAGGTACTGCCGATGAAAAAACATAATGGAAATCCATGTCGTGGTGTAGCTTTCAAAGAGTCACAAGGACCAAAAAAAAAAAAGATGGGAAAAATGTAGGATCATCTGACTAGACTGACTGAAATTGTTCTTAAATAAGCTAATAAGTTAAGCAGCTTATAAGCTATACCAAAAAAAAACAACAACATTGAGCTGGGTATTGGTTTGTGTTGGAGAAATGCATTTCATATTAAAAACAAACAAAATTAAAAAAAATCAATCAAAAATGTAATAACTTTAAATATCAACACCATATTAATGGTGCATAGTAATTTACAGATTTAAAAATAATAAAAGATCTAATGGGTAAAAATTTCACATGAAATTATAAATGTACAAAATTGACAATACCACACAGACACACACACGCACACACTTGACACACACGACACACACATTTCCGTTCTGGATACACGGTGCAGATTTACTGACACGGAGC
Source organism: Zeus faber (assembly GCF_960531495.2). Classification (NCBI taxonomy): domain Eukaryota; kingdom Metazoa; phylum Chordata; class Actinopteri; order Zeiformes; family Zeidae; genus Zeus; species Zeus faber. Next base: position 19,676,699 of record NC_137190.1, on the reverse strand, counting down.
AACAATGCAACACGAGGGCCGTGATCACTTCATGGGGCGCAGTAACATGGGGAAAAGGAAGAGGGTGACAAAGAAGGAGAGGGGGATAAAAAGACAGCGAGTGTGTCGTCAGAGTCACAGGCCAGAGGGGCCCACGCATTGTTCCCCGGCTCAGCGTGGGGAGGAAAAAGGCAAAAACCTGGGCCGCCTCTGTCTATGCATCCTCCATGTTTTATGCATTCTGTCCTTTGTGATGATAAGCGCCAGCGCGCGGGGTGGAATGCTGGCCTCCGGGGTCCTAGAGAGGGTGGACTCATGGGGAGGCTGGAGTGCAGCTCTGCTCGATTTTCGCCGCCGCCGCCGCCTCCACCGTGACACGACCGTACATACCCTGCTACACCGCAGCGTCCTACAATGAGAGAATGTGTAATATAGATATAATGTGTGTGTGTGTGTGTGTGTGCGTGTGTGCGTATGTGCGTGTGTGTGTGTGGGTGTGTGTGTGTAGCCCCTATGCCGCGGCCATGCTCTGGCTTTCTAGCACAGCAGTTCAGCAGCGGCATCAGAGACACCCAGCTTCAGAAAAAAAAGCCTGAACCACCACAATAACACAGCACAAATGAGAAATGGTGCATTTGCTCCAAATCTTTCACTAAAGCAGGGATCCCTGCTTAAAAACCACAACGTTCCTACGACTGTACCACTGTTCAAACTAAATGTCTATAGATACGATATTATGAACATTTTCCGTCGGTATCGACTCGTCCCGAGATTTATTTATTTATTTTTGATGGAAGCCGATGAGAGGTCACTCGCACTTGCACGTTTTCTCGACCATAAATCGAACTGATCACAGGGAGATTGTCGCCGGGATCACAAATTGTGCAAAACAGAAATTCCTGCCACCCTCACTTTAGGAAAAAGAAATAGATATAAGGATGGTGAGAAAGAAAGAGCTCAAACAGAGGACAAAGGATGGACAGAATTTGGGTGGAAAGCTGTGTTTTGCTGCATGTGTCAGGGAGCCCTTGTGGCGAGTGGGGATGACTGGTAGTGGATTCAGGTATGACAGCGTGTGCTTCCATGACCACACACACACACACACACACACACACACACACGTGCATACAGACACTGCGGTCGTAGCTCACTTTCTCTCTCACCCACTTTCTCCCTCACCTCACCCCTGGCTTCCCTCTTCACCATGGATCCGTGCACTGCCGGTCTCTGCCGGCTGCAGGACAACTGGAAAAACAAGGCCTGACCTTTTCTGAACTTGCATATTCAAATATATACATGTATAGTACCTGCCAGAATCATTTAGATGGAGGGAAACAATGTCTCACCCTCTGACTCTCACGCAAAGAAATTCTAAATTCTAAAAGGCAACAAAATAAGTAATTTAAATGTTTCTTTATTTTGTTCAGGACAAATAGTAATTAACTAACATCCATATTATTATTAGTGTTATTATATTATCATTATTATTATTATTATTATTATTATTATCATTATTATTATTATTATTATTATTATTCATAATAATATGAATTTAGGCATTATATTTTGAAAAAAGGCTGTATGTATTGGTCCTCCTTTAGCACAACAATAACAATATGCTGAATATCCTGGGGTGCCTGCTCTCTCCTCCCGGGGACGTAGCAATGAGCTCACATAAGGTGCTATAGTCCTCCAGAGGGTCAAAGTTATGTTGAGGGATACAGAGGGAAGGGAAAATCACCGAAAGACAGGTGTGCGTGTGTGTGTGTGTGTGTGTGTGTGTGTGTGTGTGTGTGTATGAGTGAGTGACTGAGTGAGTGAGGGGGGGGGGGGGGTGAGAATGTGGATGAAACGGAGCTTGAAAGAGGAGATATTTACCCCTTCTCCCTGTGACACCTCCCCACCCGGCTGCACCGTGTACATCCTCTGCATTACGTTAGATGAAATATGTTTATTGATAAACATTACCAGACTGTCTCCTTAGTATCAACACAGCGTGTAGTGGTTTGCATAGGGATCCACTTCCTCAATTAATAACACAACCAAGACCGCCTTTTAAACACACATGGGAACAGACCAAACAAAAGCAGTCAATGCCTATAACACTGTGCAACCTGATGAGAAACGTTATTGTCCTCTTATTTCGGCTCTTCCCCATATATTTTACCATAGCCATACAACTAGCAGCAGGGTGAGAGGGAATCTCATTTCAGAGGAAAACAATTGAATTGACAAAATCATTCAAGCAGGTTATTTAAGAAAAATGGAAATGTAAAACACCTCTACCAATTTTACTATGTGCAAATAATTACACTGGAAATGTTAGAAATATAACAAATACAATTTTAGCATATAAAATATAATATTTAAATGTTACACCCACCTAGGGCCCAAAGCTACCTAAAATGTTATATGTTCAAAAACTATAGAAAGATATTATACTGTATTGTCGACACTGACAGAGAACACAGACAAATGTAATGAAATATTTTACCTCGGATAGCTGTAACACATGCAAATGTGGCCATAATGCAGAATTACCTTAATGGAATGACAGCAAATATTTATGTCTCTGTTTTGTAACACAACTAGGAAATGGAGGAGGAAAAGAATGAGAGGAGGGAAAGAGAGAGGGGGGGTATCTCTAGAGTTTGGGCCACCTGTCTATTCCAAAGAAGAAAAAAAACACGTCTTCTGGAGTCAAATATTTCACAAGGCAAGAAAGAGAGGAACAACGCAGAAATAAAAAAAAATGTGTCCAGTGAAGGATAATTCCCCCTCCGCCCGCCTGTGCTCTGGGTCCAGTTATCTTGAAAGATAATGGTGGAGTCGAGTCTGGGAGATGTGGAAGGGGATGTGTTTATCTCATCTCTTCCCCGATCCCTTCTCTGTAGCCCACAGCCATCTGACCCCTCTACGTCAACCCCCACAACATTTCCACCTCCAACCCCAGTCTCCCTTCCCTGCACTATTTAGTATTTCCTTTATGCATACAGGTAACGTCCCACTGAGACCAGGACTCTTTTTGCAGGGGAGACCTATTAACATATACACACACACACACTCCCAATGTACTATTAGACAGATATAGCATCAACAACTAACACATCCAAAATGAAAAAGAATACCATGTCGTCACAGCTATTACTCCGTAATGGCCATGTATAATATTTGAAATTCGTGATTGGTGACTTTAAAGATTAAAAGAAGCCACCCAACACAGAAGCCCACTCTCATAGGGAGACCCACTGTCTTTCTCTTCCTTTGTATGTTCTTTTCATCTCTTTTCTCCCACTTTGTGACCCCTGTTCCTCTGTTTCTTGCTCCCTGACCCCCAGCCTCTCCACCTCCTCCCCTCTTTCTTCTCCCCAACTAGGCACATCCGTCGTTTTTTTTTTTTTTAATTCCCTTTTTTTCCTCCCTTCAGTGTCAACGTAAAAATCTAAGACTGGCTTATTCTTCCTGCAATTTATACTTCCACCTCGTTCAAGGCGACAGGGGCAACAATATTTTTCGGAGCGCGTTTTCTTTTTTGGCACATGAAAGCCTCAAGACGTCCAGGTTGTTAACGTCGTGTTAGAGTTATAAGCGCGTCTCGGTGAGAACTACTCAAATGCGTGGGAAATACCAGGTATTTCGCCCTTATCCTACTTTAAGTTGCTCGCGACGCGTTTCAACGGTCCGCGGCTGATTTGAATCGGACTTCGCGGGTCGGGACACGGTTAATTTATCTGCTATCGACCCTCTTGAACGCAAACTATTCTTACATCCGAGGTCGCGCACGCACACCTCCCCCCCGGGGCGCGACTCGGTGTCGGGCGCCGCCGTTTCCGAGCCCTCGCTGCTCCGTTCTTGTCGCGCAGGAGAACCCGGGGCTCCGGTTTTGAACGCACCACCCTCGTACGCGAACGAACGCACGGCACACACACACACACACACACACACACACGCATGTCGATCGATTTGCATGTGACTCCCGTCGGGGAACGAACACGAAACATCGCCCCCAAAAGACTCGGAACATGCCACAAAAATAAATAAAACACACACACACACACACACACACACACACAAAAGGAGAGAAACACGGACAAAGTGTGGGGAAAGAGAGCGAAAAGTACCAGCGCCGGGGGAAAGGGAGGAACGGATGGTGCATTTCAGAAACGCGTCGGCGTGAGAGGAAACGTGCTTTTTCTTCTTTTAAAATCCAGGGAGAAAAAAAAAAAGGGGAGTTCATGAGCCCCTGACACGAAGAGACCCCCCCCGCAACCACCGTCCCCCCCCACCCCGTCCCCCAAAACCTCCCGGACGCGGTGAGTGTCACGTCTAAATATGAAGCCGGTCAACGGTCCCTCTCTCTCTCGCTTCCCCCACCACCACCACCACCCCCCCCAACCACGGACGGCGCACGGACCCAAGGCTGGACTCGGAGCGCCTTTCCCCGGCTTGCCGCTGCTCCGCAAACAACCCCCCCCCCCCCCCTCAACCCCCCCCCCCCCCTTCTCGCCCCACCACCTCCTCCTCCTCCTCCTCCTCCACCTTCTCCACGTCTATTTTGTCCCTCAAATGTCGTTTCTCCGCGTCGAAAAGCCCCCTTTTTTTCTCCCCCCCCCCCCCTTCTACCACCCCGCGGCTCCCGGAACCATGTTTTGCGGTCTGCTGCTTGAGGACCGCCGCTTCGGAGAAGGGCAATTCCCCCCTTTTTTTTTTTTCCTCCTCTCTTCCCCCCCCCCTCTTCTTCTCCTTCCATTGACCAGAGCGAGGACGGATGTAAACAGATAAGACACAGGTAAAAAAAACAACAACAACAACAACAGAGAGAGAGGAAAAACAAAGGCAAGGAGGAGGAGGTGGGGGGGTGGAAAAAAATAGCGAATTAAAACATCGACTACACTTCCGATCGCCTTGTTATTTCGGGCGGCGCGGGGAGGTTAACGTAGCGGCGGGGGGGGGGGGGGGGGGGGGGGGAAGGAAAAGGCACCGCGGAGACGAGCGAGCCGGGGAGCGGAGAGAGAGAGGGCGAGGGGAACGAGAAGTGTGCGGCGACACGGACAAGAAGCGAGAGAGGAGGAAAAAAAAAAAAAAAAAAACAAGGAGGAGGTGGAGGAGAGGGGGGGGAAAAACAACAACAAAAAAAAAGGAGATCCAGAGAGAGAGGGAGAGAGGGAGAAGAGAAAGGAAAAAAGAAAAAGGCAGAAGTTGAAACTCACAAGTCCTTTCCTCGGATCCTCGCTTTTTTTTTTTAATCCAGTGCCGAGTCGATTCGGCTAAAGATCCCATCCAGGCAAGTCCCCCTTTCGGTTCGGTTTGCGCGTCGGGACGGCCACGAGAAAGATCATTGTTGTGGAGCGTAGTAGTAAAAAAAAAAAAAAAAAAAACGACCAAAAAAAAAAAAAGAGAAAAGGGGACCCGAGGAGGCTGCGGTGATAATAGTTCTATGAGGAAAAAAATAATTCGCGATGCAAAGCAGGGGCGGCGGGTTCTTGTGTCGGAGGGAGCGAGGGAGAGGTGAAAGTGAGATCTGGTGATTGAAAAGGAAGAGAGGGGGGAGAGGAGGAAAAAAAAAAAAAACTCTTTGGATCTTTATTCCTGCTAATTAGTTTCCCTGCAAAAAAAAAAAAAAAAAAAAAAAAAAAAAAAAAAAAAAATGGCTGTGATTAATTCAGTGCGCATGTGCTTCATTACACAGGCACGAAGGGAAGGGCTAATTAGCCGCCTTCTGGATCAATAAGATCCAGCAGAGGAGAGGGAGGGAGGGAGGGAGAGAGAGAGGGAGGGAGAGAGGAGGAGGAGGAGGAGGAGGAGGAGAGGAGAGGAGAGGAGGGAGGGAGGGATGGAGAGATAGATACAAGTAGGAAAAAGAGGAAAGTAATGATCAGGAATTGGAAATATGGAATTAAGAAGAGCGGAAAGTAGGAGTTTGATGAGAGAGAGGGAGAGAGAGAGAGCGAGTGGGAGGGAGGGAGGGAGAGAGAGAGAGAGAGAGAGAGAGAGGGGGGAGGCGCTCGGAGGAGCCGCAGTGCTGCCTCTCTACGCGGACGGCTTTGGTTTTTAGAAGCGTTTTGAAATAGGCTTCTTTTTTTTTTTTTTTATATATATATATGCATATATGTCTTACATTTGCTTGTCAGAAGTCCAAAAAACAAAAAAAAAAAAAAAACGGGTTTCCTTTATTTGTATATCCAGGTTGACTTGGGCTGCTTAGAGGTTGGCGGAGTTTAGAAACGCGGCTCCAACTTATCCAAATTGTTTCACGGGACTATTATCGTGTATCGGAACTATATATTGATCGTTTCGACTGTGTATTTGTAAATAACACGAACAAAAAAAAAAAAACTGCTACACGTGACGAAATAAAATGTTTTTCTGTTTTTGTTTTGTGATAATACCTTATTATGGGCTACCCTGTGTTTATTAGGGGCTTGTGTCGGGAGTGACTGCAGTACTGCCAAGGTGTTGTAGGAGCGCTCACATTCCAGTGCAATGGCATTTTGAAAATATACACATATTCATAGAAAATACTTTTAGGTATCGTACGCACATGACTTACTGTACACAATGTCAGCCCTTTAAATGGCATGTTTTACGTAAAGGCTGCACGTCGGCCGCTGAGTGTCCCAATTGAAACATTTTAAGCGATATGATCCTACACGGGAGGAAAATTATTATTTCCATAAAGAAAAACACTTCCATAAAAATATCACCGAAATAAAGGCAGATAACTGTGTCGCTATTACAATACGATGTGTAATTTAATAATAGGATTATAACAAAAAGGGGTGAATGTATCTGGATGATGGCATGATGAGGGAGCGATGTTTTGGTCTTTTTTTCTTTTTATGTTTTTGTTACAGTGAGAAGCAAGGCATTCACAAATAGGAGAGGTTAAATAAATGTTGAGAAATTGAATCGACTACAGGCTTTTAAAGTGATATGGAACCCTGCAAGTCAAACTCTCACAGATACTTGTTGGAGCTCCTATTGTAAATGTCATGTGGACACAGATGTAGTAATTATATTTAAAATTGTACAACATGCACCGGGGACATTTATACAACATAAAAAACCGACTACATCTTAAGTCAATCAAGGTATGATGATCGTATTAAATGATGAACCCGTTATCACGTCATCTCTGTAAACTGGCGTCAAACTATATGTTTTAACTCGCAATGGTGAAAATAAAAAAAAACAATATATGATAATAAAATTTGAATGACAGACAGAACTGTGTAAATCAAGGTATTTGCCTAAAAATCACACCAGGCCCATTGGCTGCATTTGATGTATTCGGTTAAAATACACAACATGATATCGAAAGGGTATTACGGTTTATTTAGAAGGAAATGTTACGTAGTCGTATGCTGCAATAAAAAACTGCTCTTTACGATATGGTGCCTTTATACTGCTATATATACGTATATATGTGTGTGCGTGCGTGTGTGTGTGTGTGTGTGTGTGTGTGTGTGTATACACACACACACACACACACACATATATATATATATATATATATATATATATATATATATATATATATATACATATATATACATGAGAGAGATAGCTGAGGTTCTGGAGGATTGTTTAATTACTTTATGATTTTGTTTGTTGTTGTTTTTTCTAATCATATATTTGCCAAAACAGTTCCCCCCCATGCGAGCATGTCATTTAGTTTGCTGGAAAACGAAAGAAAACAACAGCCTTGAAGTCCGCAGTGCACTTTGTCGTGATAATGTCATAATTGATTCTTTAAGAAATGGACAATGTCTCACTTTCAGCATCTCTGTACTTAAATATTTACAAGTAACCAGCAGCTTATATCATGTAGCCTGCGCAGGGATTGTTAAAGTCATATTCTATCTATCTATCTATCTATCTATCTATCTATCTATCTATCTATCTATCTATCTATCTATCTATCTATCTATCATCTGATATTATATGGTATAATATGATATATATCGGCTATATATGTGTCGGAGAGAGATATGTGTGTGTATTATATAGCCTATTATTTTAGTTTAACGCAAGTGCGTCTTTTTTAACAGAAATTCAAAATGCGGGGCAGTATTTCCCTTCTTCGAAAATTCTACATAATCTTTGTTTCGAGACGACAGTATTAATCTTATATGTATTAATTCTAATGTTCTTGGCTTGAAAACAAAGGGTGGGGGGGTCGAATGTATTTTTGATATAGTGCATGCTAAATATATACGGCCTTGACAAAAAATGACTATTTGCATTCCTGTAGAAGCCCATGCAGGTATACTGGTGCCCATGCTGGTGGCGGTGGGAATGTGCTCAGGTTCTACCTGCGCGATTCCCTCATATAAATAAGAAAGACGCACGGATGCGCCACGCAGATAACACGTTTCCGCACGGGGAGCAGACGCCAATAATTTCCCCAAAATGAACCGGTTGGAAATAGCGGCACCGGAGGAGTAAATAAACGGACTCGGAACAAGAAACCAAAAAAGGCGGAGGAGGCGCGGTGCCTCTCGCAGGAAGCGTCTCCAGAAAACACTCCAACAATGGAGAGCCCGGCTTCCAGAGCGCGCGCGCGCACGGACGTCGCGCACATTCCTGCACCGCAACACGCGTAGCAGGTCATCCCGACGTGTAGGTGCAGCGGGAGTCAGGCCTACGCGTCTGCAGAGGAGGGGGGGGGTCAGCAGGACGCGCCTCTGCGGGGCGGGGGGCGGGGAGGGGGGGGGGGGGTGGTCGTCGCCGTGCACGTGCCAGCCTCAATAGGCAGCCATTGACGAGTGGCATTGCGAATTCAACACAACCTGTGGCTATGACGAGCCCGTGCGTGTGACAAAGAGGAGGAGAGAGGAGAACAACTTGTAAAAAAACAAAGAAAAAAAAAACATGCCAAACGCTCCTTGTGTCTGGGGCCGCATGGAAGCATGGGAGCATGGCAGCATGGCAGCATGGCAGCATGGAAGCATGGCAGCATGGAAGCATGGCAGCATGGAAGCATGGAAGCATGGAGGCATGGGAGCATGGAAGCATGGAGGCATGGAGGCATGGAAGCATGGCAGCATGGGAGCATGGAAGCATGGCAGCATGGCAGCATGGGAGCATGGAGGCATGGCGGCATGGGAGCATGGAAGCATGGCAGCATGGGAGCATGGAAGCATGGCAGCATGGCAGCATGGGAGCATGGAGGCATGGCGGCATGGAAGCATGGCGGCATGGCGGCATGGCGGCATGGAGGCATGGAGGCATGGAGGCATGGAGGCATGGCGGCATGGAGGCATGGCGGCATGGCAGCATGGGAGCAGTTTGACCGTCGCACAATCGCAGGAGGAACAAAACAGTCCATTCAGGCGCAGCGCGAGGCCGGGCGTCTTTTGTAACGCGCTCGCGCCGCGTGCACCGTGGCGCGGTGTCACGCGCGCGTGCACGCTCCCGGTGTCTAAACTTGAGAAATGATTTTCCTTCCCGTTGTTCATGTTTTATTTTTTTATTTAAATTTAGCTTGTTCCATTCGTGCATCATTTCGTCCTGCCCATTGGCAGTGCTGGGTTTTCTCTCTGTGTGTGTGCGCGCGGGCGTTCGTACGCGTGCACGCGGACGTGTGTTTTTGACGCGTTCGCGTCGTGAGCGGGGATTCAGTAAAACAGAACTCAGTAAACGCGAAGGCACCGCACCTACGTAAAAGCTGCTGACTGGGTCATTTTAAGAGGTTATGTTTTTGGATTCCAGCTGAAAGGGCTTGTCTTTGCTGTTTACCACCTTGACATCGCCGTGCACATGCACTTGTTTTTGTTGGATTAGTGGAATAAAAATGATAACAATCGTGATGTTGAAAAATAGATGTTAAAATTATTGTGAAATATATATATTGAAAATTAATTATATGCGTGTGTGTGTGTGTGTGTGTGTGTGTGTGTGTTGTGTATAGGGGTGTTCTGGCATAGCAGTAGTGTCATACCACGCAGGGCGTCCGGCTGTGTGTGTGTGTGTGTGAGTGTGTGTGAGTGCGTGGGGCAGCCAGGCGCTGGGAGCGCCCTCTGACGTTCAGCCTGACCACGGGGCGCTGGGCGCGCACGGACGCTCCCCTGCACGGAACCCCGCGCACCTGAGCGTGCGCGCAAAACAAAAAACTCACACCCCGAACACTGTACATTCGGTCGGATCGATTATGAATCCACGCAGTTGCTTTGCACCGGGGCGGGGGGAAAAATATTAATAAAAACGAGAATAAAAGATCAACGTAAATACCGTCTCATATATACATATGTACAGATAGATATTTCTCATTATAAATGACCACGCATTAATAACGAGTCCAGCCGAAATGAATAAAAATAAAACGACGCATTTCAGAAATACAAACATGTTCTTATAAGACGATCGTTGATCAGTAATGAATCTTCAAAGTGTCATGGTCGGGTCACACTGTGGAGGTTGAAGTGCACCATGTTCCGTCTGGAGAGATACGTCTTATCCACTCAGAACCCAAAACGGAACAAAACAAAGTGTTGTTTTGGAAACATTCAAGGCAGCGCTGGAACGCCTTTTCATTTCCACAATCGAATGCTCCAATCTCATCTTATAGACAGAAGATTTACTTGCAGGACCGGAATGCGAATTATGCCATGGTCTATCTGGTCTCAAACAAAGTAAAAATGTTTTAACTTATAATCGCGTTCAGAATGTGTTCTTGATTGTACATGTTAGAAACTATACAAACTCAGATTATGCTGCTTATGTTCTGTTGTGCATAAATATGCTTATTAGTATTTTTTTTTTCTTCATATTAATCAATGTTGTTTTTTTTGTTTTTTTTTTTGTTTTGTTTTCTGCTAATGTTCCAGTCGGTATCAAAACGCACTCACCACAAACCAAAGTTGTTTGTGACAGGGACGTTATTTGCATGCAAACAGATTGCTTTAAATTGTTCTTATTCTGCCTTGTGTGATTTCTTTTCTCATTGTCTGATTAAAGCAGCCGTGGAACTAAAAGGTTTTGTTGATTATTTCAGTTAGAAAATAATGTGTTTTGTCAGCAAATAGAAATGACTAATTTGGAAAAAAAAATAAATAAATAAAAATAAATATATATATGTATCACTCTTGTTCTAAATAAAATTGAATCGCAATCTGTGAAATGCTTGTTTTCGTTTTTTTTTTTTCTTCCCCCAATATTACACTTAATGATGACAGAGAAATTATTCCCAACGAAAATTAATTTCTCGATTTTGGGACATTATTATACATAACGGTGGGTGATGCACGCAGGCTGGAGGTGCAGGGAGGTGCACGGTGAGTTTGAGGAATAAAGAGTAAATATTCCGAGATGGCGTCTGGTCACTGCACTTCTCATTTCCATGAGAAAAAGCAGACATATCAAGCCCACTATCTCTTTCATTTACTACACGTCCTGCGACTACCTTTTTAATGAGCTTATGCATAATTCAGAAAACACTGTTGACGTTTGCCTTTGAAAAAATATATAAATAACGGCCATGTCATCTATTTTTTAAGATGTTTCTGATTTTTGAATAAAATAAAATAAAATGAAAAAAAAAAGCTTAGTAAAAACAACAACAACGTATTTTGTTATGTTGCGTGTATTGTAGGCTACTTGAAATTGCGGATATTGTCGTGTGTGTGTGTGTGTGTGTGTTGTGTGTGTGTGTGTGTGTGTGTGTGTGTGTGTGTGTGCGCGCGCGCGCGAGTGTGTGTGCGAGTGCTTGCGTGTGCGTGTGACGGGATGGAGGTTTGGGGTTCAGGGGTGGGGGTTTGTAAATCCTTGTGTCAAACAATATTTGAAAAAACGTAAATTGGGAGACGGTAAAAATGTATCTTAATTTTTAAAGACCTCCATGTGTGTATTGATAACGATAATAACGACGATAATAATGATAAGAATAATAATTAAAATAATAATAATCGCAATTAATGCAACAACAATACTACTACTACTAATAATAATAATAATAAAAAAATAAAATAAAATAATAATAATAATAATAATAATAATAATAATAATAATAATAATAATAATAATAAAACAGTGTTATACCTGGCTTATGTGGCTTTTGCTAAACTGGGATATAAACTTAGCCTCATCACCTCCATCCTACATCTAAGGATCCTCTTATTCATCCCAAAAATCAGGTAAGGAATTAACTAGTCAACTAGTCTAATATCAAACCAGCGATTGAAACACCAGTAAAGCAGTGTCCCCCCCCAGTCATTGGACCAAGCCTGCAGACCACCGATACCAGCAGAAAAAAGAAGGTAATTTACTAATAAACAACCATTAAAAATAGCCTGGTAAAATTCACAGCACACCCTAGTAAAAACGATGAGAACATTTGATTTTCCCATTAATAGGCTGTGCTTACACATATTCAGCTACAATAAAGAGAATTGCTAAAGCCTTAATAAAGGTATAATAAAGGTACTATGTCGAGAGTAGGAAATAAGAAAAAAGCAAAGGCCCCTGTTGATGCATATTTCAGGTCTGTGGGGACAGATAGTGAATAATGGACACAATGTGAGAGCTGCTGTCATGGGCTGGAGGTGAAAGACAGGCGTGACTTCTGGGGTTTTACCCTCCATAGAAGGGGGGGGGGGTCCCAAATCAGAGCCATATGACCACTTCAGGCAACAGCAACAAAGCTGGCTGAGATAAAACCACTGGAGAGAAAAAAGGGGGGAATCACGGATCCCTAGAATTGCAGAGCTATTAAAATACCATTTTGTGCGAGATGCACTTGCACTTGAATAATCCTGACCTAAAAAGTGTGTTTTTTTTTTTTTTCCACCAAGATGATGCCGAGGAGAAGCCTCAAACAGCACATGATGAGAGATGACAGGTGGAAGCGGACTCAGAAGGGCGGCCCACATCCAGGATTATCGCCAAGGGTCAAAATCTAAATCCTCTCCATGCCTCCATATTATCCCATCTACATCACTGAAGTCAGACCGCAGAAATCTCACATGCACGCACGCACGCACGCACGCACGCACGCACGCACGCACGCACGCACGCACACACACACACACACACACACACACACACACACACAGGCCATGATCGTAATTTTCTTTTAAATGAAATTCATTAAATCAAACCTAGTCAGATTTAAGTATGAAGTGATAATGCAGAGAACTGAATACACTCGAGCAAATGCTGATAATCAGAGAATAAACCCCACAAATAGATTTGACGCTTCATATCCATCAAAGTGCAGATGTAAAGGGCATGAAACAACAGCAGCCAGCACTAATAATAGAATGCAAAGATATAACCAGGAATAATGACCATAATATTGGATTTGCCTTTTGATTTACCTTTACCTTGACACAGGCTCCTGCAATAGACTGCCCTTCCAAAGACAAACAACTCACACCCACACACTCTCAAAGCAAATGTTGAATGGAGTAATGGCAGAAATGACACCATGCTGGATCCTTTTCCGAACTCAAAACATGACAAATTTTTCACAGACGTGTAAACCCACTCCTGGAGCTGAAAAAAAATAAATAAAAAATCACGCATAAATCCATTCCTTCCGAGTTTTGTGAGGCTGTAAAACCGCGCGCGACACCGACCTCGTCCCTTAGAGCGAAGGATGAAGCCATTTTGAGTGAGTGTGCGAGTGTGAGCTGAAAGTAATTGCAGGTGACAACGTCAGGTGAGGTGCATTCTGGGATGTTTGAACCTCAATAGCGCCGAACCACCAACCAGCTGATTCAACCATACCAGCTTTTAGTGTATGTGCATGTGTGTATGTGTGTGTGTGTGTGTGTGTGTGTGTGTGTGTGTGTGTGTGTGCGTGCGTGTGTTTGTGTGTGTGTTGACCTCATGTGTTATTAACACCATTAAAATCCATTGAACTCGTAGGGTTCATATCAAGCATGCAGAAAAAAAAAATCATGCACTCATGCATTCCTTTCCATTCACTACAACACGCAGTATCCTGTGTCTAAATGTGTTCAAATGTAAATACTAGTGTGTTGGATCTGTGCGCCGCGGTGCGGGCTCCGGCCGGCAGCGAGCTTTGCTTCTGCAGCCGAGCATGAATGACATCTACAACAGTAACTGTGACCTGCATCACGCGCTCCAGATTAACTCTCCGGCCGATTCGACTCCGCTGTTCTGCTGAGTGAATCCTACACACATCGCAAGTGTTGCAATGTGTGTAGCCCTAACCCCGAACTCCTTTCAATCGAATATATATTAAAGTATTATAATAAATATTTTTCACAGTATTCAGTCGCCGGGTCTTGTGCCACTGGTGCCGGTGGTACAGTACAGACAGACTCGCTGCTGCGTTCCTCGTGTTGTGCCTCATTTTCTGTACGTCTTTGTATATTATCTAGAGCTTATTCAATGCATATTTTGGGTAGAAAGATACAACCACCCCCCAACCCACCAAATAAAATATCCCTGCCCTCCAAAAGGTCACACCCTGCCTTTGGTCACATGAGAGACGCCGATGTGACATTCTCTGTGTATCACACTTTAATTCACCCTGCGTCCATTTGTTAAGTCAAATTGTTGACTGGTTCTCGCTTGTTTTGAGTTTTGCATAACTGCATAATTATTTATAATAATTTTTATTTTTTTTTCCCAATTAAATAATCTATTTTTTGCTTATTTCATTCAGTTACAATGATTGAATATTTGAGTCATAACACTGCTGCAGTGCCTCAAAACCAAATCTCGCAGTTTTTATTAGTTTCAAATCATATGGAATATATTGACAATTTGTCATTGTAACTGGCTTAAAAAACGTACGAATCAAAACAATGGGAAGTGTATAAATGGATTTGTCATGATGAAATATTTCAGGATAGTACAAGCATAGGACTGTTCTTGTGTCTGTCTTCCATTTCTGACAATTTAAGATTTGAAGACAAATCTATAACATTTAATATATAAATAAATGCGACTTTAAACATTTTACCTCCGAATTGAATGTTAGCTTGTTTTTGTTTCTGCGCAAATTTGATATATATATATCAAACTATTCAAAAAACGTATAAAAAGCTTCTAAATTGATTAGATGCGGATGCGAGAAAAACAAAATATTTGCTTTGATTCCGATTTCCAAGTTCCGAGTTTTTTTAATCTCTTACGTGTACAGTGTGTCTCTGAGAAGGACAATCCTTATTGAAAAGTGTTTAAATGATTCTTTGTGTGAGCAGATAAACCACATCATTCTACTTAGGATGGATCTGAGCCCCGAAACACTGAGATATTTGCAATGTTAAGCACATGTATTTGGTCGGGGGTGTTTTTTTCCCCCAACACGCTCTTTCACACTCCGTGCCAACAGCACTAGCATCTACTGTTACTATACATCCCTTTAAGTCATACAGAGCTGCCACGGCCCCACGGTGATTAAATGAAATATAAATATAAACTGGCAGTCCAGTGTACTTTGAACATCCACACGAGATATAATGCATGCAAATAGAAAATACAACATCCACTTTGTCTAGGTTTTTTTTTTATCTTCTGTTTATAATGTGTGCAAACATTTCTAAAAAAAAAAAAAAAAAGTGTGGGGAGGGGGGGGGGGGGGGGTTGGAGGTGGAAGAAATTGCTTTTAACATATTCTGCTCAGAATTGGAAATACGCCGTATGGGCCCTCGCTGTCCAATTACATATATCTTTCATGTATGAAATCATGCATGTCTTCCGAGGGGGGGGAGGCAGGACAAAGGGTAATCCTGAGCGCCGTGCAGCCCACATGAAAAATAAGGGGGTCCCGTGTCAGAGCCCTGGTGCCTTGGGCGAGAGAGAGAGGCAGCTCCATCAGCGCCCGGGCCGGGGAGGGGAGCAGTAATCCTCCTCCACCCTCCACTCCTCGTCGACTCCACTCCTCCACTCCTGCTGCTTTATCTGCCTCCTGTTTCGGAGGCAGATGACCCTTTGGGCCCCGCGACGGGCTCTTCTGGGAAAGACACGTTTGAGTACCACGTCCGTAATTAGCTCCACAAAGATGAATATTGTTTTTTCTGATGCTTTGAAGTGTTTTATTTACTCCCGACTCTAAAAGCCATCCTCAAAAAAAAGAAAAAGGAAAAAAAACTGCACGCAAAAGTCGCCAAATACTTCTATTACGTTGCTTATTTACCCACTTTATTTCAGTCTCATTTTTTCCCCAACAAAGGCTTGTTGCTGTGTATTTATAATTTGCAGCGACCTAAATAGTGTAAAATTGCTTTGAACTTTTTAAACAAAGGCCCCGAGCGCTTCAGAGCGCTGGAGTCACTGCTCGTCGCCGGCATTCTGCTGCTTTGTCTGCCATGTTTTCAGTTTTATTTGCTTAATTCCATAAACACAATTTATTAAACACAATCAGGAGTATTTACAGAGCACAAATAACCTAATTCTCAGCAGCTTGAGAGCTAAAATGCAGACTGTTTTATCTTTTCGCAGGGAGGCAGAAATCCTTTACCCCCCCCGTCAGATACACAGGCTGGGTTCTACGCCCCTCGCGGAACCCCCCCCCCCCCCCCCCAAACTGTGATTTTAAGAAACAACAACAACGACAACAACAAGTCGATGATGGAGAAATAAATAAAACGAACCGATTTACTTCTCGAGGAGGAGTGACAAAACACGCGATCAAGGGCAATGCGAGGTTGGGCGCGAAGACTCACTCGAACGTCTCGGTTTGTGTTGCGGGCCCCGTGATAAATGTGTCCAAATTTGAAGTCTCCCAAATATATAGTCAGACCCCGGATACAATCGTCCGCACACGAATATGTAGCAAGAACATTCTATTACCGTCCGTGCCTTAATGCTAATGAATGCATACAATGCATATCGTGGACTAAGTGTTCATTTAATGAAGGTACATGGTGGTTTGGTCACACCCTTCACCAAAGCTGAGTTGCTGCACTTTTTCCTCCCGTTTTCCATCAAAACTACGAGGCACCAGAACGTCGCCCAGGGGGCCACCCATCAACAGAGCAACGTCCACAATATTCAGAGCCTCTAATCTGACGGGAACAAACAGGTGAGAACAGCATAAAAGGCGGCCATTTATCAGCCAGCCTTTTGTGTGTGTGTGTGTGTGTGTGTGTGTGTGCGTGCGTGCGTGTGTGTGTGTGCGTGTGCGTGCGGACGACCCCCGGCTTCAAAGCCCCGGAGAAGTTAAAGGGCTCTGGGCTCGGACAGCAGGAGCAGCAGAGACTTCACAGCCTTACCTGATGGGGTTTTTGGTTTGAGTCGCCGCCACACGGAAGCCTCTCTGACTGCGTCTTCTTTTTAAGTGTGGGGTTTGATGTCGGCGGGCAGAAAGGTCACGCCCTCCCGGTCACAGCAGGTTAGGTGGAGCGATGGCGGATGGCCACGGGCTATTGCTAATGTCAAGACTTTTTGTCTCTTTCTTTGTACACACATACAAACTAAGAATAATGTAAAGCTATTGGTCTTGGTGCCTGGGCACCTTGAGAAGTTTTGGTGGGATACTCCTAGAATTCCAGGTATTTCCAGGGTTTTTTCCAAAGCTATACGGATTTGGGTTATTTTTTTGGGGGGGGGGGGGGGTGGGGGGGGGACTCCCAGTGTCACAAGAGAAGCAGTGAAGGGTTCAGGATCGCGCCATCACCTGGAACAGAAGAAAAAGACAAAAAGACAAAAACGGTGACATTTCTGAGTAGGAGACATTTGAAAATAATCTGAATTGAATGTAGTTAACCCTTTAAATCCCAGTAGAAAGTAATATCTCTCAGCAGACGACAACCAGAACAATGACTCCTACGTCTGTAAATTAACAAGCGCTTTTTCTTTTTTTTTTGAGCCATCAAAATTAATTTTATTTATTTGTTCCAGCGCCGGACGGCATCTTATGGCTCCGACGTTACACAAAACAGTAAATGGATTGCTGCGAGTCATTTCTCTTCTCATACCACTGACGGCTTTTAGAATGAGACAAGGAAGAGATTTCCGGAGAAACTTAATTTCCCTGTAACCAGAACAAGACTTATTCCTGTAATATTGTGCAGAAGCGCCTGCTCTGCGGAGGATCTCTGGCAGACGACAACAAAAAACTCCGCAGACAATTGATATTTACTCGGCTGTCAATTCCAGAGCTGATAAAATAAAAAAATAAAAAAGTTTTCAAAATAAAAAAACAAACAAAAAAACCCCAAAAAACGACGCGCACGATTCTGGACGCCGGGTGAATGCGCTGGGCGTGCGCTGGGAGGGGCTGGACGGTGTCATCTCGGCGGAGATCCGGGGAGCTCGTGAACACAAGCAGCTGGCCGTGCTCGCGGAATACCGCTTTTTTTTTTTTTTTTACGACTGTGTTCATTTGGCAACATTGCGAGACTATTATTACCTATGCAGTTAAAGACCTCCTCTAATTGTTCCCAGGAGGTTCCGACTTTAATGTTGATAAGCAGCTGCAGGGGGGCGACATTTAAACCAGAAGCCACAAAACAACTTGACCCCGAAGTTCAGGCGGCCACGGGTTTGGAAAAGAAAATTGAAGAAGAGGAGCCGGCGCCGCGGGCGAGAGGGAGAGAAAATAGAGAGATGAGTCGAGGATCGACTGTATAGGATGATGATCTCACAGGCAGCTTACGGGCCGTGGGTTAAACAGTGGCAGAAAGCAACAAACTTCAAGCACCGTGTCATTCAAGTACATTTTCCAAGTATCTTAACTGACTTAAGTCCATTCAGTTTGACTTTCGACTTTTACGCCGCATGACTTCAGTGAAAGAAATGAAGTCTCGATTCCCGTATCGGGGCGTCAAGTTTTTTTCTTTTATTTTAAGATCTTATGCACGCTTAAGAGCAAGTACTTAAATACTTGTACTTACAGTATTACTTCTTCCACCGCTGGAAGCCGAGCCTGTTATCTTATGGAGCGTTTGGTTACAATCACTTAAAGCCTCAAACCGTTCCCTACAACCTAAACAACACATCACTGGTTAATCAATAGCAAACTAATTAGGTTCTCCATATAACGTCAATACGACAGAAAGCAGGAGTTTAAATGAGTCGTATTACGAGTGGCGCTCTAATCCCGCCCCCCACCCCACCCCCTCCGCCCGCTCCGTCCGAGGCCGTGACTTCCCAGTGTGTCGGGGGCGACCTGTGGGAGTGTGTGTGTCGGATCAATAGCCCACCAACAGCAGGGCCGCAGGCCATCCCTGACCCAGGCTTATTGATTAGGCCCGGCTCAGCTGCCAATAGCAATGTGCTGGATGTGACACCGGGCTGAGACCAGACAGCAGCGGAGGAATCTGGATTGCCGGTGGCAGCCCCACAGCACACAGCAGATAAAAGTCAATTCCACTTAACCAAATCACTGACAACTAAATAGTTAGCGGAGTGAAGGACGCTGAGGGTCCCCGACGGCAGCGTCTGGTCTGGTGGTGGGGGTGGTGGGTGGGGGTTCCCAGCCCCTGACCCGTGTGTAGGAGTGCAGGGGCCCGCTCTGAGAAACATTGTGACATGTGCAGCGCAGTGTTTGTGCAGGAGGCACGACCTCCGCCCGCCAAAGAGCTCGCCCGGCTCTGAACCCCGCCGCCCGCCTGCATATTCCACTTGCGCACGAAGGCAAAACGGGTCGTTTTTTTAATCAATAGTTACGATGAAAAATGTTTTGGGCTTTTTATCCGCAAGCCATAATGCATAATGCAAATTCTGTAAATATGATTGATAATAACGATGGACTTCTACGTCAGGGCCCAACGCTAACTTCTGGAAGTGGTTGCCGAGACCGATCAAATGATTGCTGAATTCTTTATCATTTCATAATTGAGTGATAATAATCCTTTACAATTATAATCCAAATTTAAATATTCTCACTTGTTTGACCATTTTAGATGGAGGGAATCAATGCGCCAGGATGACTCATTTTCTTTGGCAGAAGTTTCTAAACACACAGAGGTGCACTGTGTTTATTTATGTTTTTGAACGCATGAAAAGTGGTTGAAAATGTGGCATGGGGCAACCAGATGGGGTGGTTGACAATCGCCCAAATCTGGTTGCTCTGGGCAACAGCCCAACTGTCAAACTGTGATGACAAACAGTCCAACTGAACTTGCCCAGTTGCCTAGGGCAACTGTTAATGTCGGGCCCTGTGTATCTTCTGCTGCAATACGTTTAATTTTACAGGAAATATGTCTCACGTCAGCAGGTTTTTCTCAGTGTTGCCTTCAGAAAAAGGGCATTTCCCACCACGTTTCCTCTCCCTGCGGAGGTGTGTTAACAGTCCAACTGAACCCGGGTCGCTCCATGTCGATCCGTCTTGCTGGCGGTCATTACCAGTCCATATTAGAGTAGTTTACATGTCACTTTACGGGCCCCTTGCCTATTGGAGGTAATTCTGCGGCCGCTGCCTCCTTGTGTGTTCAGCACCTATCTACGTCTCCATATCTCTCCCGGTAATTGCCGACTGACAGAAAGGCAATACTGACCACTTCATTAGGGGCCGTCCAGACGGACCGGACCCCCGGCCCGCAGCTCCTAGGTCACTCTAGCCACGGTGACCTTATCTGCCTCCGCCGTCAGGGGGTCGCTCACCCAGAATTTACAAGATGTGGGCTGAAGATGCCACGGGTGCCACGCGACAAGGTCACAGACTGCTTACATCAGGTATTGATCACAGTTTGTCTACTTCAGTTAAGAGCGGCCTAATCTGGTAACACCGGGGTCTCAGGGGCAAAGGCCTTAGTGGAAAGTTAAGCACCGCAAGCGCGGGAATTGATGGTTCCGGAAAGCGACGCCGACAGCGGCACCGCAGGACGACAGAGGTTCTGAGGATTTTTTTTTCATCAAGGAGGTCGGCGATGAAAGGCTGGAATGGTGTAAAAAATTAAAGCGGAATTCAAATGGAAACTGTAATCGGGGGAAATGGGACAAATGAAACCGTAGATAGCACACAGAAAGCCACACGGAAGTTCAGGCCATTTCGGATTTTTTTTTCCTCTCATTTTCTTAAAATCATGACATTCATAGGAAGTTGACCGAATGACGGATTTTCACCTGGATAATCGGTTACGTCTCGGAAACTGAATATAATTAAGGACAGGTACTTCAAAAAGTCAACTTAAGTACAGTAACAAAGTTCCACGTGTATGTTTACTGTTTTGGGAGCACAGCATTGTGTGTGTGTGTGTGTGTGTGTGTGTGTGTGTGTGTGTGTGTGTGGAACCCTCTATGTACATACTAAAGGATCCCTGGCGCTCGTTAGATCTCGCTGCTCGGCTGCCGCTCACACGGAATCGCAGCAAAACGACAGCTGAGCCGCGGCGCTGCCGACACTCGGAGCCGCACTTTATTATGCTTTGTTCCTTTTAATCAAAAAAAATATATATATAAATAAATAAATAAAAATCGACGCCGAGAGATAACCCGGTTTTTAAAAATCCAGATAAACAGCAACGATTGCGCCTTTAAATAATAAATGACCCCCCCACCCCCCCACGCGCCCCCGCCCGCCTCCTACAGACGGAAATATAAGTGAAAATAATTGAAGACAACAATGTCCCGTACGAGTCCTACGTGCGGCGGTGCTGATTCAGAATCCGCCGCAACTTCAAACGCGCAGTCATAAAGAATGGATAATCCCTAAAAGAGAGGCGTGCGTCTGTTTACATTTTTCCTTCTAATTAAGGCGACGGGACGGGGGTCTACCTTTGTTAAAGTTGATGTGTGTTTGTTAGACTTCCAGGGGAACCGGAGCGCCGGCAAATTAGGAGCGCAATACAAAACGGAACAAACAATAACACTCTAATATGATCCGCAGTCAAGGAATAAATATTTCACAATCTGTCTACATTTGACACCCTCGCTCTCAGGCGGAGAACAAAGGGTTTCCGAGACGACGCGTTTCCCCCGATCTGGGTCTTTAGACAATCAACCTTTTCTGACCGGCATTAATTCACAGGAAGGGAAGGAGAGAGAGAGCGCGCCGCCGCGTAAACCGTCCTCGACTCGCTCCGATTTTTGCGTGGGCTTTGTTTCCCCGCTCTTCTTCCTCGTCAGACGGCAACTTTGTGCGTCCGCTTTCGGGAATCGGAAGCGCCGGGAAAACCGATCGGGGAGAAAAGTTAACAAACGTCCAAAGTTAAGGCGAAGACGGAGGACGGGGGGAACGCAATCGGAGGCGTGAACGGGGAACGGCGCTGTTGGGTGGCGCGTTGATTTATCAGAGATGGCGGCGTAAGGACGTCCGGTAATAATGACGGTCATTATTACAAATGAGAGTTGTATTTTTGGTCAGGGCACAGTTTGGGTTCGGGGGGGATTTCCAGGCATTTTGTGTGTGTGTATAATTACTGAAAATAATAATAATAATAATAACAACAATAAGGACGCCGCTCACACAAGGGCGGCCGATGCTCTGACACAATTAGAAATCATTAGAAAGGGGGAAAATAATCCTTCCTTACAGTGTGTTCAAAAGAAAACTTTAATGATATGTCTTGATTGGCCCTCGCCGAGGAGATAATAAGCACTCTTTCTTCAGAATGGACTCCCAAGATTATGTCTTTAAGTTCATGAAACGGGGCCCCGCCAGCCTGGATGCTGCAGATTTGAGGATTAAGATAAGCTGACCTTTCATATTCTGTTTCTATGTATAAAAGATGAAGTTTGCGGCTCCTCATCACATTAGACCTTATCGGCGGTCCGAGCCTCCGCCAGGGCCCTTTGAACGCCACAATGTAAGAGGGCTCCTCAGGACCCCCGCCGTAGGATTACTGTGTGTGTGTGTGTGTGTGTGTGTGTGTGTGTGTGTGTGTGTGTGTGTGTGTGTGTGTGTGTGTGTGTGTGTGTGTGTGTGTGTGTGTGTGTGTGTGTGCGTGTGTTTGTACAGTATATGCTTGTTTGTTTTTTGCTATAATCCCGACTTAAAAAAACCCAACAAATAATACAAAGTAAATAAGTGAATAAATAAATAAATCAATAAATATATAGAGTATGCTGTTGTCCATCGCCATATAAGATGGTGTATGTGGAATAAAGCATATTTTGGGGGTAATGTCTAAAATAATGCCAACCCTAACCGTAACCCTAACTAGGTTGAACAAAGGATACAACACTATTGTCACTTCTTTTGAGCGGAACGATCACTGAAACAGTGCTTTGTCAGGTGGCAGGTTGTGTCCGTGCCCTCAGTTGCCCACTGTAGATACTGTGGACAGGATGAGTGGAAGCCAGAGCAGTGAGAAAGGAGGAATACATCGGGAGGGGAGGGGACACAGGGATTTTATCCAACTAGTTGATCCAAATATTAGTTAAACTGCATGGATCCAAGTCGTGGTCACCTACATTAACCAAATACCCGGTTTCACTGTTTTTGTGACAAGCCTCACCTCGCTCCGTAGTCCACATTTCATGTTAGAATTGGGAGTTTGAAAACTGGATTAAAGTACTCAAAGCCTAAATTTGGCCTTGAACAATTCGTTAGAGGTCAGTGTGTAAAACTCAGATTCCTGTGATGCACACAAGTTAGGGTGTTTTTTTTTTTTTATAGTGCATCAGTCAGCACTATGACAGGGAATTCACATGTGCTATGCACAGGTCCCACATGTGCTTTTGTTTGTGATTTACATGTGAATCACATGTTCTCACCTGTAATTAGTCCCAAAAATAAAATTTTTCCCATGTTTTTGACCTATGGACGCATGTGATTCAATGCGTAATGTCACTTTTGACGACATGCGGTCACATGTGCTCTTCACATGTGAAATCGTGTGACATTTCACGAGGGGTCGTATAGGCTTCACACGCGCCAACATCCTCAGGTTTCTCCGATGTGGGAAGCAATGTTTTCCGCAATAACTTGCAGCCCAGCTCTGCAGGGACTTATTTTCATAACCTGTATTATTTTCTATTGTAAATATTCAAATCCAGATCTTAAATCCCGGGCTTAGCGAGAAGAATAGCCAAAAACAACATGCGGCTCTTCTGCTACCCTCTACTCTCCTCTATAGAAAATCATTATGAAGATTAATACAGGAATTGCTCAGAATGCGCAGATGAGACTGAGGGACCGAGAGGAAAAATAATACACTCCTGTGAAAGGCGGCGGAATGGAAATTTGGTCAAGGATCCCAGGCTGTTTTGTTCTTTATTTGTTGGGTGTTTTGACACATTCTGCATTTCCTCCTTTTGGCACTGAATTAATATTTGACGCTTGAATATTAATCCCGATTCAGGGGTGGATTAGTTTTGCCATTGTCCCTTCCGAAAAAAAAAGAAAAAAAAGAAAAAGAAAAAGCCACTGACATGGAGAGGGAATCTCTACCTCGGTGCCCCCCCCCCAAACAAAGACCCCTGCACCCGCTGATAACGCCCGGACCCCCTACCCCACTCACATACATGTTGGGTGCTCCGTATCACACCGTCTCCTTTTCCCTTCCCCACTCCCACTAAACCCTACCCCTTTCTACCACCCTCTCTCTCTCTCTCTCTCTCTCTCTCTCTCCCTCCCTCTCTCGCTCTCTCTCTCTTAAAAAAACCCCCAAAACGTTACCGTGGTAGATTCGCGAGGAAATTGTGCCCTTAAACTGCGCCTCTTTCCCGGCTTATACCCTGCGTTTTTCCAGAGTTTATCAAAGAGTACAATGGGGATGTGCCTCCGCCATTATTCTCCGGGCGAGAACAGTCATTTAAATGCACTCGTACCAGCTCCGCCGCCTCAATCTGGAGCAGAGAGAGATGAAAATGCGTTTACAAAAAAAAAGAAAACGCGTGGCATTACTGTGTTGACCTTTTCCCGTTCTCCTGGTTTACAAACAGCTGTGAAGCTCCGTCCTCTGGGCTCGTTGTACATCACAGACGGAGGCCCGCCACGCCTAAATGAAGGGCTTCTTCCGGCGAGGCGGCGGCGTCCTCTCAAAAACGGTTAAACACATACGACGCTTGTGTCCTTTCATGCTACAAGGTAAAAAAAAAATAAACACACACATGGGTGCAACGTCCATACCGGATGCCCATGCATGGAAACATTTCCTCCCGTCATTTACTTTGTCCACAGAATTGTGTGTGTGTGTGTGTGTGTGTGTGTATTCGGGTTTTTGGGGTTTTTTTTGTGAAAAAGTGATTATTTTTAATTTGTGAGGGACGGTTTTATTTGGATTTATGCTGATATCTACACAACATCAAATCAGCTCCCTTTGGCTCTAATGCAACTTTTTCCCTCACTGAGAAAGTCCATTCATAAAAGCTCATAAAGGGACCGGAACACACACACACACACACACGCACACACACACACACACACGCACACACACACACACACACACACACTCAGTTTTCATGGTATTGTGAAAACAGATGGTTACGCTGGGCTGAACGCTAACAAGGAGCTGAGAGGATGGAGAGACAGAGAGGGAGGAGGGGTAGAAGGAAAGGAGGGAAAAGAAGGAAACGTTGTGACAATGGAAGGCGGGAGGAGAAGGAACAAGACAGGGGGTAAGGAAGGCAGGGAAGAAAAGAAGAATGGAAGAAACAATTGGTCAAACACGCAACCGAATGAAAGGCAGGAGGAAGGGAGGGAGGAAAGAAAGAAGGAAGGAAGTAAGGGAAGGAAAGAAGGGAAGGAAGGAGAGAAGAGAAGGACGACAAGGGTGCAAACAAATGCTCAATATTCAGCTGATAAATATATAAATTTGGGGTTGAAGGAAGCGAGGAAGGGAGGAGAGAAAGAAGTGGGAGCAAAGAAATTATAAAATGCGAAAACAAATTGAAGGAAGGAAGAACGAAAGAGAGGACTGATGGATGAAACGCAGGAAGGAACGAACGAACGAACAAATGAACGAGGGAGGAACGAACGAATGAAGGAAGCAAGGAAGGAAGGAAAAGAAGGAAGGAAGAATGAATGAAAGAAAGGAAAGAAGGAAGGAAGGAAGGAAAGGAGGAAGAGTGAAAAGAAAGAAGGACAACAAGGGTGCAAACAAATGCTCAATATGCAGTTGATTAATATACAGTTTAAACATGGGGTTGAAGGAAGAGAGGAAGGGAGGAGGGAAAGAGAGGACTGTAGGATGAAAGCAAGGAAGGAAGGAAGGAACAAATGAAGAAAGGAAGAAAGGACTGGAGGATGAAATGAAGGAAGGAAGGAGGAAGAGAAGGATGGAGAGAAGGATGAATGGAAGGAAGCTGACAGGGCAAAAAAAAATGACAATGGAGAGGAAGACAGACGAGCTGGTCCTGATTCCCGGCCACGGTCAAGGTGAAGAAAGGAAGAAAAGGGAAAGAAAGAAGGAAAGAAAGAAAGAAACAAAGAAAGAAGGATGAGTTCCATGGTCAAGGTGATGAGAACGGGTCGCCACACTGATGCCATTACTTTGTTAATCAATCCGTGTGTGTGTGTGTGTGTGTGTGTGTGTGTGTGTGTGTGTGTGAGTGTGTGGCGTCTGGGTGGGCGGACCCTCCCAGTCTGGAAGGGGTTAATGGGAAATCAATAAGTGGGAAGTGCTTATGAGCAGGACACAGGGAAAGAAGGGAAACGGGGGGATGAGAGAAAGAGAGAGAGAGAGGGGGGGGGGAGGAGAGCGATGGAGGGGTGGGGAAGGATAGATAGGAACATGGTTTCCTGTAATAGCAGTAGACTTTCCAGATGTTATCTGTCACTCAGAGCCGCGCTCTGGACGCCAGATGTTACGGCTCCACGCGCTACGCGGCCGAGCGGGAGATCAATAGAGGTCACTGCACGGGAATACTTATCACCCGCTCCAAAGTACTTTTACTTTTACTGAAGCACAAGAACAAAAAATACGCCAACACGAAACGGCGCCAGGATAGTGAAAGTAAAGTGAAAGTAAAAGTGAACATGCCACTTTGATGTTTCTGCTTGAGTAAAAATACAAGTACTTTATCTTTAATGCACGTAAAGTATTAAGAGTAGAGCTGCATAAAGTATAAAATAGTATGGTTGGTGTCTTTTTTGGACAAGGGCACTGTAGCAGTTCCCCTGTTCCACTACCACCTGAGAGCCTTTTCTCGGGGCACAGAAACACAGGCAGCGATGGTCAAAACACACCAGTTGTATTGCAGAGAGAGGTACGATGCGTGTGTGTGGGGATGGGTGATTTAACCCGTGCTCATCGATTGCTCTGATGAGCAACAGGTGCACAGCCACCCCTGATCCCGGGCCCAGTTAACACAGGCACGATCCAAAATCAGCAGTTGGATAACTCCAGTCGCTGATAGTTTTTTTTATTATTAGATCTAAATATAAAATCCTTTATTAATCCTTACTTTAATTTAAATGATTGATTGGTTGATTTTTTAACTCAAGTGACGGCTCCATGTTAGAAATGTAGCAAATAGTACAACAACAACAAAGTGCTTTGTGCTGCTACTCTTCACCATCACTGAGCTCACGGATGTCAAAAAATTAAAAAATAAAAACCCATCATACCTTTCGGATATTCTCTACATCTACCGGGAATGTCTGGAATTGTAATATTCTCTCATTAACAGGTGCACTTCTGTACTTGACACAACGCACTTGATCCGTCCCATTAGCGGAGACAGAGCCGGCGGTTGACTTGGAAGGGGAGAAACACAGTAAAACACATTAAGACACAGAGCGGGAAAGCAGCCCGAGTGGATTCCCTGAGGCCCAGGTGCATTCTGGGAGGCGTGGAGGGTGCATGTGTGTGCGTGCGTGTGTGCGTGGGTGTGTGTGTGTGTGTGTGTGTGGGGGGTCGAGCTCGCCGCGCCAACCGGCAGCACTCTGAGACGTGGCACAGGACGGTGATTAAGCAAGTAAACAGCGCACCACTTTAATTTGCATAACGTTGATGCAATATTTCATTAGTCAGATTGAAATAAACACCTCGGTGTAACGGCTCGCTCGCCTTATTTTGTTTTTTATTTTTTTTTGTTTTCGTTTTTTTTTAGCAGCGTGGGGGCGCGGGGGTGGGGGCGCAATGCGGCTCTCTGGAGGCAGCTTGAGTTTGAAACAACACTTCAGGGCGGGGACGTGTTCCCGCTCATCAACGCATCTCCTCGTCACCGTGCCAACGATTTACGGTCCCAGAAACGACGAGGGGGGGGAAAAAATGACCCCCCCCAAAAAAAAACAAAAAAAAACCCGATGGATTTATTTGTTGATTTATATTTGTTGATTTATTTATACTTAACAGCGGAAGCGTGCATCAACATGCAAAAATAAATGAACAGACTGGTGATGAGCCGCCGAAAAACACAATGTGCGCAATTTGTGCAAAGCTACTTTTGGGGTTTGATTTGAGAGAAGAAGAGAGAGAGAGAGAGAGAAAAAAAAAAAAAAAAAGCTAAGTGGTTTGCCAAAGGAGTTTGTCACTTTATCGTTTTTGCAGAGGAGTAGAATCAGCTCTGCTTTTGTATTTTCACTTAAATTCATGTTCTGTTTTTCCCAGATAAGTTGTGTTGTTTAAAAGCATCCATTCTTGCCGAACGCTTTGTTCATTTGGGGAACTTCATGCCCGGGGATTTTCTAAACACAATTCATCAAAGTGGAACGGCGGTCTTCTTTTTTTTTTATTTTTTTTTATTTTTTTCCCCTGCATTCCTAATCCTTTTTTGCTGCAGATGAGAGATTTGCTGTTCAGACTCATTAAGATTAGAGCGTTTTTCCAGAGTTATTTAAGAATGCAAAGTTCCATGTGAGACCTCTCAGAGCTTCAGAACAGAAGAAAATCCTCTTGACACGCTCAGTGCACTGCGGGCTGATCTTAGCCTATATTTTGATATTTGATGTCTGTGATTGAGTGATCGCATGTGAAATGGCTTTCCGCGCCGCGTACCGGGGGTCAGGGTTTTTTTTTAACCCACTGCCGCATATTCAAAATAAGAACGAGTGCGTTGATTTTTGGTGCCGCATCCGTCTTGCTGTGATCGCACGGTTCGAAGGGACGAGGCCAAGCTTTGGTGACTATGAAGGCTGTGGTGACCTGTACGCTCTTGGTGTCCCTTACCAATATTAAAACAAAATGTGAGAGGTTTTTTGGGGTTTTTTTACAGCGAAAGTTCAGTCTCTAAAAATGTTTTCTCTTAAAAATGGTCCTTGTCGTAAGGAATCCAGGGTTTACTGTTCCTGATAAACTAGGTAGCGCTTGAAAGTAGGATTTTGGCTGTGAAGTTACCAGGCTTTGATTTTGCAAGGAGCTATAGGATGGCTGTAGCTCATTTCTATCCTCTGTTTAGACAGATAATAGTTAACATTTTAGGGGAAGGGAGGGAGGAGGGGGTGGTGTGGTGGTGCAGGGCAATACATTATCATTGGATTGCAATGAGTGTTTGTCTTTTGGCCGAGGGTTTTTAATATTAGCTCTTTTGGCCGGAACGCCAGTAGTCTTTTGGCTGCAGCCGGACTCAGACCCCGTTGGTTAAACACAGCTCTCCGTCTCGGCACCTTTCCCAAACTTTCCAACTCAAAGTGTCGCAATCTGGTTCCATTTTACAGCTGGCCTTGAGATTGTAACAGAGCTCCTTTCTCTCCCTCCTAAACCGCATATTTAATCCCTGTGCTTATGTCAAACTTAATTACAGGACCTTGTATGAAAAAATAACAAGTGTGCCTTGTAGGAATGGGAAAGAGGAAAAGGAGAGCGTCGGTGAGAAAGAAAATGGGAGCAAAGGGAGTGTGAAAGAAGTAAAGAAAGAAAGAAAGAAAGAAGGAAAGAAAGAAAAACACAGACAGTATATTTAAAGACTGAGGGCCAGAATACTAATAAAGCCTTTTCCGCCTTGTTTTATAGATGCATTTTGCCCCTAGAAACCCATGCATAGACCTGGAAAACCTAGAAGTTTTCTTGTAAACATTGCATTGTCCACGTCCCTCCTTAATGTATTTACATATAATGGAAGATTACTGGAATAAAAGTTTTAAATATGGTTGATCATGTGGCCACATGGACATTTCTCTGCCTCTAAGGAACAGGTTTATCAAAAGAAGGTTATGGCGGGACGACCGCCCCTAACAATGGCAGCAGCCGTCATTGCAGCCATGTCAGCACCATCTACACCCTCCACCTGCTCTGACACAGGCCCTCACGTTCTCAGCGAGGGATGGATTTACCGACATGAAAGTAAATCAAGCCATAGTAAATCAAACGTTACATTTCCACAGATTGCGAGCACAAGCTTTTACATGTCGGCCTCTCCCAAAAAATAAACGCATTAGGACTCTTGGAGTCACAGAACAAACTCCTCATGATTTCAAAAAGATGGATGGCGGGGCATGAAAAGAAGGAGACCAAGAAGAAAGGGCTCCTTGTAATAAAATACCACTGAAGGAGAGGAGAGGACGCCGACGCAGACGGAGCCGGCGGTCCAGCTGACGCTTGTTTCACGGCGGGGCGGAGCGCGTGGACGGCTTTGATACATCCACAATTGCCGCCGACATTGTCGGAAGAAGCCGCCCCCCCTGCCGCAACCTTCTTTAAACATACCTGTGCTAATTGGCAAGTGATCTGTAAAGGCAGAGAAATTTCCATTAAAAAACCCGACCCCCGCAAATTGCAGAGGGTTGTGACATCAATGTCGGTTACGTCGCTTCCCGCTATTTGCAAGATCCCACCTTTAATGATTCTGGATAAAGACGAGTGTCATCATCAGCAAGATGACACGCGAGGCTGCCTCTCCCATTCCAGACGTTCATTTCACCCAGGTTCGAGCAATTTGCATGATATTCATAAAAGGTGCCATAATTCTTGCAGGAGGCATCTGGTTTACTAAACGAACACCGATGTGAGCAAACAAAATATGAAGTGTGTTCACAACAGCAAAGTGACGACATGAGCCGAAGAGCGGAGTTGAACTCCGCCGCCAGGCTGTTCAAACTCAAGCGCCGTGTGATATCTGAGCCAATGGCGGACACAGGGAGGCGGGGGGGAACACGCCGTACGCGTGAATCTGAACACTGACGATTTGTTTTGCGTCTTGTTCTTCCTCTTCGCTTGAAAAGCTCTCCTTGGGGGTTGAGCAGACCGGAGGTAAATACGCACTCCGTCAACAGGACCGCCGGCTGAAAACGACGATTAAGTGTGAAGCGTAGCTTCAATTCGAGGGTGGAGTTTCGTGGCATCGTGGAGTCCTGAGCCAGCCCAGGATTGGAACGGAAACCTGAATTCAGTGTCGGAGAAATGTAAAAACATTGCTGGTCGGCTGCAATGCAACTTAAGAGTGACATAAGCTACTGATCCAGATGCTTGTATCAGAGAGAGACACACAGAGTGTGTGTGTGTGTGTGTGTGTGTGTGTGTGTGTGTGTAGGGGGGGGGGGGGTCGATGCCATTGATTCGGCTGCAATTACTCCTGCCATTGCTAGAGGAAGGCATCCTTGCCACAACCTTCCTTTAATATATCTAATTTGCACCTGAATCTTGAGGCAGAGAAATTTCCAAGCCAAATTGACCCACAAATGAGTGAGTGTGAGTGTGAGTGTTAGTAAATCCAATATAATGCACACAGTATTGCACCGCACTTAGCATGCCTCCTGATTCGCACAAACGGCCCCTTGAATGTATAGATATATAATGTATATGCATGAAGGAGAGAAGTTCCCTTTTGGTGCTTAACATATGATTTCAGGACACAACTAAAATAAAGCTGTCTGTGAGAAATGTTTTGGTATAAATAACACACAGACACACAAATCTTTCCCCAAGCCACACTCCATGAGACCAGGGTCTGGGGGGCAGGAGGGGTGCGGGTGATTGGGGTTGGACATGCTTGGAAGACTCGCTCTCCCACGCCCCGCGATTTTAACTGCAATTGCCAACAGCACACACTGAGCACTGGGGTTTCCGGGATGGCCGGACGCTGATAGATTGATGTAGGGGTGTGGTTCGCCGGGCGGGGCGACCGGGTGGGCCCCCTGCCGGCTGGGTCCGGGTCCTTGCGACTTGCGCCTGGTGCCGGGTGGTTTTTGGCGTGTTGTGACACAGCGGGACTGAAGGGAGCGCCGCAGGGTGCTTTCCGGGGCCCCCTGTAGGCTGCTTGCTGTCGTTGGTGTGGGTTGGGGTGTGGGAAGCGGCTTTCGGCCTTTGCTCCCACTGTGTGGCTTCTCTGCGGCGGCTGCCCCGGGTGGAGGGCCCACATGTCTTGCTTACAATTCTGACCTCATACAGCAGAACTAATTGGGACAAGTCCCGTGCACTTACCGGTGGACACATCACACGCACACACATGGTACGCCAACGCGTGCACACGCACATGCACACACACAGACACACAGACACACACACACACACACACACACACACACACACACACACACACACACACACTACAAGCACGCACACTGCCTTGAACACACCTCCGAACACCCTCCTGGTTACATCCCTCTCCTTTTCTCCCTCATCTACTGTAATAACTACTGTATGACAGGTAGAGGCCACGTGCCAAATTGCTGTTTCAGTTTTCCTGGACTTAATTAACTCTTTTTTTTTCGATACATGTTGTCGTTTGAAGTTTCTATGTTTATGTTTTTCCATGTACATGTTGTTTGTTTCTATGTTTATTTGTCTCACCCGTGGTGATTCTTCCCCGCTTGGAGTAGTAATGATGATTAGTTGTTTATAGACCAAAACATGGTAAAATAGTTCTCCAAAGAGGGGGCTTGGTGGTGGTTCTGTGTAACAAAAACTGTGCTCTTGTCATCCTGCCCGTCATCCACATGACAGAGTTATTGCAGCAGTTCTTGATGATTTAAGAATTAATTAAGAGTTGCATTGCAGTTCGAGAACTTGAACTCGACTTGCAGACTAACCCTGCCCTCGATGCAATGCCATAAAAATACTCTGTGTTGTATGTCTAGCATGCTGACAGCACAGGAATAAAAAAAATAAACAAATAAATAAATAAACAAATAAATGGACAAATAACACACATGCTCACACACATGCTCACACACATACATACACACACACATGTCAATGGGTGACTCAAAAATGAACTAGGGAAAGTTGCAGGTAAGTGCAAGTTTTGTTAGGAGCATCCTATAAGCTCAAATATTTTAACAAACCCAAGAAAATTTAAATATCACCCACAAACAAACTCGAAAAAATCATTGCACTATGCCAGTCACCCACAGTGTTTTATATGTGTTAGTATGTGTGTATGTGTGTGTGTGTGTGTGTGTGTGTGTGTGTGTGTGTGTGTGTGTGTGTGTGTGTGTGTGTGTGTGTGTGTGTATTGAAAACTATTTACTCTCTAGAAGTGGAACAGCCGGGGAGAGAGATGTTTAGTCTGTCAGTTTAAAACTATTACCTCAAACTCTGAGAAAATATGAGCTGAGCCTGTCGAGCACCGACACAGGGAGACAGCGCTGTGAAGAACAAACCTTTGAAAAGTCTAAATCAATTTTTGGGGGAGTAACAAAACAAACGCTTCACTGCAGTGAAGAAAAGGGGATTTCATTTTTTTTCCAAGACTTTGAAAAGCACATATTCATACAATCTTCATAAGACAAACATCTTAAATGCAGTATACATGAGGTCTTTAGAAAAGAGAGAGCTTATGCGGTGCAGGGAGGAAGTGCAGGGATGCTCCTCTGAGTTGGAGGGGGAAAAGCAAAGCCCCGAAAAGAAAGCACCAAAAAAAAAAAAAAAAAACCCATGGAAAGAGCATCACCTTTGTAACCAGACGATCTTGCTCTGTCAAGGCTCCACCCTACACACCACCCACAGAAAACACACCTTCCAACCCGCCCCCAAAAGGCCGCCCCGCTGCCTGGAAACTTCCCAGATGGACCAGGGTGAAGCAGGGTGGAGCGGGGGTGACCAGGGTGGCCCGGAGACGGTTCCCATGCCACTGGTGGCGGGACGGGCGCGATACCCTGCGGTATTTATAGCGGGCCGATCCAAAAGGCCGGGAGAGAGGGCACGCTTGTTTTCCCTTCAAATCCCCAGGCGCTCCCACCAGGCCTCACATGCGGGTGTTAAATATATTCCCAACTACTGGGAGAAACACTGGATGGACGGAGGGGATGGAGGCGATTTCTAGAAATGAGAGTAAACTGAATATACGCACACATACGGAAAGAGAGAATGGAGGAAAGAGAAAAATGGAGGAAAGAAAGAAAGAAAAAAGGCAAAGAAAGAAAGAAAGAAAGAAAGAAAGAAAGAAAAAAGAAAGAAAGAAAGGAAGGAAAGGAATAAATAGAAAAGTAATTGAGTGGGCATTGGTCTGGATGGCACAGCGTCACCAGGTCTACTGATCTACAGGTCACCAGCTTTACTGGTCTACAGGCCACCAGGTCTACTGGTCGACAGGCCACCAGGTCTACTGGTCTACAGGCCACCAGGTCTACTGGTCTACAGGCCACCAGGTCTACAGGTCACCGTGTCTACTGGTCTACAGGTCACCAGGTCGACTAAACTACAAGCCACCAGGTCCACTGATCCAGAAGCCACAAGGTCTAATGGTCTACAGGCTACAAGGTCTACTGGTCTACAGGCCACCAGGTCTACAGGTCACCATGTCGACAGGTCACCAGGTCTTACTGGTCTACAGGTCACCAGGTCTACTGGTCTACAGGCCAGAAGGTCTACTGGTCTCCAGGCCACCAGGTCTACAGGTCTACTGGTCTACAGGTCACCAGGTCTACTGGTCTACAGGCCAGAAGGTCTACTGGTCTCCAGGCCACCAGGTCTACAGGTCACCATGTGTACAGTTCACCAGGTCTTACTGGTCTACAGGTCACCAGATCTACTGGTCTACAGGTCACCAGATCTACTGGTCTACAGGCCACCAGGTCTACAGGTCTACTTGTCTACAGGTCGCCAGGTCTACTGGCCACAAGGTCTCCAGGTCACCATGTCTACAGGTCTACTGGTCACCAGTTCTACTGGTCTACAGGCCACCAGGTCTACAGGCCACCATGTCTACAGGTCTACTGGTCACCAGGTCTACTGGTCTACAGGCCACCAGCTCTACAGGTCATCATGTCCACAGGTCTACTGGTCTAAAGGTCACCGGGTCTATTGGTCTACAGGCTACCAGGTCTATTGGTCTACAGGCCACCATGTCTACAGGTCTGCAGGTTGCAAGGTTTACAGGGTGGTGAGCTGCCAGTCGCGTCGTGGTCCCGGCTCCAGAACTTCTTGTGAAAACCCCAGACATGGATCATGGAGTAGAACTCAGGTGGAAAGGTGAGCGCGCTATCACAGGACGTCGGCATTTCACGCTACACTCACCTCTCGGCCTTGGACGGCTGGTGGTAGACCAACATCAAATCAAATTTGTATCCAAGAACCAGCCCTGTGCATCTCAAACTCCTTCCTTACATACAATATTCTGTGATATCTCTCTCTTTGGCTCGCTCTCCCTCCCTCTGTCTCTCTGTCGATCTTTTTTTCTTCCACTTCCTCTCTGCATGGGAATTCCAGAGTGACATTATTACTATGATGAAAACAGACCCTATAAATACTGAACACTGTGATGAATATAACAGTGATTATGGAGGCTGGGATAATTAGATCAGGAAGAAAAGAAAAATTCATTGAAGTCTTCACTGTTTTTGTGTTTGGGGATTCCTTTCAACCTTGTGTCTTAATGTATGAGAAATTACAGAGGCAACAGAAGCGTGGTAATCATCTGGGAAGCCCTCTCGGGGCCTCTTCAGTGATCCCCTTTCCTGATTCCATTCTCTGCCTTTCTCTCAGTTCTTTGTAAAAGCCACCCTGCCTTCTGCTTTTTTAATGATGGCTTGGCCAACAAACAATTAATAGGCTGCCCCCACAGATGCCTGTTAAAAAATGAAATAGCAGAAACTATAGAGTGCTCCCAGATGGGGACGTTCAGCGGCTCACGCTAACTTTCCACTCACCGAAGCGCTGCTGCTTTAACTCTCATCAGTGGTTCTCTCACCCGCCCCGGTCCCGGCTTAGATCTTTAAGCCCTGAGACTACAACTTTAACAACACCCTGACCTGAGGCCCAGCTCCTGTCCAAACCTCAAATGTGCAGCGGCCGTCCCACAGGCCGATTGCGTCAGAAAGATTCCACAGCCGCGGCCTGTTTTTTCATGCTTGTGGGAAAATAGCAGTTCATGTTTCCTTGGATGCTTCACACATTCCTCACCCTGTCTTAACATTGCAGGGCCCCAGAGACTGGGCAGGGACAAGTCCGGTGGGCGGGGCTTGTAACACGGGGGGGGGGGGGGGGGTGGCTACGTGAATGACGAGAAAAACTTTTTTACATTTTTTTTTTGTATTGCTTTTTTCGGGCTGAGTTGCTAGGTGACGTGAGCTCAAAAGTCACTAATTATATTATTTTTCTGGGTTTTGATGGGTAAAACAGATCTTGGGAGAAAAAAAAACCAACCTTCCAGCTCATTTAACCTCTCGGAGGGCAGCTGGGAATTACAGATAACGTAACATCTGGAAGTCACAAAAATACTTCTCTAGCGACTAATCCAGAAAATTTCTGAAAATCACCACATCCTGCAATAAAGTGCATCCCAAAGCTAACTTAGTGACAGCTTCAATATTTTTTTTAAATAACCATGTCTGGACGACATTCAATATGGAAAAAAAAAAAAAAAAAAAGTTCCACACAATCCTATCCATCCAGTGTCTTTGATGAAATATAATTTCTACAGTGAAGGGAGTTTCTGTGACTTTGTTTAATGAGATTTTATCTGTCAGTGTCGTAGTCATGCCAAAAAGTAAACTGTCACACCTGATGCTCAAATGTGTGGCACATGCATTTTCCTGCAGTTTCTAGCACCGACAAAACAACAGACCCAAACATAGACGAACTGAAAGACACACACACACACACACACACACACACACACACACGCACGCACACGCACACACGCACGCACACACACACACACACACACACACACACACGCACACACACACACACACATGCACGCACGCCGATGCACATTCCCTCCATCCCTCTCCATCTCTCTCTCTCTCTCTCTCACCCTCTCTCTCTCTCTTTCTCACCCGCTCTCTCTCTCTCTCTCTCTCTCTCTCTCTCTCTCTCTCTCTCTCTCTCGCTCTCTCACTCTGATGGAACAGTACACAGCCACCTTCAAGTTTGGTCACATTTCAAATTCCTGCCTTCAAGATTTCAAGACAAAGGTAGTTAGCGGTAAATTATGCATGCCGCAGCTTAGGATGAAGAGAGCAGGGAGGTAGTGGCAAAGCAATTAAATTTGATGTTGAAAACATTATTAATGGTAATGTTTAAATCATCAAAGTCTAGACAGAGACACACCACTTTCGCACTGACAGAATAGAGCGGATGAGCTCTCCGGAATCAGTCGACGTGCGCGGGGGGGGGGACGACGACGACAATTCGTCCCTCCCCCCCGCCGATTTTCTCCCAGATTTCCAGGTAAAGCCGCGGGTCAGTTCAAGTTAAACTCCGGCGTTTTTCGTCTGCTCTGGCACCATGCGTAGGGTGCCATGAAACGGTAAGAAGTGGCACTCAAACGCCGCTGCTTATATCCAGGAGCTATAGCTTTGTGAGAAAGAGGAAGAGGAAATATAATTTACATTAATGCAGTCAAAGCCCCACAGCCAAGCGCTGGAAATCTGGTCATTTTTTATGCAACTTGTTTGGCTCTGAACCTTCAATGAAAGGAGTTTGCAATGGGCCAATAAGAAGAGGGAAACCTTTCTATCGGGCTTTGACTTGGATACACAATGTAAAAGCGAGCAAGAGGCAGCGTCATACAGTTTGCACGTAAGAAAGGAAAGGAGGAAGGAAAGCTCTGGTATCAGGGGCACACGGCGACCACTTTCTTCACGTGAACCATTGTGTGCACCAGTCAGCTGTCCTCTCAATGCCGGATCGATTTGAAAGATTCTGATAACTTGGGTTGACTCCCGATGGGCGAAAAAATTAGGGTTGAGAAAAATAGCGAGATTTGAAAAAAGGCTGTTGTGTTTATTTTTATAAATTTTTATTATTATTATTATTTTTTGTCAATTTCAGGTTCCAGAGATTATTTGTCACGTACATATACTGTACATATATATTAAAATATTGCACGAGTGAGGGGAGAAAGTTTATCTGGTGCTGTTTTGTCTTCGGATTATAAAAGTTATGTTTTACAATGCCATAGGACGAACTTGAGCAGGTCTGCTTTGATTTGCATAATGTCTTTGTGTGCACAAACATGCCTGTGTTTTTTAGGTGGAGGAAATGGAGAAAGAAAACACGTGTGTGTGTGTGTGTGTGTGTGTGTGTGTGTGTGTGTGTGTGTGTGTGTGTGTGTGTGTGTGAGTGAGACAGAGAGGAAGAGGAATATAAATAAATAGATAAATAAGAAATATAACAAGAGACAGAGAGACAATCAGAAGGCTAGAGCCACACACACACACACACACACACACACAGACACACACACATACAGGGAGCTTTCATGGAGCCTGGGCTCCGAGGGCCTGGCCCAGATGGAAGCAGAACAGTTTTTATTTGTTCGTGTTCTTTCTTTAGAGCCCTCCTCAAAGCGCCGGCCGCCGTCCCCTTAAGTGCCTCAATTAGAACACAAGATACTTCTTGTCTCATGCAAACTGGAATCAATTTGGAAAAGAAACCATTTCACCTTTCACATTAAGCGCGCCTTTGTTTACGCGGTGGTATGCTGACCTTTTCCGTTTGTCCTGCGCTGCTGGGAGGGGCCGGCCCCGATGATGCGCCCGGCTAATTGGCCCCGCTTGACGTCAGCTGCTTGAACCGAGTGATTTAGGACCGAACCCCCGGACCACCCGTTAGGACTCATGGTGCCGTCTCCATGAAGAGACCTGCGGACGCTCACGTGTCACGCTTGCCACTGTTATTTAGAGCCTCTCTAAAAAAGCATTTTCACTCTTATTTCCATTGTGCTTCCATGTAGGCCAGCCATCTCACCAGCCAGCTGCAGCCCTGATGGTGTTGTAGAGATTTTTTTTTACCTTCACGTGCATCAGTATCTCCACATTTTACGACAGTCACCGGAGCGGCCTGACGCCCAAGCCGGTAAAGTTACTCAAGCACATGTTGAAGCTCAAACCAAAGGGGTCACAGCAAAGTGGAGAGACATGGAGAGAGGCCACTACAGATCAACCCTGAGACCAAATTCTGAATGCTCAGCCTTAGAAATGCTGCCCAAAGAGAGGCCTCATAGAGGAGAACTTCAGCTCCGGTTCAAGCGGATTTCTCTGGCATTTTATACGCTCTTGTTTGGCTGCGGAGGGAACGTGCTCCAGTCTGACCTGGGGGCATTCATCCAATCAGCTCTGTATCTGCTGCAAGGGCCTCCATAATAGTGACATTTTTCCACCTCGTCAATAAAGTGGTGAAAGCCGCCCTCCACCCGCTACTTGACCGTTTAACTTCTCCGTGAAAAGGCCCTTTCTTTCGGCCTGCCTCTGTGTCTCGCTGAAATCAATAAAAGTAGACCAAGGAAAGAGGCCAATCCAAAAGCTGCATTAACCGGGGGTCTCTACTGCCGTACAAAGAGCAACAGCGAAAAGGAGGCTGGAGAGAGGGCACCCTCCTCTAGGTGACACAGGGAGTCACCCACTCCTCTGGCTGCCGGCTGCCGTGTCCTCCAGCACAAATATGAGAGCGAGAGAGAGATCTCATGTATATACACATACATTATGCTGTAAACAATACACACTGGATTCACCGATGACAGATAGCACAAAATTTATGGTTAAGACACTCGCAGCCAGACTGAGGTGTACATTAACAGATGAAAGCACCTCGCGGTCCGTAATGATCATCGCCCGCTATGAGTCATTTAGCAGCCGCGCTCACACATCACCACACGTCGGAAGTGACTGACATAATGGCGTCGGGGAGACAACAAAATGTCCTCTAGTAAAGGAGAAGATGGGAGAAAATGAAGATAGGTTACATTCATGCCCTCGCTGAAATGAGTGCAATGCTTTATTTGGTTATGCTGCTTGAGCTGAAATCAATTTCTGTGTGAAATGTGCACCAAAGTGCCCTGCATTCTGATGAAATGAATGACACAGTCTTCGAGAGATGGTGATTGTGCGAGTGTGTGTGTGCGTGCGTGTGTGTGTGTGTGTGTGTGAGGGGAGGATTCAAGAGGTAAAATAATTACAAAGTGAAAAGCAGACAAACAGTAATGAGCAATAAAAAAGGAGGAAACAGTTGAAGGTAGGGTGGTACAGAATGTTACCGCGGTACGGAGGGACGGCCTGAGAGACGTGGAGCCGTGGAGGATCACAGCCACACGTCTGTCCCTCGCCGCCGAGAACATGACCAGGGATTAAACTTCATTACGACATGTTGTGGTAATGAATGAGATGTGGCCAGACTCGGATGTGCCGGAATAATTACCATGTGTCTCTCCAGTCTGCTATAAGTGGGACTCACAAGATAAATGTGCATGTGCGTATGAGTGGATGCGTGTGCACCCGATCTGCCCAACTTCTGATCTAATTTATGTGAATTTTCGCAAAAGTGCTGCAAAACGGCGAGTCTTTAGGAAGGGCCCGGCAACAAGCGGTTACAGTTAATTAAAAAGAAAGCAATAACAAGTCAGCTTCGCTCATACGCCATAACTCGCTCGAGCTCCAGGCAGGCTGGGACGGCAGAAAATGTGGTTTGTGCCTGTGTCTCTGGGGCTAGGACTGGAGCCAAAGCAAGAGGGAAGAAGCCAGAGCTACACGCAGCAGAGGTTGACGCTGGGTCACGGAGGCTATGCTGGCTAGCCTTATGGATGACAGATGCTAGTCTGGTTCAACAAAACCATTCCAGGGGAAAGTCACGCCGCACGACAATTACCCTCTCTATGTAGAAACACATTCACTGAGACATGCAACAAAGAACACTGGCAATAAAGCATGGGCTCCTCCGCAGATTACAACCTTTGATATAATTGTATCATCTTACCCAGTTATTGGCTTGCATTGTACTCATACTGTATGCAAAATATTGAATTATTTCATTCCTCTGTGTTTCATTCCCCAAAGGAACAACACTGCAGTTGCAGTGTAGAGAGACCAAAGCAGGCTGCTTTAGTCAGGGTGCGGCGCTGCTAATGTTGCTAATGACCCCCGTGTAAGAGCCCCAGTCGCAGCTGGAGCTGAGCTCACTCACAGACTGTGGATTTCAAAGTGAGTTAGTCAGCGGAGCGTCGGTGAAAGCGAGACGGGGGGGGAAGCCCCGTCCCTATACGCTGCTTCTCATTCCCTTGTGACACTACAACAGGGACAGAGCTCAGAGCTCCCTGTGGAAAGTTCTGAAAGTTGCCTTCTTGCCTGCCTCCGGGTTCCCTCCCCTTTGCTTGCACTAAGAAATCGGAAGAGAGGGCAGAGCACACAGTTTTCTGTTCCTGGTGGAAGATCGGGAGTGTCTCTATGATATATGAAGACGATACAAGTTGAGGTTGTAGGACACACCGAAAGTCTGAGGGGGTTATTGTAGGGGAACAAATGGTACAGCGACGTTGCATTAAGAGACGATGCGTTCAGCTTGCTAATTTATGTAGATTAACATATTATCAAATATTGAAATGAAGGGGGCATGGGGTGATATAGTTTTGCTAGAAGTCGGTGTTTAACAATAATAGCTTTAAACTGTTGTGCTCTGCTTTGGCGGTCCGGAAAGTTTTGCAGCGTAAGCCAGGGAGTGCGCAGCAGGCAACGATGACACGCGCAAAAACTCATCCCCCCCCGTCTACGCCAGCCCTCCACGATGAGGCGGGCAGACGCGCAGCCAATCAGGGCCGCGCTGACTCTCCGTCAGCCAAATGGCACGGCCCCGCCGGCCCTCGCATCGCACGGCCTCCTCGCCGCTACTCTGCGACTGCCCCGGATGATTTTATAAACATTTTGCCAGCAGATCAATACCTGTATTGATCAGCCATTGTGAGAGTGATCCTTCCAAAGCCCAGAGCAGCCTGGAGCTCAGCGATGGGAGGAGCGAAAAGAGCGAGGCTGCAGAGAGGATGGAGAAAGAGTCAGAGACTCCGCAGCAACAGTGAAGGGGAGAAGAGGTACGAGGAAAGAGAAGAGGAATCCTGGAGAGAGGCGGCCGCGACGCCAACGGCAGGTGGGGAGCCATGCTCTGCAGCGGGGAGCTGTGGTAATCGCTTTCTCATCAAGGAAGGGAGGGCGGCTCTCGAATGACGACCCCTCCTTTAAGTGCGCGGGGGGTAAGTGACAGATAATGCGTTGTTGTGAAGAAAATGTGTACGCGGGGAGGACGCCGCGGTGTTCCCGCACGCTGGTCGCGCCTGCACTCGTTTGAACTGGTTCGTTGGCGCTCACAGGTACGTTGTGCTCCGTGTGTTTCAGCGTGCATGGTTTCATGTCGTGGCGAGGACAGCGGGTTTGGGGTGTGAGTCATTTACATCTTCGCCACAGCCAGAAAACAATTACACCAATTGATGTGTCACTAATTGCTTTTGATTTTGCACTTTGCTCTTAGATAAAACCACCATCCAGGCAAAGTCAGACAGAATGCCAACAACCCGCACTCTGCTGCGGCCCTTGACGGCTGCATGGGAGAGAGAAGGCCCGGCATTAATTCTGGCCGTCATCATCTCAGCGGTTTTGACAATCGAATAAGAAGGAAATCTCCCGGAGGAGCCAAAAGGAAGTGCAGAGCATTTTTTTTTACAAAGCAAAATCTTGGATACAAACAACTGCGAACGGAGCGACCGGAATCCCCGTCGAACGTGGTCAACTTCAACACAAGGACCGGCGCCAAGTTCCAGACGTCACTCACTGGTCCACCAGAGACCACAAACTGGTCAACCAGAGGCCTAATGCACATCGATGTGTAAATGTGGCAAATCTTATGGATACAGATCTTTTTTTTTTTTTTTCGACCATTATCACTGTTTTTGACGGGATGTTACTTAAATTTGGAGGTATTGCGGGAGATAATGAAACAGGAATCCATGAGATTGGACCGGTGTGCTTCAATAACGGACGGACAACCCAAGGCCCCCCGGCGCACCGTGCTGAAGCAGTATCAAAGATTGAGCCAGTTGGTTTGGGGACCACCCCCGAAGCTAAAGGGAAATTGAGTTGATATTGACCGATTTTAAACATGTTCTTGACGCATAATAATGGATTTTATTGGAAATATGTCGTCCGACCACGCTGTGTGGCAAGACCATGGTGTTGCCAGCGTTCCCGTTTCATCCTTCGGCGCGAGGCCGTAACTACACATTGCACGTTGCATAGATCAAACATGCTTGCGCCAAATGCAGGAAAAATCTACATTCTCTGGAATTAACTGCCGAACACAAAAAGCCCTGCAGCACTGCCTCCAATGTACACGGCGTGTGGAAATGGTCCATTTCAGATGATCTACTCCCAATAAAAACCCCAAATCATCTTTAATGTCATCTTAAAGTCTTGGTGTAAAGATTCACCACTAAATTCAATACTTTCACTTGACGACTATTTGTTCTAACCGTTCAGCGAAACGCAGTGTTGCCAAAACAATATATAAAGTGGAGGTGTACAGGTACCTGGTTACCATCCGAGTCAAGAAACTGACCTTTCCGGGTGTTTTTCAAGCCAAACGCCGGACGAGGCCGCCTTTCCTCAACAAACTCGGGACACTGAATGGGAATCAGTCGGCCCTCGATGCGTTTTACACCTGCTTCATTGATTCAGTATTGACCTTCAGTTTAACAACTTGGAATATGGATCCCTCAACATCTGGAAGATTAAGCTTGGCAGGCTGATATGGCAGCGCAGTAAAATCATTGGAAAACAACAAAGGACCATCAACAACCTTTATGAGAAAAGGAGAACACATTATGGATCCTCCAAATTTATCGCTTTGAGATTCTTCCATCATGGGAAAGTCTGAGGTCTTTACCCTTAATACAGTCGGTCCATAAACAGCTTTGTGCCGACAGGTTGATAACCGACGAAGATCAGCCAAGAACACAAACTAGCTACTAGAATTCAACGTCCCTTTGCAAAAAATAAAGGGGAATTACTATTTTATTCTGTTCTATTCTATTCCTTTCAGGATGAGAAGCAAAATGACTCAAGAGGTTTGATTAATGAATTCCCATTCTCAAGTCCTTAAATCACGCCCAACCTCAATAGATGAGACAGCCCCTCACCAGGATGTTTCATTGTGTACATGGATTCTTCATTACTGAGCTCAAATTGTTAATTTTTTCCACATTTAAAACGACCATCCAACACTTTTTCAACGGGCTGGATCCATTGGGCGTCGGGAGATGCGTGGTGAGCTCATACAAGTGTAATTAATAGCGCCGGGATATTGCCACACTTTCTTGTCCCGTTTTTTTTTTTTTTTTTTTTTTTATCTTTTTTTTCTTTGAGTGCCCCTTTTCATAATCCAATGGTTGACTAAAGGCCAAACAACAAGCTGTGATCATCATTAGACAAATCAAATCTAAATTAGTATTCAATTAGTAGGCCAGTCAACCTGAACTAATCAAGCAATTAGGCTGTGAACAGCTAACAAAAGCACAGTCGTCCCCAGGGAAGGCGATGGAAGAAAAGCTGCACGAGAGAGTGACGGAGCAGGAGAAACGCTTTGTAAGAGAGGGAGAGAAGATCAGAGACGGGGACCAGAGATGGCTCCAGCAGCCGAATCGCATAAAGTAAAGAAAACCGATTTCTGTAACACGGCTCCAGATTCAAAGGGAAAAATGTCTTTCCAAAATGGAAATCATTTTGGGGCCATTTGTTGAACTAATAAAAGGAAGCTTGTAGATTTGTCTCAACATGGAGGTCATCATCCATTGTACTGTATTCGCTGGGCAAAATGTCTCCCCAATTT
The DNA here is from genome assembly GCF_960531495.2 of Zeus faber. Lineage (NCBI taxonomy): Eukaryota > Metazoa > Chordata > Actinopteri > Zeiformes > Zeidae > Zeus > Zeus faber. The sequence continues at coordinate 19,632,009 of NC_137190.1, read as the reverse complement.
TCCCGGGGCGCAACATTTTATCTGAATTTGATAAAAAAAAAAAAAAATAGTATTTTGTAGGGTTTTTGTATTTCCACGTTATTGTCATGATAAAGAGAACAGAGCACATTGTAAGGGGGGGGGGGGGGGGGGGGGGGGGGGAAGTATGTTTGTGTGTGTCTGAATCTCGATTTTGGGGAGGGAATACAATTTTCATGAAATTTGAATGAGGAGGAAAGGAGACACTTTTTAGTGACATAATGTTTGACAAATAATCTTTAAGAAGTACAGCGTATTTCCTCTTGTCACTCCACGGCGTTCCGCAGTCTGAGGCTTTGTGTAGCCCCATTCAGTCAGCCAGGGCTGCTGGGACTTTAGTGTTTTACGTACCTCTGAGCCGCAGGAGATTTGGGAGGCAGCACAGGCTGTTCAAACGTCGTCTTCACACACAGTTGAACAGAACCTAAAGAGAAAACACACACGCACGCACACACGCACGCACGCACGCACACACACACACACACACACACACACACACACACACACACACACACACAGATGCATTACAAAACCCAGCTCCAGCAGTTAGCCTGTGCCGAGCAACAGCGGGGGGACGGGATATCATCTGACTGCAAAGACTGAGGTCTCCTTCAGAACCCCGCCAGCTGCAGACTGTGAAGAAATAGTTTGAGATGATATAGACTCTCCCTCCTTGACTAGATATCTCCAGAGCATCCCTCTTCTTTCCTTTCCCAGGCCCCCCCACACACACACACACACACACACACACACACACGCCCCCCCCCCCCCCCCCCCCCCAATCCAACTGACACCACGGCCAAAGGGAAGCAGGTACTGAGGACACCATTATTGTGGTGGTAAATGTCAGAGCAAGCCCCCCGTCTAATTGCGGCATTACTAATTCATGTTGATTAATGCGGGGTGGTGTGATGACTCCACTGCCAGATTGTGGCTGTCTGCGCCGCTTGTTTAGCGCTGGTGCCGTGGCAGAAAGGGCTGCGGGGAGGGCGTTGTGGGGGTGGGGCGGCGGATGCGGCGCATGTGATGTATGTAGTGACATGCCAAGCGGAGTGTGAGTCGCATGGAGAAGGCAGGCAGGGGGGGGTGTGCGGGGGCGGGGGGGGGGCTCCGAGTTGATGGATGGCGCTGGTGTCTCTTCGCCTGGCCCCGTGCCAAGGCCCCTGGTCCCCGGCACCCTGGCCCTTCGTTACCCCCCGAGCCTCTGGGCAAGAGCCACAGTTGCTGTTTTCGCCGCCGCGCAATTAGCGCCACTGAAGATTTATTTAGTCATGCCCTAATGTGCGGTAATTAGCTCCAGGCCCCAAACAAGTTCTTCCAACCCACCACCCCGTCACTCAGATCGGAGTGACAAATCGGCCGGCGCGAGCGGGGGAATGTGGCGGGGAGAGAGAAGATGTGGATGGAGAAGGGGCGGACGTCGGCGGGAGGAGGAGGAGGAGGTGGCGGAGCGGGATTACGGCACCGCTGGCCAGGCTCAGCTCGGTGGATCAGCACTTTTTAAGAGATCTTCGGGGGCCTGTTGGCTGAACGGCGCTCACATAGCGGGAGGAAAGGGCAACAGCCCTGTTACACTTTTATAGAATGCTTTGTGGGAAAAACACCCCTGACACACACCTCGACTTGGCAGCCCCAGTTTGTCATACTGCCCAGGGGACCCCGCGAGACGACCACATGACCACAGCGGTGGCCTGGAAGGGCAACCTCCTCAGCAAGCACTCTCTAGCTGCTCTTTGGGAAATGGAGTTTGGGTCACTGCTTTACTGTACATGCGATGCATTTGGCCTCGAGCCTTAAAACAAATAATAAAAAAATAAAAAAAATAGAAAGATTCAACTAGAAATCAATCCAGAGAGATGATACAGAGACTGTCAAAGATAGTGAGTGATATAAAGGAAACTAATTAAAGATAAACAAAATGCCAGTGTTTTGTTATCTAATGGTGTTATACCCTATGAATATATAATACTTTTATGAATTTTTCATAATGCGACACATGATACGAATGTGTGAGCAATGTTTTACACCTTCTTCGGATGCTGCTATGAGAGATGCCTCGCGATTTGGGGCGGAATCCATAGCAGGTATGTTACGGCTTATTTACTCAGACAAGCATGGCGAACAAGACGAGATTCTACATCTTTCTCATCTGCTTCTTTTTTTTCGGAGACGGCGCGGCACTTTTGCGAGAACGCTCGGCGCCGCGGCTACATGTGTAAGCGGATGAAGGTCAAAAGCAAGTTCAACTGTGTGTGCGCATCTCATCCATATTCATAAATAAGGCACATCAATCTTTGTTGGCTGGAGGTGTGGGAGGAAATTTGAATCCCTAAATAATAATAACAAAAAAAAAAAAAAAAAGATGGGCATGTGTAAAGCTGTCCAGAAGACGCCTTTGATAATGAATAAATAAACAAATAAAAATATAAGCGTAACACATCACATCAGCAATTTTTGTGTTTGTGATTTGACAGGTAGATAGCACAGATCATTACAGAATAGCACCAGGCGACTTAATGGAGCTATCTCCCAAAACTCATACATTTCCTGGGGTGGAGTCGGGTGGGGTGGGGTGGGGTGGGGTGGTGGTGGTGGTGGTGGGGGTTGCTGTAAATGAAATATCGCTTTCTATTTTATCTCAGAGGGCAGTTTGATGCTCCGAACCAATCAGAATCAGCCAAGCTAACCCTTGACCTCTTTCATCTCAATATGACTGCTATTATCTTGCAGAAAATTAGAAACGTCTCTCTATTGTTCACTGACGACAGGGGGGTGGAGGTTATTTAAAGATTAATGCTCCGGTCTTCATGATCCACGCAGCAATCTCCCATCGCCAACAGAGAAGGCGCGTCCCAAGTCCCGCCTGTGCGCGCATGTGTTTGTGTTTCTCCAGCTCAGCGAGTCAGCGCTCGTTCGCATGTCGATGTCTCTTAGTCACCGCGGCTCCGTTGCGGCCGACGATGCTCGGCTGCCGAACCGGACGATGGCTTGTTCTCGTGTAATTATGGCGCGACAAAGGGGATTAGCGACGGCCGCGAATATCTGTGTTCATATTCAAAAGAACAATCCTCTGCGCCCTATTCATGGCCTCATGGTCTCCATGTGCCGCCGGCGCCCGATATTAAATTCGAGAACAATATCTTCCCTCGAACCGAGCCACAGACCGTGCCGTGCCTGATAGAACTGGGAGTGTCACCTGCACAAATTCAGATTTATCCATCTAACGCAATTCTCTCTATCTCTAAAATGTTATTTATTTATTTATTTATTTTTAATCCGTGACCCTTTATGTGTCAAATGCACAATTATTAAATCCAGGCTTATTAATCTTAGGTGTCTCTAAAACCATTCCCTTTCTAATTTGCACCGTTGGGTTTGCGAAACACACCCAAACGCCGACTCTGGTGGGTTTGTGCAGTTTCTATCGACTGCCTGTTGGAACTCCCGTTCCCAAACATGACGTGTTGCCAGGCAACCCCTGCCCGCGAAAACCGTTATCTTTGGTTTGTTTCAGTTTGAACATCTCACCCATATTTACAGATCCTCATTGTTGTTATTTTTATGATTGCTAAAAAAAATGAGTCAAATATTTGCGTCTTACATACAACCCTATGTGAATCAATATTGAAATTGTAAATTGTAAATACTGTTCAGCTCTGTAGGTTGTTGTATTGAAAATAAAAATAATGTCTCACTATTTGTCTCACTATTCGGAAGTTGCTTGATTTTATTTTTCATCCATAGATGTGCTGTAACCAACACACAACTGACACCATTCACTTTTACAAAAAGTCCTTTATAATTATTTAATAATAATATTGAAATCTTGTTTTTTTTTAATTTAAAACAATGAAAAATGGAAGAAGACACAAAGCTCTGCACTCATTCCCCATCTTTTGAGTTTCCTATTTAAAAATATCACCTACTGTCGAAATTATAATAATGACATGTGTGCAATTTCTGTTATTAAAACTCTATTTAACTCTAAAGCTCAAAAATTGCATTTTTGCTGAAATTGTTTGCAAGACCAGAATGACCAAAATAACTATAAATAAAATACTTGCAAATGATGCCATGCACGTAAATGATCATAAATTCTAGCAGAGTCAGTAAACAGTTATCTGATGTGTATATTATACATACTTATTCTAAGGATCCAGTTTTTGAAATTGCATTATATTTTGCAATGGTGAAGTTATGGGATTGAACTTTTAGTTTCCAGCACCCAGTTCTATCACAAACTGAAATAAAGCAATTTGTGTTTGTGTGGATCAAAATATCTCTTATTTTCAGGAAAAAAAGATGGAGGACGTTCATGTCAACATACCATGCAATTTAAAATTTTTAGTTTCTACGCAATTTTCTTTTAACAAATGTGAATTATCCATTTGTTAAAGGTAGTGCTAAACCAATTCCATGTGTCATCTGAACACATTAAGCTTTAGTAGGACGCATGGAGAAATGATTCTCAGGGAGTTATAGAGATGAAAAAAGTTTTGTACAGTCCTGTTTTGGACCAGTATAGATGGTAATGATGGTTAGCAAAATAAGGGCCACTCTGATAATTCCTGAAGAAGTTAAACCTCAACAGGAAAAGACCTTCAATGTTATTTCAAGGGTTTTAGGGCTTAGGTAATACCTGTAAATGTCTTAAAGTGGCCAAATGGCTGTACAAATAAATATAAATATATATAAATAAATAAACATATATATATATACACATTGCCATATATATACTATATAGACTTAAAGGTGCAGTGCGCAGAATTAAATGGCGTCCAGCAGAGAGGTTGCAGGTTGCATCCAACGAAATACCCCTCCCCATGGCGGTGCAACATGGCGGCCTCTGTGAAAGACACGGTGCCTGTGAAACTCGATAAAAAACAGTGTTTGGTTTGTCCATTCTGGGCTACTGTAGAAGAAACATGGCGTTGCAACATGGCGGCCTCAGTGAAGTATACCTGCTCCCTATGTAGAAACAAACAGCTCATTCTAGGTGACGCAAGGATTCTCAGGTAACGCAAACACAACTATTCTTATTTTCATGGGATTTTACGCTAATTAAAACATACTCATGAATATCATATTCCATTTCTGCCAAATCCGTTCCATAAACTCTAGACACTGCACCTTAAACTTTTAATAATCTCAGTGACATTTCTGATAGCAGGGAAGTTTACATACATCAGATTCAGGGTGTTTCCCACAATATTCTTCTGGTTTCCATTGGTCTCAATAGATTATATTTTTACATTAGCATCACCAGCCTCAGGACTGACTCTGGCAATCTTTTTAGAAGCCGTGTAACAAAACAGCCGGAACTCGGCAGCACCATCCGACATATGTCAATAGCAGGACGTGCTCCAAAAATATGTGAATATATAAAAATATTTGTTCCTTTTTTTCATTTAAAATGAGTTATTATCCATTATGATGCACGCATAGTGTTGCTGAGGGTCACATGATAGGCCCGCTTTACATGTTATATTTTCCATGATTGGTTCATTCTTTGCATTTCCTGTTCATTGTGCGCGAGCAAACCCCATTGTCTGTGGTTGCATTCTGCCCGGCCCTCAGAAGGGCCGTCCCCAGGGAGCGCTGCATCTTTTATTAATCAGGGGCGCTGCGCCACAGCCCCGCTTATCTAATTTAGCAGCCCGTCTCAGATGCAACTCGGCTGGGCTTGGTGTGGGGAGAGGCTACAGGGGTGTGGGAGTGCAGCCGGGTCTGGCTGGAAAGGGGGCTGGGGGAGCAGCTTTGGGCTTCTCCACACCGGGGGTGATGGGGGGGGGGGGGTTGTAGGAAGGAGCCGGGGAGAGCGAGACAGCCGGGGATAGGACGACCTATCAGACACCTCGTCACCAAGCTTTCGGACTGAATCACAATATAGCAAATTACCTTCTGCTGACAAGAAAAAATGAGCATGGCCCGTATGAAAAAATAGGATTGTCAGGAAGAGGTGACACATTGATTGCTTAGTATGCGCATCCAGAAGTCTGGAGTTCAGAGGCGTCCTCCCTATATATATGTAGAAGAGCTGCAGCAGAGCACAGCCCAGCTGGGGGGGGGGGGGGATTGAAATGCCATGTTAGATTGGAGTTCCCTCTTCAAGCCAATCTCCCTGGTCCAGCACAATCTAGCCTGGTGCGTCCCAGCACAGCCTCAGCGCCGCCTTGGTGTGGTCTTCAATGGCGGAAGTCCAGAAGTGTAATAGCTCTTAAATACCGTACAGAGAATACGAACCTGGTCAGTCAAACACACACACACACACACACCCTGCTTCTCCTATATCGTCCCACCTCCCTCTTCTCTCTCATCTGTGTCATAGTGCAGATGAATCAGTGTCACCGGTGTTGAGAGCACTTACTGTCAACCCTGGCGCCCCGGGCTACAGCACTGATGGACACAAACTATAAAATATCATCCCCCTGGGGAGACATCGCTCAAGCACTGCCCCACAGCCCTGAGGTGGAGTGATCTAGTGCCTCCGTGTGTTGTTGTGTGTGTGTATGTGCGTGCGTGCGCGTGCGAGTGTGTGTGCGTGCGTGCGTGCGTGTGTGTGTATGTGCGTGTGTGTGTCTATGGTTGCATTGAATGAGAAAGGGGCGACGTGTTGGTTTGCGGCCATATTGGGGTCCTTTAAGTATGACCCGGTGGCTTGCGCGAGCTGGAGCTACAGAGCATCCGCATCGCACGAGAAAGAGATCTGATCTGGACGCAACATCAGCGAAATACCTTCATGATGCGTGGAAAAAAAAAAGAAGAGGATTCTAGGTCGTCTGAGACGCTTCAGATCGGGCCGTCCATCCCTGGAAACAATATTCTACATCTCCAACTGACCGGTAAGCCGAAACAACCGGCTCGAAGCAGCGGCAGCATGGGAAAAATCTATCACCCGCATGTGTCACATGTAAGATGGTCGGTGTAGCACCCCCCCCCCCCCCCCCCTCCATCCGAGCCAAGCATCAGGAAAGCAATGAGCGATCCGATGGGCTGGGGGAGGGAGGGAAAAAAAAGAAAAGGGGGGAGGAAGACAGAAAGGGAGAGAAGATTCTTTCCAGACCCTTTACCGCAATCCACCAACCTCCACGGGTCACTGGGCAATGATCCCATGCTTTTAGATCTACATGGTCAAGGGCCATGGCGCTCTCTCTCTCTCTCTCTCTCTCTCTCCCTCCCCCCCTCTCTCTCCATCCCCTTTTTTCATGCGTTTGTGCATACATGCATTCATGCGGGCACTGGTGTAAGTGGCTCTCTATGAACCTATGTGCACACTTCTTAAGTGGAATTTAATGAATAATAATACAAAAGACACACTCACACAGCGGCGACGTACAGTATTTGTCAAGTACCGCATTTGATTCTTCAAAGCCAAATTAGCTATGCAGATACACTCATCTCTTGGCGTAGCATCACATTATCTCTA